>NC_058053.1:16056762-16393637 GCF_020085105.1 Siniperca chuatsi
AACAGGTACCTGTGTTTGCTGTTGCATGAGTCACTTAAAATGGATGGTTCCCATGTGCAGAGAACTACTGTTTCCCCATTCATCTTGCACTGTCTGCATGCATCACTCAGCAGTGAAACAGCTGAAATGTCAGTTTTCCCCAAAGTAAAGTATACAGGCGGTGGCACACACACACACACCCAGCATTGTATGTGTGATTGCAGGTTCTGGCTGCTGGCAGGATCCAGGAGTATGACCAGCCATATGTGCTGCTCCAGAACCAGGATGGGCTCTTTTACCAGATGGTCCAACAGACAGGCAGAGCTGAGGCCGCCTCACTGCTGCACACAGCCAAACAGGTAACCACACCCACCTTTGTACCAGGACGGGGCTGTCACTAAATAGAGTCCATCCATGGCACACTAATCCCAGACTCTCCCTTTAACTCCAGACTCCATTGCTCACCTCCAAAATAATACAGTTAAGCAAGAGAAGATGTGCATAACCCTGACAATGCAAAGACACTTGATTACCATTTTAATTTAAAGTGCCTACTTGGAGCATTGCAACACCATAACATTAATTTCAAGAGAGAAATTGTCCCTTTGTAGATTTACATCCTCTGATTTCATCAAAGAAACTCTGTATAATCTTTTTTTCTCATAATGTAATTTTGAGATCATTTTAGAGATGATTCTAGAAAAGCAGCTTTCTTTGCACTATATCTATTTGGAAATATTGGGTTTAACTTCATCGCGATTTGGGATAAACTTTCTATGGGGATTACTGTAATAGAGAATGTCCATATTTTTTCCCTGTAAAATTCATTTGTGATGTATTTCCCCTTCAGACACTGAACAGATAAGAGCCGGCTATTCATTGTTCAATTCCATTTTATGTGCATCTGTCTGGGACTACAGATACCATATTGCAACTTCAAACAGGTCTTTGTGAAATAAGAAAAAGTAGGCATCATTTCATTTTCTCTCTGTCCCTCGCACAAATTTATCAGCGGAACTGTATCTTCTCAGCCAGAGGAGTGAAATGAGTAAAATACTGATTTCAAAGACTCAGCACACTGTGGTATTATTTGGTATCGTCTTACCCTGCACACTGGCGGATTGGTAGTGACATTGTTCAAGCCCTTACGTTTTCCTTTCTTTATTGTAGGGTGCCCTCCTTAGATCAGATTACTGTAGCATCCATACAGTAACTGTCTAGCACCACTTATTAAATACTGAGATGGCCCACATGTTGTGTGTCAAGTTTCTATAGTTGTCAGTCAAGGTTTAAATACATTCAATAATCAGATATCAACCTCTAACTCCTTTGTCCATGTTGAAAGAGAATCCCAGAGTAGACAGTATATTTCATGCTGAGGCCATCCTGTTTTCACCTGTTTTGCCTCTTTTTTACAAACTTTCTGCTATTGAAATCATTGGTCTGTCAGAGCCTGTTTGTATTAAGAAATCAAGCATTTTGTAGATACTTTAAGCAAACACACAGGTAAAAATTAACTCAGATAAAACAAATCACTTCGGTGATTATACATTTTTCCCTTGAATTTCACAGTTGTTTATAAGGTTTAAACAAACCACTTTTGCATGCTTCAGCGGGTGACAAATCCCTTCACCCGGCTGCTCTGACTGGATCTGTCATAAATCACACCTTAGCAGATCGTAGCTTAGATTGGACTGTGTGCTTGTATTCTGTGACACTGCTTCCCTGATACGCTTCCAGGTTTACATGAACAAAAAGCGAGTGACAGACGTGCGCTGTGCCAAGGACATCTGTGTCATCTTTGAGACGTCTCTTTGACAGTATGGAGAGTCACTGTGGCCCCTGCACTTGACATCACTGACCAAATCTTTTACCAGATATACTTAGATTCCTTACTGTGTATTAAAATGTCTTTAGACTCCCAGCAGGCCCCGAATGTAGTATGTGCTGCATTGGATTGACATAGTCCTTTGATCTGGAACAGAAAAGAGGCAAGTATCTGAGGCAGGATGTGCCTTTATTGACAGCATATTACTGCATGGCTGTTTATTGATTACACCCTGCTATGTTTATGTATGTGTGTTCTGGCCTCTTGGGTAGCTTCAATCCTGCACTGGTGCTCGGATGTGTTAATCCTGGTGCAATAAATTATTGGGGGCTTAAATTATTCTCTTAAGGCAAACATTGTTTTGTAGGACTGTGGTCTTTTTATTATTTGGAAAATGCTTGAAAAGACAAGGAGAACCTGAGAGCAGACACCAATGCTTTCAGTAATTATCGTGCCTTAATCAAACTATTGATTTTTTAGTAATTGCACTGTTTTAACTGAGTAGTCTTCCAGCACTTTGGATAGTGGTTTTATGTCTACCTCAGCTCTTGTCAGGAAAGAACAGTAAAGTCTAAATGTAACATGTCATGTACCGACAATGACTAACACCAAGAAACACGGGACAGAAGTTTTAAGTTTATTGCCTCTGAAAATTTTCTCCAGGGTAATATCAACTTTCTTTCTTTACTCTTTTCATAAATGGGCTGTTCTTGTTTTTTTTAAAAAAAAGAACTTTTTACAATAATATGAAATTTAGTATGACTAATCAGAGCTATGTATTTATTTACACCGTTTGTTTTCTATATTTTTTGTGTGTTTAATGTGTTTTGCTAAAGGTAATATTTCATAGAGTTTGCACTTTGTAGTTGTTTAGACATAAAAAAGTGATACAAACGATCACTTATAATTTACAGCAAATGAAATTCAAATTACATATAATAAAACAGTATTGCTTAAATGTTTCAGTACTGTCTTTATTTTGCGTTTACAACATTGTCTTGTCTCATATTACACTGACTCACTAACCATTTCCTCCTGCTGTTGTTCATCCTATATTCAGATGTCTGAATGGTGTGTTTGCTTCAGGTCAGTGGTTACAACTGGTCTTGACCAAGATGCTACAAATTGGTAAGTGGTTAAGGAAAACAACCTAGTGATTATTTTGGTGAGTCAAGTGATTTTTAAATTCAGTTTCATGGTGGTAAAGTGGTGTAGCTATTTACTCTTTTTAACATGTCGGTAGTGCAATATGACAATTAAGTCCCAATTAATTTTGTCATCACCAGCTCAATTAGAAAAGAGCAGTTTAATTCGCCTTCATACAGACAAGATCAGAGTCGGCGATGACACATTCAGAGATGGCTGTCAGTAAACACTTAGCTTGGTACAAAAGGCAGTATTTAACCAGGCCCAGATTTGGGTCGTGAACTGCAGGACATCAGTTCCTTTAAGAGCTGAGTGATTTACACAATTCATTAAAGCCAGTGAATCTTCAGCCAGCGTCATATTAAATGGTTACTTACTCTCAAATAGCCCCTTGGGAGTTGAATTGTTGGCTTGCGAATAGATTAAAGTTTACATTGAAAAGAGAAATTGAATTCAGAGGTAATCAATAGCATAATGGGCCAGTGAGAGGAGCCTGCTGCCTGAAATGAAATTACCATATTTTTAATCTTAATTTTCCACTCTGTTTATCTGACAGTGTGGATGTGCAATCCAAACAGATAATGAGAGAGTGGGATATTGACAGTGGGGTCCTCTGGAGTGCTTGTTTCAGTGATTAAACGCTGTGATCTGTGATTACTTTGTGTCGGGTGTCAGGCTGGCGGCCAGGGCCCGGGGAGACACAGGCACACAGCAGCTGGAGCATCATGGGTCTCTGAGGTGCTAATGCACCTGACACAGCATTGACAGCATTCAAAACCCTATCAGGGACTGCACCACACAGCAGCTGCCACAATAGGAATACTCATGGCACTATCTACATCAGAGTCAGCACATATCCTCTCTGCTCTCCCCTCGATAACAGCCAACACAAGAATGGTGACAACAAAGTTTGCACAATAAGTATTATTAACCAGATACCTTCCTACGTCGCCCAATAATAGCGCCATTTTAAGACATATCTGAATAGGTGTGCAAATAGCAATGCTGTCGACATAGTGCTGATATAGCTTTAATAAATAAATGTCGGAAAAACTTGGCTATCCACACAATGAAGTTTAATCCCAAAGACATAAAACACAAAATAGGAGTCAGCACAATGTGGAGGCAGTGAATGAAATGATGAATTCACACTGTAGCATTTAGCCCATCCACACTTTAAGAGAGAAGTGATACATTGGTGCTGATTTGAGGATGTGATGCATGTTTTATTCAGTTAAAGATGTTTTATTGTCAGTTGAGAGAAGAATAATGTAACAAGTATCTATAACAACTGAAAGTGGTGTAAATTGTTTAAGGTTGTTTTGTTATGGGCCAATAAACAAGTAGTCTGAAGGCCATTTTGGGTTGAGGAGACAATGTTTTTCACAAACTTTCTGTTGTGCCAGCATTTTCTTTTGTGATGGATACTGCTGTTTGACAAATGGAAACAAATTGCATGGTGCAGGCGCCTGAATGGCAGGGAGTTGGGGAGTGTCAGACTCGGTGCTGAAAGACGATGAAGCAAGAGCCTCAGGTTTTTGTGGGCGACTCAGACCTGACTGATCCCAGCATAAAGTACTTGTTGAAGAGAAGGAGAAAAGGAGAACAGGATTTCGACAGGCTGCAGTGAAATTAGGAGAATTGACTATGGCGGCTTTGTTCCTGGCTGGTGACATGGGGTGGGGGAGATGGGGAGACTGGAGCGATTCCCCAGAGACTCTTCGCTCAGCCTTTCTAAAGTGACTACAAACTGAATATCTGACAAGTTCCCAAGACCTGACATGACTCTGTGTAGCGCTAAGAAAAACAAACAACAAATGGCACATTTTTAAGATACATGTGGTGACACTGGATGTAGTGTGTTAGAAAATGGCTTTTAATCTTGTTAAAAATAGGTTCTCAATTCGTTGATGCTATATCTTCTAGATTGTCGCAACAACCTAGTAAGACCTAGTTTTGCCTGTGACAGACTTTGTGAAAGTAGAAAAATAAGAACTACCAAATGTTGATTTCCAACTTCTTAGAGGGCTCAAAATTAGCAGAAACATTAACTGCAAGTTGTTCTTCCCAGCATGCACATGTGAAGTTTGGTAGGCCACACTGTGTCATGGTGCCTCAGCAGTTTAGTGACCACCCCTGACTGGCCAACTAATACTGATACAAACAGTAATTATAGGTCATGCATGTAATGGATGATTATGCTTCGTAAACTCTCCAGGCTGTGGTTTGTTTCAAACTGTGTAGAGTGTAAGTATATTTAACGTTCAGTGGATCATTTCACCCAAATTTAAAGAAGCACAGAAAACAAGAGTGAATCTATTTGTATTAAAAGTTTTGAAATCCTAAAGAGTAACCTCTTATTTATTGAAAACAGAACAAGTGGTCTCAAAGAAGCCTGTTTTTTTGTAATTTACCTGCCCCTGCTACTTTTTGAACTAAACTGGCTAATGTGGCCCTTTGAAAGGCCACCAAATAGGAAAGTTCTTTGCATGCTTTAGCCTTAAATCCTGGGCATGCTCTGTCACCTTCCAAAAGTGCTGTTTGATTCTTCAACTGCGAGAGAAAGAAGAAAAGTGGAGGGCTAGACAATAGCAGAGGGCTTATCTCATCAGTAAATAAGGCTTATTGCTTAAAGCTATAAAAGGCTATGCTTATTGGTGATGTCATCCCTTTGTGGAAGATTGATGAAGCTTGAGGCAGGGGGCATAATGTGAGTGTGAATGTGTGTGTGTGTGTGTGTGTGTGTGTGTGTGTGTGTGTGTGTGTGTGTGTGGAGTGGGAGGCCTAGTGCACCAAACTCAAGAGTTTCTAACTTTCCCCTGCAGAGTTTGATATAATTTAAAATGTATGACATATATTTTAACTGCTGCTGCACTAAAATTGCAGTCTTTGGTGGTAAACTAACCCAAATGTACTTCAAAGTTCAATCTGGCCAGGGGGCTTTTATCCTCGGCCATGAGAGCGGTTGATGTTCTGTGCATGTAAACGTGCAGCTTTGGGTAAAGGTGGGGACAGCTTGTGTCCCCCATTATTGTCTGGTTGCATTTACGTGGGTCCAAGGGCCCACTGTGTCTTTTCGGGTTACTTTCTCATCATTTCTCCTAATGTAGAGACCCACAGGGTTGGTGGCAAGCGCACAATGCGGCTGTTGTATGGTTACTGTCAGCTCTCTCAAATAAGGCTTCCTGTTCATTAGACTTCTTTTCACCTCCGCACAATGCACCAGCTTTGCAGCAATAGTGAGTCGACGCCCATCTCTTCAATGCCATGTGAATAGTTGTAAATAGTGTTTATGCAAGCCATTGTTGTCTATTGTGTGTCCAGTCTTAATGCACAGTGATTTGCCTGCTTTTGTAGCCTGGGATACATTATCTTGCCTATGTGGCTTCAGATGCATGCCTGGCCTTTGAGCCAGTAAACAGTCTAAAAGTTAACTCCCTATGGACAATGCTGGAGATGCTTGATAAAGTGGGGCAAAGTATACTAACTGGCCCATTGCATGTCCCTCTATAATTACTCAAATGGCTTCTTCCTCTGCTTAGTACATATCTGTTTTAAACTTTGTAGTGCCATCATTTTATAATTTTTTTTTCTGAAAAAGTCACAATTTAATTTTGAGGATTTAAAGGCATTGTGTTTTTTTCTTGGAAATATAATAATTAAAAGAAAGTTTGGAAAATAGATTTAAACTTAACCTCAAAGCTGATTTTAAATCATAATCTGTGAAGATCGTTCTTTTTTCCCCCCATAAATACATAGTAAAGTTGATACTGTTGCTTTGAAAGATTAGACTGACACTATCTGTTGCACATCTGGTGAAGAATTTCTATTCAGTGGGGAGATGTATTTAAAGCCTGTGTCTTTATTCTTCAAACTGTCAGTGTGAAAATGAAGGGTAATACAGATAGACAGCCAGGTGGATAATCTGACACATATCACAGTCAGAGAATAAAAACTTTTAAATCTTGAGGATAATGTCAAAATGATATGTCTTGTAATGGAAATTGTATGTCTCATGACTCCCATCAGTTACTTTAACACAAGTTTCTGTTGTTACACCGTGTGTTTGTACCACAACTTTATTGATTTACACTGATTTGTAAAAAGATAAGAATCAAAGCCACACTAATTGTGCATTTGGTTCAGTTTATGTACATTTTGTTTTGTACTAGTATAATATCAGGTTTTATATTTCACAAAGTAGTTCCTGTTCTCTTGCTGGTAAACATGCTTAACAGTTCAGTTATGTTGAGGTTGCTGCCAGAGCACTTATAGAATGTTATTTCCTAAAGTGAGTTAAGTTTGATTTTAGAAAATAAGCTTCTACCTCTTCCCCTAGAAAAAAAAAAGTTGGCAGCACTTAAATGTTTTTCCAAAACAAAACAAAATAACCCTGAAAATTGAGAGAGCAGGAATGGGCAGCATATTATAGCCTTCATCTGTTTGTAGCATTGTCCTAGAGAGCGTATACATCACCTCCAGAGAGTAACTGATAGGCCTAACCATTCACTTCTTGGATAGATGCACAAAAGCAGAAGATATCTGCGGCACAGATTACATTATACTCATTTCAAAAGCATTCACAGTCAAGTATGCAGAACAGAAAAAAAAAGATGCTTTTAATGCCGGCCAATGATTACAGGTGACTGATGTAACTGATAGTTGGCCCATTATTGTTTGGAGATTTGGTGTATTTGACCCCCTAAAGCAATCTGCTGCCAAGGGAATTTAAAACAACCTTTGGACTCGGTGGAAAGGAATGTTATGATTGCTCTCAGTGACACTGATACAACACTGTCACATCGCTGACTCCAGACTGCAGGAAAAGCCTCACTGTGACTGAGCTGAGTCTCACTGCATGAACACTTAGTAGCAGGCATTTCATTAACCTGTCAGAGAGAGGCTAGATGTTGCTTTGTCTTTGATTGCCACATCCCCTTACGCTCATGCAGCTGCTTATACATTTGACCTCCATTAGCCCACCAGGTGGGTTTCACATTTTATTTAATGAACTGTAGTCATGAGATAATTCATTGCCTGCAACAACAGTCTCTGAAGCAAGTTTTTTTTTTCACACCAAAGTAGTGATGTTGACTTGTGTTGCTCCTGGGCTGATATTTTCATTAAAGGCCCTCTTATCAAATAATGAAATAAAGAATCTGTTCCTTGCCCAATGCTATTACCTCCCACAAATCAAAAGGTTTCCAGTGTAATGTCTTGCCTCCCATGCCAGTTAATTAGGTAGCGTTGTGCTACATAGTAATGCTACTTTCATGAGAATAATCTGAGACAATAAACCTGTCTCTTTTGTGTCCTTGTGCAAGCCCTCTTAATTAATATCAGCAAATACAAACCAAAGTTAATTGAAATTTGATCATCCCATCTTCATAGTTTACAATAATACAATCGCTAGTGTTTTGTTACTGTTGCTGAATTACTATAATAGCTGGTATCATATCTCTATTTAGTATTTGATTGATTGCTCTCAGGAATGCAGCAGAAATATAAAAGAAAGAAATGTCTTAACCATGAGTAAACACAGGAGGCAATATATGCAACCCCAACATTGATTTGGACTGAGACATTAATATTCATACTCCTCCAGATAATCATAGCAAGGTGTACATGATTTGTTTTCATTGATTATGTGACATTGCTCCAGCGTCTCACACCATGGTTATTAATATAGTTTGCATTGATATTATTTCCACATTAACAACAATTTCACCAAGTGAGAGAGATTACAGGACTGATGCAAAAGAGTAGCATCTCGGTGGCAGATAGCTTTAATCAGAACCCCTTTTGATGCAAAATCTTTACAACTTTAATCAATCTTTATGGACGAGCTTTTCAAACTGTATGCAAGTTTGAATAGCATAGTTTTAAAGAGGCTGTGCCCTTCTGTCAGATATCTGATATGTTTTGCAAATTACAAATCCTTCTAGGAATATGAATTAGGTTGTGTAGCCCTTGTGTTCCTTCCGTTCATGGTGCACGCAGTTCAGATTTCACTTGGTTTACATGAATTCTTAGTACCAGCTAATGTAATCAGGCCAACAATTCCCAACTAGCGTGGGATTGTAGTACACAGAGCCCACAACAAAGCATAATCTGGCACGCTACTATTCCAGTAGGATTTTTTTTTGTTATCACACTTCTTTTGTCATATTGGCCCATGAACAGAAATAGCTAAACAAAATAAATAAATAGATAAACAGTGGGTTGTCTTTATAGCCTTTATGCAGTAATATTTCAGAGCCAAGAACATTTCTGAAGTTAACAGTATTTATGTTCCGGTAGTGTTGGTCACAGTCTGTCACACATTATTTGCATCTGCATGTCCGATTAACAAATATGACATATTCCTAAGATCAGGCTCCTAGCACTCTAACCACCCACCATGGCAATTAACTGTCTACTAAGCTAACAAGCATAACACACATGCCTGATGCAAGCCAGTAGAATATCAAGCTGCTCTCCTAGATGTATCCCCATTTACCCTGTAGTGCCACCGTGAACACACAGTACACATGTGCAGGCTAATTTCAAATGTTGATTAACTTGCAGCTCTGGACTGAGTATCTGTACTCCCACCAGTATCGATACGGGGTTTACGTTGGAGTGCAAGTGGCATTTGAAATCCAGAGCTAGAGAGAGCTGTCATCCACGTGAGGGACTAGTGAGACCTTGTCAGGGGGATAGAGCTCTCAGACAAGTTCAATGGGCTTCTCTAAGCTTTTCTCTATGTCTTAGGGACTGTTAGTAGTGAATCTACTGTCAGTGCTGATAGCCTCTACTGTGTAAAGCTGATGTGCTAAAATCATGCTGACCTTCATTCTGCTCAGGCTTGTTATCACACTGCTTAGGCAAGAATATGGCAGGAAAAAATAGCTTGAAAATGCCTGAATACCTACAAAGACAGATCCACAGATAATAGCAAAGAAAGACCATATATTCAGTTTGTTGTGATTGTAAGCCAGGTTAGAGGGCAACTGGATTTACAAGAGGACAAGAGGCCACATGATACACGCTGTATGTCACCAGACAAAATGAGATAAGTACAATAACCCATATTATATTTTTGTTCCAGTCAGGGATCTTAATCATCATTGACAGTGCTGGAAATATAGATCCACAGATGTAATTTCACAGTTGCTATGGGTTCAAGGCTTTTATCTAATGTCGCATCTGAAGGTAGAAGGGTTTTGTGGTAAATCCAGGCATTTTTTTTTACAGCACGATTGCCACCAAACTAAACTATCTGTTCTACTTATTTCTAAAAAAGCATTGACCGTCGGGGCATAGCCAATATGGAGGTTAATCCATTCTAGTGTCTATACTATGGGATGCTTATGGAAGCATATTTGCTTAGGGCAGCCATGCAAATTATTACTTACTGCCCTGTAAGCTGATAACACAAATTAGATACCCATTAAAGTTGAACAATGTATATAGAATGAGAAAAGATTGCAAGTGATACCTGAAGGGATGCTTAAGTCGTATGGCGCTAAAATATGCCTCATGCTTGCAAACTTCAAAAGTGGAGAGATGTTTATCCTTGGGACTGGAAGATGCATAATAGTAATCTCATATGCACAGAGGCAGCTGCCAGGTGGAGGATAGCACACTGCATGTTTATGAATAGAAATCATTACAGGGACTGGGGAGCATACCGGCATGGACCAGTGACACAGAACTTTTTTATCATCTACCCAGCGTACACTACAGCACTTAAAAGTTCATGTGCCGAAATGTTTAGTATGGCATTAATTTGGCTGTGGTCATTTTGCGCTGTATTTGATTTGTGATTTTTTTTCCTATACATTTGCTTGTTGAATAGATCCAAGTGTTAAGAAAGATTAGTTAAAGTCCCTCTAACATTGAGTCCTGACCTGAATGTAGGTTGGAGTTGAGAACAACAAGGCTGTTAATATGATCCTGCCACCTGAGGGGCCTGTGAAATCAGAAACATGCCAGTGTTAACAGCAGCGTCACAACTCCACTGGGCCTCTACCTTCACTAGCCTCTGCTCTTATCAGATGAGCCACTTTAATTCATGTGCCAAACACCTCTCTGAGGGCCCTCAGAACACAAATGTTCAGCAGCTTTTAAGAATTGGAAACACTGTTTGTGGTGTGTTAGACGAGAGAGGAAGTGCTTCAGGCTTGTTTGGGAACCCCGGCTAATTCTACCTTTGACTTGCCTGTTGTTGTCTCTGAGCCCCTTTCCCTTTCTGCTCCTCTGGCTGGCTGATAGTTAGGGATTCATCTTAAAACCTCCCCTTTGTCTGACGGACCGTGGAGTCAGCAGTTATTCTTCAACTGACGACTTTCAATGCATGGCGGTGAAAGAGATGAAGCTGAAACACAAAGGCAAATTAAGGGTACAAAAACATTCGCCATTGTCCCATTGTTGAGGGTCACAAATCGTCAAGTAAAAGCAACACAGCGTGGTTGAAATGTATTCGCCTCCATCCCTTTCCCCCCTCCCTCCCTTCTCCTCTCTTTATATTCATTAGATTCATTATAGGCCACAAAGGATTGCCAACAAAACAGCTTGTGATTTTAGTTGAATTCATCCCCCTCTGAGGCCTGCAGGGAAATTAAAGTAGGTGACTATCACTGGAGGGGCAGCAGGCTTGACACATCTGAAGCTTTCAGTGATGCTAATAGTCAAGCGTATCCAAAATACACAGGAGCTGACCTCAAACAGATTGTGGGGGTTTAAAATCATTAGTTTGCAAATTAAGCAAAAGTACATTGGTTCTATGGTAGAATCAGCCCACTCTGAACCTTTGATTAGTGTTTGTCAACTCCCCTTTCTCTTCATACTCCCCCGCCCACTTGCAATCCAGAAATTAATAAAGGAGACATAGCAACACTTTGGAGGGAAACGCTTACATCTCCAGCACCTGTTAAACAAATGCACTTAAGGCAGGAATCAAATTGCAGGCAGGTTTAAATTGGTGTAAAATCTTCATTTAGATGATGTCCCCAGGGCCTGCTTATTACTTGAGATTTATATAGCATTAGTTCTGCCTCGCAAATGTGGTGCACCATTCCACCTCAGTGAAATATGAAGAGGTTTGATAAAAAGCTACAACAGATTCTCTCATTAAAAAACCTAAACCTTTTAAAGATTCATTAATTTAACTTGTGGCATGCAGCTCTGACATGCACTGTGAGTTCTGTGCTTGTGCCCTTGAGCGCTGTATGTTATACGGTGTAAGATGTTGCTTTGGCTCATCGGCATAGATCTCTGAGAAGAAGTGCGCTGACAAATTAGAGCATCTGCAATGCTGAATACATCTCATTGCATTGCAGATGTTCATTTTGATGCATGTGCTGATACTAGAATAAGCAAAATATAAGGAATTCTGTAAGATTCTTTGCACCTGTTGTTGTTTTTTTAGTCAAAATTTGAAGTTGGTTACCCTTGCTATCGCGTGTCATGTTGCCGAGAATGGCACACATCATGGTGAAGGCTCGAAGGAAACAACCACAAAGGCATTTCATTTGTAGCAGTACCCCTATTGAGTGTGTCTGTTTCAGTCACCAATCCGTTTTGTTCTCCGTCCTTTTCAATTTGTTTACATTTGGCCCCTACTGGAGAGGGACAGTCTATTGATTTATTGTTCCCGCTTCCTGAGAGTGGCGTTAAGAGTGCACAAGGCCCCCCCGTCTTCAGGCCCTGCTCTTACATTGTGTCTCTTGGTTGCTGGCTTCTGTTTCAGAGACAGGCCAGGGAAAGGCCCTGCCCAAGCACCACAAGGACCTCACAAGAAAAAAGCCTCAGCCTCACAATGTAGCTCCGTCTGAATAGCAGACGTTGTGGGACGTTTGCCTCCCACAGAGGGCTCATTTCTGCGTAAATGAGATGTCCATTTAATCATAATATCAGATATGTTTCTATACAGCATACATTTATGTATAAATATGAATAACATATAATATATAAATGAAAAATAAAAATGTGTGGATATATATGTTTTTTTGCTATATGTATATACAGTATACACACACCCATTTTTCTTCTTCCATCAGGGTAGTTTGTATTCATGTTTTGTGACATCTCCTTTTGCAGATTGATATTTTTTTGTGAAAAGCACCTGTCTGAAATTCTACAGAACAATTTATATGAGTCAAAAGAATCATTTCAGATGAAAGTTGAAATGCTATTGTAAAACGGCCTTTCACTCCTCCCGCTTGAAGATAAACAATTTCCCATGAATATATGGCTGGGCCCCCTATCTATCACAAAAATCAGAATGTGTCCCATACTGAGCCTATTGTAGTCTATTAAAAGAAATCCTTCCCTGTGGCAACCATTTTGCAGGTTTCAAGTAGATAAATGCCTTCCAAGAGGGATAAGAATGCATTTCTACAAAACTGCATTAAAGAGTAATGTTTGTCAACTACTCCGATAAAAACTTCACAGTCACAATTCTTTTTAGAGGCGGCAAATGCATTGGCAATGTGTAAAGCTGATTGGTCTGGGGAGGCTGCCTACAGGTTAGCAGGCCTCATTTCCAATCTCTGACAGCAATATGTGTCGCTGTGCGCTTCATCCCGATTGCTCATGTTCAACACAAACCATGGTCACTCTATATATGGAAATCTCTGTCTTCAGGGCGAAAAAAAATTAAAAAGGTGAGATTGGCACTTTAACCTCCATGCCCCCCTGAAAATATGTTTTAGTCTGATACATTATACTACTGCGAATTATTTATCAAGAAGATACAAGCTTGATATTTCAAAAAAAATAATGAGATGTTGAGGTGGCAGCTGGAATGTTCTGGTCCAGTGAGCAGCATCTATGAATCGGGGGAAATGAAGTAAATATGGCTGGCTGGGACACACCATGTGCAGAATGTGAAAGAGTGGAGTGCAGTGTTTAGGTGGCACTGACCAAAAACTTAAAATCTTTCCTTTGTGACTGTCTTTTAGTCTCTTCTGGAATAGTGGCACCAAAGTCAGCCACGTAGTTAAACATTAGTTATTATATTATATTAGAATTAGAATTCAGGTTTTAAAAAGCCCTGTTTGCCTAAAGTGCTTTGAGTGCATATACTGCAGGTAAAAATCTGTTAGGAAATGGAAGTTGAACACATATTTCCTGAGAAATGTCTCCTATTTGTAGTTATCGAACAGCTGAAAAGATGATGAGAGTCCAAAATGGAGTCTGGAATCTCTTAGGTAAAAACAAAACAAGTGTTGTGCGCTAAGTTGTGTTGAAAGAGCCCACCTGTCGACACGCTGCATTCAGAGAACAAGTCATCCAGTTGTTGTAGTTCATACAAAGCGAGTGAAGAGAAGAACTCCATTCACACATTGAATACAGTTGAAGTGTTTCTCTCCTCCGATGACTGTTATTTGAAAGAGCAAAACAGTGAAAAGCTGTGTATTAATTCACTTCAGACTGTCATTTATCGCTTTCACTCCACTGTTGGTCCCTCACGCTTTGATGAACACACAGCAATGAAGGTGAACCATGACTTTTTGATTCTTTATGCAGTGAGTAACATGTTTTTCTCCACAACCTATTTATACCTACACCATGTCATTTAACACTTAAGTTTGATTTTAGAGAGACGATTGTGCTCTAAAATAATTATGAAATCGTTCCCTTTTGTGTGCTGTTTGTATAGGATACATCATTCTGTTAATGCGTGTAAAATAAATGAATAGTAAAGAATTAATATTTGTATTTATTTCATCTCCTAAAGAAAAATCATGCTTGTATTGAGTATTTCAATTTGTTGACTGAATTAAGTAAATCAAATCACAAGAAAAAAAATGGGTCTATTTCAGAGCTTTCCCCCTCCCTACCCCAAACTCTTGTCTTTGTTTTGATTTATTTCATCCTCTCAGAACATCCCATTGCTTTTCAGGGCCCCCTTTGTTATTGGTGAAGAGGTCTTTTATTTGGGAGAAATCTCCCATCTCAGAGCAGCGCTTTGCCTTGATGCAGATCTTCATTAATCTCCGGGGCCGCTGTGGGCTCTACAGCAGCCTGCCGTTTTGATGGGAATTGAATTTGATACCGTATTGTGGCTTGTATGGAAGCTAACAATGGCCTGTGTTCCTTCCTGTGTCTGTGCACAATCAGAGAGACCCAATTAAATAATTTGGTACAATAAAGGGGAACAAAAGGACACCCAGGCATAAAGTGAGGGCTCCAACATTTGCATTCTACCTATTTCTGTATCATGTTAATTAATTCGCTTTGAAATCACAGGGGAAGGCACAATGGAAAACAGTGCAGCTCATTTCAAAGTATGTCTGCGGATGCTTTATATTCAGGTGACATGCTAAATCAACATTTTACAATAGAAAAAAAAAACATTTTTCTCTGGAGCGCCAGAGACAGTCAAAAAGTGACTTTTCTTTATTTGAATACAGCTCCTTTTATTTAGTAAGTTTTGACTTATGTAAAGTAAACTTTATACTGGAAAGCAATTATTTCAAAATTCCATTATTTCCATGTTTTGTTCATGTTTTATGGTAAATTATAAAAGGCAGTTAAATAATCCCACCTCTGTTTGAATAGAATAATTTTGCATCTTATATGACTGTCATGATGACCTGCTCATAATTAACAATGTGTGAATTGTGTGATATATAACTGCTTTTGTTGATGGTAATATGTCATATTCAATGAAGGGTAAATGAATTATCCACGAGTGGCCTGTGATAAGCGGTGATGGGACCCATATGGAGCTGTCAGTGGACCGCTGGTGGGCTCTCCTAGTCCAGCCGCTGTAATTGAAAGAAATGAGCCATGGAGCTGACACATTAGCAGTCTCCCCAGAGATGGACCACACAGCACACACACACACACACACACACACACACACACACGCACATGCACATCCACATCCACATCCACATTCACACACACACACATATTCTCACTTCTTTATACATCATTTCTTCAGACTGTATCTCACTGAAAGTATAACCCAGACAATGTCAGCCAGGCTGACGCAGGACAGCACCCTACTGTAAGTGAGACAGGGTGTAAGACTGGGTAGGTCTCCGTCTGGGTTAAGGGGATAATGAGAAACTGCCCTGCAGTGAGTTAATCAGCTCATCGCTCTCCCAGCACTGCCATTTATTTGCTGTTTATTCCCCAGCACAGGGCCCCCAGGGGGAGGCCTGTCTGTGAGGCAGCACCTGCAGCTTCCCTGACGCTTGATTTAGTGCTGTAAATGCTGCTTGTGGGCCAGATTACGCTGGACAGTGATCAAACCTTATTTGCACTCTGATTAGACAAACTGCACCCTGCACTGACCAGGCTGAAGCAATTCTCCTTTAGCAATTTTATACTGCTGCCCTGCGTAAAAATGATTAACACTGCCTGGATGAATGTGGCAGTCATTCACCACAGCCATATTCCTGCATAGCCCTGATTCTGAACCAGGTATCAGTCCTACTGCTGTAAGCCAGCTGTTATAATCACAGCTATGAAAAGGTGCTTCATGTTCATTAAAGCCTTGTAGAAGTAATCATAGAACTTACACTGTTTCATTATGGCTTAAAACAATCAATGTATGAAATTCCAGTGTTCCTTTGAATTGTGCTGAGTAGATCATGGGTATATCTTCAGTCATTCATGCAGAAATAATATTTGAAATTGCAAAATTACGAAATATAATACCAAAGACATGTACATTGCAGATGGGGTGAGACAAAGTACTGCAAACACCTACTTAAAAAGTACTTGAGCCTGGAAGACATAAAATCACAAACATTGCTATTAAGTTAAAAGCCAATTTGCAGAATTTATTAGCTAGAACAGTAGCAGGTAGCACTTTGGGGTTTCAAAGCCACCTGTACACAACTAACAAAGCCCCTAAGAGACCAAATCCTCCGCCCAAATTTAAATGCACTGGTCAAAAACTGCTTACTTATTTAATATATGAAGAGAACAGTGTGGAAAATCTTCACAAAACCAATGATGGATATGCTTGGGTTTGACAAATAAAGCTAACTGACATTCACGCTAATATGACACAACTTTGTAAATTGTTATTTACAGCATTCTACATGCCTAGCAAGTAAGTTTACATCATATAAGTACATTTTTTAGTGTTTATATTGTTTTGTCTACCCCCTATGTGCAACCCATGCATATGCACACAGACCCACATTCACACACACACGCACACACTCCTAAGAGCAGACAATGCATCTTGTAACCTTCAAACGTATTGTGTTTAGAGTAGGTCCCCTGTTGCATTCAGAGTGGAAGGCACTCCAGCTCGGTCATTGTACAGCAGATTTTCATGCTTTAGTGCTACACAAAGCCTGCTCTTTCCACCAAATGATCAGGCCATCTTAAATGTTGCACCTGAGACTGAATACATATGTAGTGCATTGGCAAGGTCTCTTTTCTTTCTTCTTCTTCTGTGCAGAGGCTAGCAAAGTATTAATGAAGCCATTTTCTGATCTGCTCCCTTTACCCTGATCCTCCCTCAGAATGCATCTCCATCATTTTTCTAGTATTTACTGTATTACCATAACCCTGATGCAAGGTCCATTTAGAATTGTGCTTGAGCGACTGGGACGCATATTAAAGCAAAGGGGAATTATTGTTAGGAAAATGTACAGTATAAACAGCTGAAAAGAATAGAGGACAATGCTCATAATGGAATCTGAAAGCTTTCATTTTTCCCCTCATTGTTTCTCCTTCCCTCTCTAAACAACCTTCCTTTTTTCAGCTATCAGAGCAAAGTTCTCAGAGAGAAAATGAAGTTCATTCATGCCTCTTGAAAGAGGCTTTTAAGGTTGAGTACAGCTCAAACAAAAAGGAATGTGAGCTATGGCTGGCCTGAGTATGACTCAATGTTTATAACCTTGCCATGCAGAATTCAAGAATGCTGAGGAGATGAATGAAGCTGGCTATAAAGAACATCCAAGCCACAATGATGGGAGACTTATTGGTATTCATTAACAGGTTTTGTCCAGGTTGCTAAAGTGATGTGATGTGTTGTAGGTTTTGGGAAATGTTTCTGGATAGTTAAACTCCACGTGTTCAAAGCTGCAACTATTGCTGTTGAATTTGAGTTGAATAACTGACAATGGCAGAACTGATACTGTTTTTTTTTCTTTTTTGGGAGAAATTATTCTTTAGAATAATATTATTGTATTTTTATTGATTTAGAGTGTGCAAAAGATATGCATCTTGAAGATGAATGTACGGTTACGATAAGATACAAAGAGTATTTTTCTTAGCTGTCAGCCCCCTCCCATTGCTCCCGGCCCCTTTCTCTCTTCATTTTGCTAACTGGTGCTCAAAGCTTCTCCTCCGCTGACCAAGCATCAGCTTCCCTGTGCTGATAAATGGGCTTCTTTGAATTGATGGCAGGCTGGAGGAAAAAGAGATAATCCTAGATAATGTGGACACAGTTTTCATTTCTTGTCACCCAATTAAACTGCAATTATCCCAAGAGCAGAAGAGGAGAAAAGTGGAAAGAATAGCCAAAGAATGGGAGAGTGAGGCTCCCTGGGACACTCTCTACTAGACACATTAGCCCAGATTTGCTCCATCCTGATAAAAGAGACCCATTTCTTGCACTTGGCAGTGCACAGCGAGTGGCAGACCAGCTGCAACCTGGGGTTTAGAAAAGAATGCCTGTGCAATGTTTGTGCCATGCCTCAAAGTGGCTGGGAAGAAAAAGATCAAAATGTATACAGATTGTCGCCCTATTAAAGCAGGGTGGCTTTTGTGTGGCCCTCCATGTGTCTTTAGCTGAGGACATTAAGGTTTTATCCCTTAATAGCCCGTATAGATTTTATATATTATTATTATGCTAATGTCCAGGACACATTGTCGGAAGGAACAAGTGTGTATTTTGTGAAACCTTTGTCATCACTGACTGATCAATGTAAGAACCCCGGAGCTGACTACACAGGGGTTCGAAAACCTTCAAACAATCCCTTAGCATATCCAAAAGTGTTTTGACCGAGAGCTTGTGTGCACCTACTGTTCCTTAAAAGAATCGACCACTGCTTTAAAAAAAAAGGGACGCTTCCTCTGTGAATTGTTTGTCTCCAGATGAATCAAGGCTGTGTGAAACTCTCCCCTGGCACAAAATCCAAGAGGTAAATTAATGTCTTTTGTAATTACTGTTCCTCTTAGTAATTATCACACTGGACAATTTATGGATTAACATATTGATTTCACTTGACCCTTGGCAAGGCTTAATTTGGACAGAGAAAATACTTTTGGCTTGTGCTGCCAAATGCAAGCAGCCCTCGGGGCCCCCACTGGAGCTTTGCTCTTTAGGCGTGTCACAGCATCTTTAGCAAATGTCCCATGGGACGAAGATCTGACTAAGACAGGGTCCTGGCCTTTGGGTTAGCTATCTGTTCAGAGTGTAGCTCTGCACTGGTATTGACTTTAACCAAACATAAAAACAAATTGCATGAGTGAAGACTGAGAGGAGCATTCGTAAGAGTAATTCATTAATCTTCACGCAGGCGATTAGTGCTTTGAAGTCTTTGATTTTGAAAAGCCATGTTCCTTGCTTTACTATCCCTCCCCTCACAGGCTGTTTAGATAAACATAGGGAATAAACAGATTAGTTAAAATCATTAGGCAAATATCTTAACACACAAACACAGGCTGCCTGCTTTGGAATGCTGATAAGTGTAACCCCTCTGCAATGGCATCTAATGATGTTGTCGCGTGTGCTGTGTGCACAGAACCAGCGTTGCGGCAGTAATGCATTGCTGATTATGGAGAGGGGAGAATACTCCGTCAAAATATGATCAATATTTCCTATAAGTGCCTGCTCTGCATGAGTGATGGCCTGACTAAGCGAGCAACACGAGAGAGGCTAGTATGAATGTGGCCTCTCCACTGCTGTGTACATCAAATAATGAGATCACCTGAGACAGCCACTGTCACCCCCCCCGACGTGCTGACAGGACACTTGCCCTCCCATTGATCATATTGTCATTCAAGCTAGTGCTTAGGAAACACACACACACACGTGTTCGGATACAAACTGCGAAATGCAGTGCAAATGTCACTAATCTTTTCCAGTGTTATGTGTCTAGTATAATGAACTCTTACCCCAGTTGTTGAAATGGCCACATGTTTTGTCCCTGAGGTATGTCAGACAACGTGGCTATAATGGGCTCACCTAGAGGGATGTGACATTCAGCTGCAACAATGAGCCATCTGCAGGAACTTAGTTATTTCGCCCTTTTTGAAAACTGGGACTTTTTTCTCTCTCAATTACATGGTTATTATCTTGGTCACTTAATCTACTCAAATAAGATTGATTTATTCTTTCAAGCTGTGTAAGACTGCCTCTGTCAGAAGGCGCTCAGGCCATGGGAACCATAGTTCCATTGCATCCTCACAATTTTCCCATTTGATGGAGTTCACAATCACTCAGGGTGCTTCTTTGACATACTGATGAGTACACACACAAAGGCTCTTTTATTGTTACAAGTGATAGAGAAGACTACGGCAATGCTCACAATACACGACAGGAAGAGGTGCAGGGTTGTGAATGTGTCATACAAATGCAAACACGCACCCTTAATTGGCAGATAATAATACACTTAGACAATAATATCCAACTGGCAAGAATGCAGTGATCATCAAGAACTTTTCCAGATTGGTTCTCTTTCTGTCTTTGTCTTTATGCCAACATGAACAGATAATTAAGAAGTAAGAAAGACAAAGACAGTAATAAATAACACATATAAGCACCAACATTTTATTTAGTGTAACAAATGAATATATGGAAACCTCTGTGATTTTAAGATAACTCAATAACTCGACTTGGCTAAATATTGTTTTTGTACAAAGGTCATCTCCAATTACCTAAACTCCTCAGAAAACTTCAAGCACTTAAACACTTTAAAGTAACGTTCACTGAAAGAAATATTTATTCACAGCATCGTTTGGCCCCACTGTCAAGGTCAGTGTTCTGGTGCAAGCTTAATTAAAAAAAATCTTTTTTTTTAACTTTCTTTGGTGTAATTTTATTTAGTCTGTTTTTCATAAATCACTTTCAGCTAGACTGTGAGGTCTAACAAACAATGGACAATTATTTGCACAAAAGAAAAATGAATCACAAAAGGTCATATTTAATAGCAGACGTGGATATTTTGAACAGTTTTGCAATTTGATTTTAACATATTTAACTTTCACTTTTCATATTTTTGCAGACCTGTGCATTGAAAAGGCTGTGAATTTGAATAAATCTTGACCTTTAACTTCAGCTTTTTTAGTGTTTTCACCTTCTATTCATTCAACCCAGATGAACACAAATCCTTAGATTTAGTTCTTCATTTCCTATTCATAACATCAGGGAAACTTGCAATAAGGGCCAAAGGTGGTTAATAAGCTGGAAGCACTATACTGTCAACTTTTATACAAGTGTGTTTGATGCTGCGTGCAATGTTAAAGATGAACAAGTCACCCTTTGGATTTATGTTTTGCTCTGAAGGACGATGGCACACTATGAAAGCGCAAATAGCATGTTACTGCGCTGCCACGGGTTCAAGGAGATTGGATCACTTTTTGTTTGCGGAGCGGCCTCAATTCAGCTTGCACATAAAGAGTGAGAGACTAGGAGGGGACTGAGAGAGAGCAGTCTTTGTGGGGTTGAAGGGAAGCGGTGGATAAAAAATTGCCTTGGTGCATCAGTTTTTCTCTGATCCCAACTGGAACTATGAATGTATCTGAGAGATGAGCTATCTGTGGCGGGCTGTGCCACAAGCAGGCCTTTTCTTCCCTCTGTCCCTATGATGAGTTAGCAGGACCTGGAGTGATAAAGCTGATAGAAGGGCTGCTATCAGGTGGCAGTCTGGGTAATTACAACTCTCTATTTGGGGCTTTGCAGTGATGCTGCGGCGATAAGGGGAATATAATGAGGAAGAAAGGCCAGCGATAATGTATCCGCTAAATGGTTCAAAATAGTCTATCATGGGAAAAGTCATCTCAGTGCCTGGAGGGAAACAAGTAACTGTGGATTTGAACCAAAGGGCTTTGCGACAGAGAATATGTGGAAGGTTTAAGCTAAACATACGCCCTGTGGGGGGTAGCAGCAATCAGAGTTCAAAAATCTGACTTTTCACAAAGGGTAGGATAGGCCGTTTTTTAATGATCCAGGAAGTCGTTTGATTGTCGCTGCTATTTTGTTTGGCCCTCAGGGTGTGGAGATATTCTGCAGTGTGAGATTACATATAATACTTTGACAAGCGGCGGTTTAAAGATGAAGGTCTTATCAACCTCGCGGACTCCACATCCTTCTGTGTAGCCATTCTCCTTCCATAATGTGCTTTCAAAGTTTGTTGTATCTGTCAGTTCAGGTCCTCGAAGATTGAACTGACAATCACTCCTCTTTCCTCCCTCTTTACCATCATTCAAGCATTTACACACACACACATTCACTAAATCCTCAGGGCCATTTGCCTGTTCTACTCCCCAGTCTTTAATACACACTGCAGTGTGTTCTATCTTGTATGGCTGTTTTATTGTGAAATACAGATTGCCTCACTAGGGATCATGACCACTATCAATAGTATTTTCACTAATGTGATTAAGTTAATACTGTGCTCTATGAGAGGATTATTTCTCAATTCCTCTTGATATGCGTAATATTTAGGTTGTGGTTGAGTAAATATTTTGGTTCTTCACCAAAATAATTCCCACTGAGACAAAGACACGAAAGTCTGCCCTAAGGAGCAATAAAGACTGTATAATTAGAATGATTAAAGAACTGCACAACTAATTTGGCACTTATTGAATATATTTTGAGAACACAACGTTCAAAATAGGTCACATATTTAAACCACAAAAAATATTAACTTTATTCACATTAATTATGTATTTATTCAGGCATTCTGTGTGACTCATTTGAAGTGATGCTGAAGTCGGCATTGTCTCTTTACCAATCCGATCATTATATTGCTATGCACTTAAGCATATTTTCTACATATTGTAGAAGCTGTAAAGAAACCTCATTAGACAAAATGACTTCTAATCTAAATGCAATCATCTTTAAATAGTAATCAATTGGATCCCTTACAACACTAAACTGTTTGTCATTAACGCTATCAAAGGCCCACTTAAGATAAGATTCTGCAGCTAATGGCGTGTGATAGTGACAAATTGACTTTCAATACTCTCCACATCATGCAGGAAACACTGTTGTCCTTCAGTGTATGTAACATGTTTGCTTCGCTGGAAAATGTATTTACAATTTTTAGGTTTTGTTGTTCAAAATGCCTTTGATATGAATACCTTTGTCTTAATCTTACGCAATTGGAATTTATTTCAGCCAATGATTAATAAAAATAGGCTATGTGATGAAAAGAGTTAACTGAAAATATACAGTAATTATGTTTGAAACAATATTATATTTTTCCCTCCTTAAAGCTTCAGTATTATAATATCAGTCATGCTTTTAGATATTTTTTTTTTAGCAAAACTAATGAAATATATTGGTCCAGATTCGTGCTGTTTATCTGCAGTATAAATCCGTAATCTGAAAATCAGCTGTAAAAAGTGGAGTAATTGGCATGTTGATATAAGGATTATGAAAATCCTCACAACACAGATGAAGAAGAGATGACAACCTTTTACTGTGAGGTGCATTTACTGCTTCTGTCTTGGCCCCGGCCTGCATGGGAGCAGCTATATAGCTGAAAAGGAAGGGGAAGATCCCGGCAGAGCTGTGATCAGACAAGCAGAAAGAAACCACATCAGGTACACAATCAGGACCCCTCCCTCTCCCTTTCTTTAAACCTCCCTGATAATGAGCAAACTTTCATGTGGCTGTAAATACTACTCTCTTCTGTTTGAAGTGGCAAACAGAAGATATTGTTGTTTACCCTGCTCACTTTTTTTCCAGTCAAAGAAAAGCCATCTGATAGCAAGAGGTCAACTTGTGTTATCTTGAAATCAATTTAATTTTAAGAGTTGCTTCCCCTCCCTCCACCTCCAATGGTGCCACTTTGGGAGAATAACAGTAAACACTTTGAAAAGAAAAAGGAGGTGAAGTACACATCCTACAATATTCTTTATAGATTAGGCCTTTTTATGCAAACAGGGATTATCCAGGGATCCTCATCAGCTCGCTCTATAATTTGTTGTGCTTTCTCCCAGAGTTAGTGGAGTGTTGAGCAGAATAAACTGTTTGGTGCTATCATGAAGATTCTTGCACCTCCAGGGGCTCCTATATCAGGGTGATGGCTTTAGCACTTTAGAGTGAACTGTGTGCGATCTCTCCGGGTAGGAAAATGTCCCCATGGGCTTGTTGTTGCTGCTGTCTGCCTTCTATTTGCATGATATTTTTCTATTCAGTCTTATCATCAGTGTGCTGTGAGGTGGGAGTGCTGGCTCCGTCTCAGAGGCTGGACCCGGGCTTTATCGGCAGGTAATTCTCCCACTCTCACTAACTCATCTTGAATTATTTAAGTGTTATTTCGGAGACCCAGGCAGAGGTAAAAGAGGGGGGGAAACACAGACTGAATTGTTGTTAGTGTTTTTTTTTAATCAGATCTTCATTAAATTACTAAATTGAATGAATTAATGTTTTCCCAGTCTGCAAAAATAATAAGCTGTTTTGTGAAATAGATACAACGAATCTTGACATTTTCATCAGCAGGAAACATGCTGCCTGCTCCCCTTAATGCAGGCTCAGCTAGGCCCTGCCATCATCTGAAATCCTTCAACACATGTTATTAAAACAAAACAAAACAGAGGCCATGCTTTAGGAGCAGGACAGTGAGGAGATATGTTTCACTACACTGTCAAACAATCCTAAATAAAATAATAACAATTAAAAAAAACTGCAGAGAGAAATAAAAAATTATGAAATCTCCAGGGGCCCAGTGTGCAGCATGTGTGCAGCCACTGAATTGCACACCTCCATAACTGTCAACTCCCGATAAGAACTTTCCACCGTAACTTATTCATATAATTCATAGCAATTTTTCCCCGTTTGTGTCATGAGAGGCATATGCTCCTGCGGAGTGAGTGGAGCGCTTCATTGCAGTAATGTTATCGAGGTGAATGACAAGCCGACAAAAGGGGCGCACGGTGTTGAGAGATGCTGCGACTCAGTTTAGGCAGCAGGTTTGTCTCTCATCTGGTCCTCTTGGCGCGGATCATCCTCACCTTGTCAGGTTTCCTACTTGAGACAAAAGAGCTATCCTTCAGTGAGCTTTTTCTCCGCTGCAATAAAACAACCCTAATCCTTGTTAACAGAAAATTACAAAAAAATAAATAAATCTCAGGCTCAACACGCAGCAATCAAAAGGGCGCTGTCATGTTGGGATAGGTCAGCGTCATCACTCAACTTTCACCCTGTCAATAATCTCCCGACACGTTATTTATATTAAAAGTAATTATAAATCCAATATTTTTATTTAATAATAACAACAACAACAATAATAATTCCACATTATATATTGTGTAAACTGTCCTCAGATTAGGCTAAACCGTTAAAAAATAACAACAGTATAGTGAATTGAATTTGACATCCATTTATATCCTATTTAAACGCTCGACCTACAGCCTAATTCGTCATTTATAATATTGTTCGATATAGCCCTTCTCTATTTTCCTTTTTTTGTACATATATAATTATGTACAACGGAGAAGGTGCGAGAACAAACCACTTAAACCTGCAATTTACTCAACAAGTCCTGCAGATAACTGTAATTGCTTAGTTGAATATTCGACAACCTAATTTCAGTTGTCGATTCGCTGCCCTTGGGAAAGTCCTTTGAAGTGAAAGTGAAATGGGGGATTTCAGGAAAGTAATTAATTTCACCAAGCGCGATTAGAAACACTTCAGACCTCCTCAGCATTTGCGTATTTACGACAAAATGCCACAATATCAGAAAATTAAAGAAGACATTCTTTACCTCTCTTGTCGTCTTACACACTACTTTTCAATTGCAGTGCCACCCATGGGGAAGGGAAGGGGCAGGCAGAGAGACACCGGTGAGGATGAAAGGTGAGAAAGTGAAGTGACACCAGCAGATTCAAGATGCTCTGATTGTCAATTAAACAACTGAAACAGAGAGGAAGAGGCGATTAGGCGTGTTTTTAATTAAGGGAGAGCGTGTGCGTGTTTTTCAAGTGTTTGATGGCTCAGATTCAATGCAAGTTGAGACTGAACTTCAACAACATGCACCTGTCTGCTGCAGTCACCTTCACCAGATCTGCCAGTGTGTAAGTGAGAGGCTCCTACACGCTGCCATCCTCAGGTATTTCAGGTGCATCCGTCGCTCGAGTACAAAAATTAATTACTTTAATTGAACTAAACATTTCCGACGTGACAAGTTGCTCATTAGAATACATATAATTCAGAATATGAAGCTAAAGGGTCCAAACAACTCTGAGTTAAATAACTCTAACGTAATAAATAAAGATAGCCTATATAATACGAGACGCGTTTATCCTTCAAACAGGGTGGGATTTAAAAAAAAAAATCATCCAGGAGCAGTCTGCGTGCTTGGCGCAACCGCGCATGCGCCAGCGGCACTTTCACTACCTGCCACACAATCCTGTATTTCACATGGGGCAAGCGGGAGTTCTCATTCACTTGCGTCAATGCTGCAGCTGAGTGGTGGCTGACAGTCTCCTGCGACACTAGGAAAACAAGACAACGTTTTTGTTTTTTTTGTTTTTTTACCTCTCCTCTTTGCTAAAGGCGTATCACTGATGGATGCCACCATGAAGCAGAAAACATAAGTTGAGCACTCATAAGGACGCTGCCACTTGTACTTTACGGAAGATCCTCAACGGTGGGATGAAGAATTGAAGTCTTAAGTAAGTAGCCAAAACACGAGCTGCAGATCTTAAATTCATGTAACTGAATTGTTAAACTTTTCAAAGGAGTCCTGTGTTTGATTTGTGTTCTGACTTTGCAAAGTTATTTATACTTTTTTTTAAATATTATTTTTCCAGAGAGATTGTGCCAACATGTCTAAACCAATGGATCACGTTAAACGCCCGATGAATGCTTTCATGGTTTGGTCCAGAGCCCAGCGCAGAAAAATGGCTCAGGAGAACCCGAAAATGCACAACTCCGAGATCAGCAAGAGATTGGGAGCGGAGTGGAAACTTCTCACCGAGTCTGAGAAAAGGCCATTCATCGACGAAGCCAAACGACTGCGAGCGATGCACATGAAGGA
The DNA here is from genome assembly GCF_020085105.1 of Siniperca chuatsi. Lineage (NCBI taxonomy): Eukaryota > Metazoa > Chordata > Actinopteri > Centrarchiformes > Sinipercidae > Siniperca > Siniperca chuatsi. The sequence goes on from NC_058053.1 coordinate 16,083,892, forward strand.
ACACCCAGACTATAAGTACAGACCGAGGCGGAAGCCCAAGACTCTGATGAAAAAAGATAAGTTTTCTTTCCCTGTGCCCTACAATCTCGGGGAGCACGACGCACTCAAAGTTAACGGGCTTTCCGCAGGAGCACTTTCCGAGTCCATCATGGGAAACCCTGATAAGGCAGCAGCAGCTGCAGCGGCCGCAGCAGCGAGGGTATTCTTCAACCCGGCCATGTCTACGAACCCCTATTCCTTTTTCGACCTGGGATCCAAGATGACTGAGCTTTCCCCACCTTCGTTTCCGTACGCGTCTCCGTTGGGCTACCCGCCGGGAGGCGCCACGGCTTTCACCGGGACTGGCAGTGTAGGTGGCGGGACGCACACCCACACTCACTCACATCCGTCCCCGGGAAACCCAGGCTACATGATCCCTTGTAACTGTACGGGCTGGCCCTCAGCAGGACTCCAGCCGCCCTTAGCATACATCCTGCTCCCCGGCATGGGAAAACCTCAACTTGAACCGTACCCTGCATATGCGGCAGCATTATGATAGACCCACTTTGGACTTCTAAGAAAATGAAATGTGAAACAGAACAAACAAACGAACAAAAAAAAAAAGCTATTCATGCAAGAGTTTTATTATGCATGCACACACTTGTACATGTGATGAAGTGCTCGTCGTCTCAGATATCACATGTGTATGTATATTGATTAATGCCTTTATCTAAGGTAATGCTTATTTAGAGAACTCTCTAATCTATTATTAGGCTACTCAGCCATCACCTCTCACAGCCCAGAGGAAAAGGACTAAAGGATGGCAAAAATGCACACATTTGAGAGGAAAAGGGTATCAGAGCAGTTTGCTCTTGTGAAAACCCATTTTGAAAGGTACACTATTCGATTTCTATCTTCTGCAAGTTGCACCTGCTCGACTAACCTGTTGGAATCAAGGGCAGCACATACAATGAGCATATTAATCACAGGATTATTGTCACAACATTTCTCCCCCCTTGGACTGACTGTAAATGTGTACAGATAAAAATGATTCTAGTTTATTTGCCGTTATAGGCTTAGTGTTTGAGATAGGGCCAGGAACCTACGTATTTCACTAGAAATCTGGTGTATATTTTGAGTTTTTAAACCGTTTTATAGATGTCTGTAATATTTATTGTTTAGTGGAATCTATGGTGACCCAGACAATTTTAAAAAGGACAAGACTAGTTCTGTAATATTTGCACATGAAACGTAGAGGATGTAATTTATTTTGAAGGTGATATTCAATTTCAGTGCATTGCAACTTTCGGGTTTGATTCATCAAACCGTTCCCCCCCTCCAGACAGTAAAAAAAAAGTTCCAATTTAAAGTTTATTCAAGGAGTTTATCATTTCTTGATCTCTCACCCTCCCACTCCTCGTATCATGTGCAGCACAAAAAAACGTTTTTAACTAACTCTTATGGAATTTGTATGTTTTGTGTTTTCTTTAACCTCCGTTATGTACTTCAACCTATTGTTCACTTGTTGAGCAAAGGACTACAATAAAGCGTATTCGGATTAAACGGAAGGGAATCGCGGTTGCAGTTCTTGATGAGATGAACAAGATTGTTATCTTTTTCTTTTCCTGCTCCTGCTCCTCAGTCCAGGTGAAGTGTAAGGTATCCTCCAAAGGCCGCTTTTGTCCGCGCTTTGAATGGCATTACTGGGGGAAATCTAAATCAACCCATTGTAATCAAGAGCCAAAACCTTATTTATCACAATTTTAATCGTGAATAGGAAGGAAGATAAAACGGTTTGGTACTCTGAGCTTTCTTTTCCCATGCTGGGGACAAAAAAAAAACAAAAAAAAAAAAACAGCTTTTAGGCTGCAGAACAAGCTCGTCTTTGAGGCTTTTAAAACAACCTTAACTGAGTATGAGCTCCCAAGTTTAAAAAGAAAAACGAAGTGCATTTAATACAAATTAAAAGGGACACAATGTTAAAAAAAAGCATGCTTTCCTAAGGAGTGCATGTTCTCACGTGCACCACAGTGCGGTGTGTGTGTAGCAGGTGTGTGTGTGTGTGTGTGTGTGTGTGTGCTATTGGGTGGACTAAATTTCAATATAGCCTATCTATCACGTGTAATGTATGTTATTTAAGCAAACTGCCCCTCCTAGGCGACACTGAGAGATTAATTCATAAGGATCAGAGCGATTATGCAAAACTAATTTGGACAGTCCAAGGATAATTATCTCCGTCACGGTTAATTAAACCCTTTCACCACTATGTTCTCCATTGTAACACCCCGATCACTCCTCTCCACGGAACTTCCTTCTTGGCCCCGAAAATAATGCGCAAGTGACCTTGTGTTTCATTTACTGTCTTGAAACTGGTGGCATTTACACTTCATGTTCAGCACATTCAAAGGAAAATTTAGGTTATTTGTGACACCAGCATTTGTTGTTTCTAAGTGCCTTTGAGGTCAGGCCTGTACCTTTTTATATTTCAAGTTTTATTATTAAAATTGCTATGGTTATTGTTATTATTGATGTGCAACAAAATTAAATAGATTAGAATAATGTGCAATGTGAATAACAAAACGTAAAATATGTAATTTCTAAATGGTTTTAGGTGTCATAAAAGGGCAAGCCTGTGATCAAAACACAGAGAAGGTCGTCAAGTCAGTTAAAGAACTTGCATTATGAGTTCAGTGGCCATTTCTTTCTCTTTCTTTGCCCTTTTTATTATATTTTTCTTTCTTGAGGAAAAAGGGGAAGAATGCTGAAAGAACTTTTTTTCAACTCTGGGAGCGTTTAGACGGTCGAGGAGGTTTTGTCTGGGAACAAAACGTGGGTTGGGAGGTTTTGTGAGAGTGTTGTTTGTTGAAGTGGAGCTCAGCAAAAGCGGCTGCTTTCCCTCATTGTGATGAAAGCAATCAGTGGTATTTGGAAAACTGTTAGCATTGTGCACTTCTTCTGTGTCCGTTGTGGAGGATTTCTTTTCACAAGGTTTTTTTCAGCCGATCCAGCTGGCCGGAGTGAATAGCACTGCAATGTGTACACGCTTTGTCCCCCCAAGCCCTTCAAGTAGCCCACATTGAATAGAGTGAGTTGACACTGCATGACAGTGAAACAACATAATAAAAAATACATGAGCGCATGAATAGAAGCAGGCGCATAAATAAATAAAATGGGTGGCCAAAACTGGATAAACTGAATGACAAAACGGTGAAAGGGGAACAAAAAGATATTTAACACGCTAGATTAGCATTAGAATGCAATCTACAAGCCAGAACAATTGATGAATAGGTTTACCGGCCAAGAAAGAAATGGACTAAATGCCTTTTGAATAGATAGCCTGTGTTTTTTTTCTTCTGTCTATGGGAACTGAATGGGAAAGGTGGCGTGCAACTATGGAAATAAGTGGGAGAAAACTTTTTCTTACAAAATGTTTTTCACTCTTGATTCCAAGATCCTCAGTAAATCAGGGGCAATAAAAACCTATTTCCCAGGGTAAGATTATAGTTAAGATCATTTTGTGATTATCTAGAAAATATTTTATTAAACCAAACCAAATGAATATCCTAAACAGAAGTCATGTTTGGCTTCATGGCTTTTGTTGTCTCATCTCATACAGGCTTAAAATAAAGTTTTATAGTTGTAATTAAGGAATAACTTAAAAAAAATTAATTTACAAATGGAACACAAATCTAAATATTCTCCATCCACACAATTATTTAATGAGAATACGTTTTATGTGGCTGAATTGATGACGGGTATACATGGATGCATAGTCATAAGCATCTGGCCTTGAAGTGAAAAGCTGTGAAGGTGCTGTGCAATGTGAGCACTTGGAAAAAACACTGGATAAACTCAAGCGGTTGTTCAAATTAAATAAAGACTTTATTTCATTTAACACACTTATTCAAATGTGCTGTAGTAGCAGTCGTGTGTCAGTTACAAAGCCTTTTCCTTGGCATTAGGAGAGACAGAGAAAATATGTCTTTAGTAGATTTAGTGAGCGTGTTTACATGGGATAAAGACTTGTCCTCCTGCAGAAGCTGTATTAATTTTAGTTGCATACTTTATTGATTTCTATTTAATTCAGAACAAACAGGCAAGTTAAGTTCTGAAATGATAACACTGTTAAGTGGTTTTAATTAAACCTTTCATTCATATTGTTTCAAGAGTGCAATTTGCAGGCCCAGAAAAAAGTATTTTAAATTTAAAGCAATGATTCAAACAGTTACTTCATCAATATTATCTGTGCTATAAGAAGTAGATACACAAAGACTAAGAAATAGGAATTTTGTTTATATTTGAATAAGAAATTAAAATTTTAAATCTAAATACTTGCCTTGGTATTTTACTGTGGTTATATTGACATCCGATACAAAGGGTTCTGCCCAAGATTTAAAGCTATAGCTGCCTCATGTTTTCATAAGCCCCCCGTCTGATGCCTTGATATCATTATGTCTTAGTGTTAAACCCTTTATGTGCCTGTAAGACATTTGTAGAAGTGAGATTAGGCAAATTAACATACATATGTATCACCGGTTCAACCATGTTGACCTTAGAGGGATGTACAATGGTTTCCTCATCCCTAATTCGCCCAGGGCTGCCCCACAAGCATGTGGATTATCACCTGGCTTCAATGGCTTGAGTTGGATCATTTTAGTATTTTTTTTCTGACATGAATAATACATTAATATCATCTCTTTGAGGATATTTTTCCGTATTTGTTTGCAGGAGTCTGCTTCTTGCTCACCTAGTTGTCATAACATGTGTGTGCTGCGTGCAATGCTGAGAGATATCTAGCCAGTGCTGGCTTCTCTGTGAGGAACCTCAAAGAGTCTGATCACTGACTTCTCCATCTCATTTTAGGCAAATCAAAGTGTGAAAAGTCTCTCCTGAAGCAATATCTCCATCATCAGGCTGGGTCAAGAATGTTTATGAAGGCTGTGTGCCATATTACCTGTAATCTCCGGAGTATGAACTGCTGTATTTCTTACTTCTCTATGCTCCCAGGAGGGAAAAAATGCCAAAATTATCTTGCATTGCACCTTTTGCGCAACACCTCAACGTGGCAAATCAAAGCCTCAAAACCGTACATGTCGCTGTGCCCAAGGTCACCGAGAGAAATGAGAAATCTGTGTGTACTGTACAGTCCATCCCTATAAACATGCCACACAGCCTCTGAAGTCTGACTCTGCTTTTAAGAAGTCCAAGTTTGTTTAATAGTACATAATGCAAGAAGTCGATGGACCCCTGCTGGAGTTCAGAGAGGGAACGCTTGAATTAGGTTTGGGTGGGGGGTAGTTGAGGTAATCATGAGTTTTGCAGGTGAGACGAGTGAGCTGCCCTCATAGTGTCTACCAGATCGTCCGGCATTAACATTAGCAACAATATCACAGCTCCACAATTATTTATCATTATATGTTAAATGCATTTTAAGACACTTCTTATATAAGTACAATATTTCTTTAATTGTTATACCCTGACTGTAGCTGATGAAATCATACTTTGATACATCCCTGTGTGGAAACACAGTACTAGCCACACTGCTGATGTGCCCTTCGTAACAGCTAAAAAAAAAACATACATAGCATTGCTTTATCTGCTTAATATTCAGATTTTTTCTTAATTTTATGAGATTTTCTTTTTGAGATGCCGTGTTTCAGAAGTCAACTAGTGAAAATTACACGTTCGTTTTTCTCTTTGGGGTCTCAGGGACCACAGCTGTAAAACATGATTAAATAAAATGGATTTCATATATTTCATATGCTCTATATCTATACTTTTTGTGCAGCACTCCTTATCCATAATAAGTGTGTGTAAATAAACTTGTCAGTAGTCTATTTGGATTTCTGTTATTAGAGTTTTATAACAGTTTGTTCATAAGTGGTCTAACAGGGAGTTACACCTCTGGCATCTAATTGACCCCAAATGTAAGTAACATCACTATGTAGGATAACATACTGTATAATTCCTTGTCTGTTAATGACTTTTTGGCAAACAAAAGAAATATGTATTTCCTCATACATAATCTATATGTATGAGAACACATGAAATATTTTCTTGTTTGGTGTAATAACAATACTTTATGGTCATTTCTGTATTTTGTCAGCTTCATACTTTCATACTTTTCTACATAGTTTTAATAAGGTCATAAGAAAAGAGAAATATTTGAAGGTTGATTTTGCAATCTTTAATATTATTTTGCACATACAGCAGTGCGATATGTGGACCCCAAACAATGAGGAGGTAAAAGCCAATGTCAGAACATTGAACATAGGGCTGACTTTTTTCATCAGATTGGATATCCATGCCCCCCCCCACCCCCATCTCAAGAATTTCTGAAATAGATTTTTACCATCATCTCTAAATAGTCTGAACACATAAGAGGAAACAATTTTGAGGTGTGCTATAAAGACCAACATGAGGGTGTTGTATCCAAGTCAGTTTTAAAACAGAAGGAACACAGACTCTGCTCTCAGCAGTCTGACTCTAAAGCTCCCACTGCTGTCTAAAGGAACTCACTACACTAATAACTCTATATTCATATTCAGTATTATAAGAAGGAACATTATTTTACAAGCCATGTTCACACATTACAAAGGCTGGCTTGAAAATATACAATTTAATATGAGAATACTATATACAAGCACACATATTTATTCTTGAGGAAAAAAAGAAGAGCAGATGTTGTGGGGTGACACAATTGAAGTTTTGACGAGATTAGACTTTTTCAAAAGATCCTATAGCTGCTAGGTAGTCGGGCGAAATCATTAAGTTAATAACCCAAAATATGAGGCATATGATTATTCTATGAATCCATCAATAAATTAGAATAATGTCAGTGAGCAGCCTTAAAAAATGTTCTTTAAACTGACATGACATTTTTTGTTCCATTTCCAAATGACCGCTGGCAGAGATTGCTGGCTCTCATATTAATTCTCAGGTTTTCAAGGAAAAATATATCTATCATAAGAAATAATGAAGTTGAAGAGCTGATGCCCCGAGGAGCAGTCACAAAGAATTATATCTTTCTATAACACAGGACACAGGCAAAAGATAAGTACCTGTCAGTTGGCATACTTTCTGCTACATGTGCCTATCAATAAAAGAGATTATTTTCCCCAGTTATTACAACAAAGATCTGGGGGGCTCGAAGATTGCACCTTTAATGAGAAGGAATGATTTCCTCCTGCACACTCACAATCACACTCGAAATGAGTGAGCTGTAATGCCATCAATTTTCCCTGTCTCTCGATTTTACAAGAACTTATTAAAATGAAATATTGCCAACATTAATTCACAGGGATTATTTATTACATTTTAACAGGATTATGGTGTGCAAAGCTTGATGTGGGATTCACACTCTGTATTGTGATATCGTGGTTTAGCAGTCAAATTCTGCAGACTTGTTGTAATTAACAGTGGCAAAATAGATCATTGCCAAATGATATGTCGCTCCATAGCTAATCTTTATGTACTGAAATGTTGGAACACTGAAGAATGCATTCAGTGGATGGAAACTTGGATTTTGTCTCCATCAGTGGGGGGCGGCTTGTCATTCTGCTTGCAGTACTCTTCTGTTAAAGAGACTCCAAATTGCAAAAGGTGATTTCTTTGTAGCTGTTTATGTTATTGAATGTTATAGTGTCTGGTGTAGTGGTGTTTAATAGAGCTGACATTGATCTCATGACTGTAGCTGTCAGATTTTTTTCCCCCACAACCATAGTGTAATGCACTGGAACAACCATATAGATGCCCCAGTAATGACGATATAAAGAATGCAAGTGTATGTACCAATATGACAGCAAAGCAATAATTTGTACTGCCACCTTATCATATTCAGCAGAAAATCCAACACTTGCAAAACATGCCTTTAATCTCAAAACATGGCTGGTTCATGAAATGTACCATTAGTTATACTGATGAAGGAGCATGACTTCATACCTTGATTGGGAAGTAATGTGAAGGTCCTCAACAAATCTATTATGAATGGTCCTGCCAGACATTACATGTAGGGGTCCTTCAGACATCTCGTACTCTTTAGCCACATCACGCTGTGCCTAATCATATTGTGTTGTGGAAAATGTTTCCATGTTCTTTGTTACCACAAAAAGGGTTACATTGAAGGTAATGGCTTTTGAACATTGTATTTATACTTGCGTTCTTTGCTTGTGTGTGGGAAGAAAAGGGATCCATAAAAGGATGTGAAACAGGGAAAGCAATCAAAAGTCTGGCCTTCACTCTCTGTGCTGCTAACAAAAATGTTACAAGGCTAGGAGCTGCTGAAGTACCTGCAGACAGAGAGACATCTTTGTCTCTCTCTTTTGAGCCACTGAGAGGTCCTTCTCTCTAGATGTTTTTCTTTATTATTCTTCATGTAAGATACATGGTTTTATTCAACCTCTTCTTCTGCAAAGCAAATAGCTGTCTAAGTTACTAATAGGAATTAAAAGTATAAATAAAGAACAGAAGCATATTACATTGAACTGTTGCTACATATGACAGATCCATTGAAAAGTATGGAACTTTCACCACTTTAATTCAAGAACACTGAAGTTGTTTGTATGAAAAATAAAATGGGTCAGTGGAACAGTGCCCCTTGACAGTCCTTTTCAAAATGGAATGAAACCTGGGAATAGCAGCATTTTTTTCCCCTCAAAGAGATGGCACCCATACAAACTCTTACAGGAGACACAAATGAACTTGAGTGTCTAAAAGCAAACCTCTACACTTTGATATTAGTGCAGACAGGTGTAAAAATATACATAGCTAACGCAGAGCAATAATAAGAGATTTATGTATGTAGGGCGCAAAAGAAATGCCAAGCAGTTCCCTGGTGCTGTCAGGTTCATTTTCCTGTTGCGTCATTCACCATGCCAGAGCACAGTGAAGCCAAATATGGCAGAATCCTCTGTTTCTCATACCATGTGCATCATGATCTCTTGTCAGGCAAACAGATGTCTTAGCACCATGAATTGTTGGATGTTTGTATGTGTATGTAAGAAATGAGTAAACAAGTTGAAATATTCCCCCCTTAATTTGATGCACAATGCATCTTGACAGCTAATTCAATTCATGCAGATTCAAGAACCAGTGTCACATGTCAGGTCCTTTCTGCTCAGATAAATAAGTTAGTTTAGTAGCAGGGAGCTAATAACTCCATGTCGCCACTCAACACAGCGAATCAGGCGTTTCTATTTGTCCTGTAATATTATCACCCCATTCTGACCCTATCTAACCTTTTACCTGTACAGTCAATACACTCAGAGGTGATAAAAGACCATGAGTGAATGGAGTGTGTGTAATGTTGCAGCCAGCAGCGATTACAGAGGTAACATGAACACTTGGAAGCAATACTGAGACAGGGCTTTTTGTGCCTCCTAAATTGCTGGACAGCTCCAGGGCTGACATTTAAAACACAACATCACCAAACAAAAACACATTAAAAGAGAAAAGCTGAGCAGGGGGCTTTAAGCAAAACCTGAAATTCAAGTTTTGGCGAAGGCAACTGACCCAAATTTCCTGCCCCTTCTTCTCCTTAACATGCTTCTGCAAGCCTGGGCCCCGGGGTGACGTATCCCTTACACAGGGATTGCCAGTGCATTTACATAGCATGGTTAATGAGAGATCAACACCAGGAAAGCGCCTTGAATATAAAGCTTTCTTGTAAAAATAATGAGCGAGCGATTGATCCATACTCAAACAAGCCGGTTTGCTGAGTTAATACCAAAGGCAGATTATAGCCAGTGCCAAAAGTGCCCTGGCGTGCGACGTCTTTTGCTTAGAGGGTCCCCAAACTTGTCATCACATTAGCACATGGTCAAGGAGTACATCCTACCACTCTCATAATCTGCTTTCCTGCACAATTAGCCTTCTATAATAAGGCAGCTGCCTGACAGCAGGGAAAAAAGAGGAAAATCACTGAGTTTCACATAGGATGGATGGATCATTTACTGCCACTGAAATATAGACTCTGAGGTGATTCTCTCTTCAACTCATCACCTACTACTGGTCCTCACATTAATGTTATAACAACATGGAGGCTTGCTCTTCTTTATTGTGCCAAGCATCTATTGCACTTTGATGAAGCCAGACAAAGGAGGGTAAGGGGGGTAGGGTGAGAGAGTGAAAGAGAGCACCCATGGCCCTCATGGGTAGATGTGTTTTTAGCTCAGAAAATCTGAGAGAATCAGATGTTGGAGAGGGTAAAATGGCAGGGGATGGCAAGTTTTCCAAATAAAATAATAGATAATTTCATTCCGACAAAGGCGAGGAAACTATGGGCAAGAGAACAAAATAGCAGGAAGGGATGGAGAAGGGAAGGGGTTTGAAAAGAATAAGAAGAATTCAGTGCTGCTTCTTGCAAGGGAAAAGAAAAAAAAACATTGATGACACCCGGTTCCATTCTTCCGCTCTCCCCTTTCTCTGCTCCTCGCCTCGCAGCACGGCGGGCTAAGCTGGGAGCTGTAATGTCATTAAATTGCAAATGCTTTTTTTTCATTTCCGACACACACTGTTTACTTATCTGGCAAAAACATATGTTGGAAGGAATCCGTTAAATTCTGCCCATTGCCTTGGGTGAAAGTGCAATAGAAACGGGCCCACTGAGCTCCTTCTGTCGTCTCCTTTTAGCACTTTGCCTTATCTACAAGGCTGCTTAGCAGCAAACTGGCGAGTTCAATGAAAAATGAAGATACAGTGCAAGATTAGGGAAGAACAGTGAGGGGAGAAATGCTTGGAGAGAGGGTCATCCCATTGCAAATGATTTCACTCCTCTCCATCTGCATAAATGACTATTTTTAAGGCATCTCCAGCGTCTGTATATTTTTCTCACTCTGCCACACATTTAATTTCACGCCCCGTGTTCTGAATATGCTTAAATGCATATCTCTGATGCACCTTTAAGCCAGAGGAAAGAGGATGGGGTGGGGGGTGGGGGGAAGTGGGGAGGGTACGAAAGCAAAATTAAAGATAAAATGGTGTGATTTGCACTACAAGTCTATTACTTTATGGCATTTACATATAGTTTACCTCTGCAATTCCAAGATTTTTTTTCTACCACCTTCCTATCAGTATTTCGGCTTGTATAAATATGTATAAATCTTTGTTGAGAAAAAATAGAATTCCTAGCACTGCACTGGAAAGTTTGAAGGGTGCACTTTCTTGCTTCAACTTCTTCTCCTGCTCCCATGAGACTGTCAGCATATCTGCTGGGGGTGTTCTTTCCCAGCTTGCCCCAACAAAGGCACAGGCTTCAAGCACTTTGTGCCCCATGATCCCCAGATACTCCTCCCCTCAGTGGAACGAGTGGGGAGAGGGATCCCGGGTCAAGGCTTGGCCATGACTATAGAGGAAGGGCCTGGCAAAGCCTGATGCAAGCAGGGAGCGGCATCCTTGTCAAACAAGTGGGTGAACAGCTCTGTGAAAGCACAGCATGGACTCCAAGTATGTCATGAAGATTGTCATAGAAAATATTTACAGAGGACCCCAGACTCCCCACGGGTCTCTCACAACATGATAAATAGTGACTACACGTGTGCTACTGCCGTGCTATCAGGTGGATGTGTTGTTCTACAGTGGCGAGGAAGTTTGAGCTGCGAGTGGAAAGCCCGCCCCTAACAGCAGAGAAGAAGAAGGCTGTGAATTGGCCTGGGAATGAAAAGGAGAGAGAGAGAGGCTATTCAGAGCACGATTCCTTTCCTTCATTGTCTGCCCGCTTAGATTTGAATACGCTCACTCAAAGCAGACGAGAAAAATGCTTCAGACCCTCGCATTGTTGGCTTTCTCTCTCTTCTTTTCTATTTGCAATTAAATGCATTTCAAATGGAACAACTGTACAGAGAGCATTTCTGATAAGAAGGAATTCCATTGCCTTTAACCTCCTTTGTAATGGCTTTGCAAATTTTGAGCACTCTTATTATGAGAATTGCACAATCAAAACATATCTTTGAATAGAAAATGCCATACAACTTAAATATTGCTTCATTGAAAATTAAATTGCATTTAAAAATCATTTTTAGTCCTCTGTGTTCCTCATTTCTTAAGCCAATCTTAGTGTTTCTGTTTTGTTGCTTTGTGTGTAACATTGTGCCTTGACAGGACCCTTGTGTCCTGAGCAGTATCATACACACTGGTCCTAAGCATGGGATGAGATCAGTCAATTAGAATTAATGTCATCTGGTCATTTACAGCTAAACACCCTCTATATGCATTGTGTTTGCTTTGTGTGCAAAGCATCAACTGCAAAACCAATCTCATCCTCCAGACATGAATTTTTGAAGGATTTGAACGCTGTAAATAACTCCAAACCCTCTCTTACGAGGTTTACCCCTGGAGCACTTTGTAACTTATCAGGGCTGCCTTGTGCCTCCTCTAATGCTTGCATTATGCTCAAATGTAAATCGGTAAGCTGCCAGAGAGGTGGGCGGGAATCACTGAAGAAAGAATCACTGAAGGGTCTAGCCAATATTCTGATTGGGGCATAGCAAAATAAACAGTATAGTTTTGTTTTTTAGAAGCCATTTGAACAAAAATATACCACACTACTCGGTTATATTCACAAACAAGTGTTCTTTAGTGTTACACTCCAGAGATTTTAGCTTAAGTAATACAAAGTGAGACTCCTGCCTTTGAAATATTATATTTGATAAACTTGGGGTTGTAGGTTTTCATTTTCAAAATGCCAACAAGTATAAAAGGACACTAATATATTCTGAGTAACTGATGCCCAGGGGTCTGTTTTGTATTTCTAATTTCCATCTCTAATGGTACAAGAGACTGATTAGTAATTAGGACAGACTCATTTAAATGCATGTAATGAGCATTATAGGTTTCCCATATACTGTGCACTTCATACTGATGAAAATGGATAGCATCTTCATTAATTTGAACGCATGTTGACCTTTAATGGCAATTAATCTACAACACAGTTCTTCATGCTGCTTGTCATTGAATTGCCTTTACAGTGTAATGAGTATATCATTGGAAATCTCCCAAATAACTGACCTCGAGCATGTTTCGAAGCATAACTATTAATCTTATTTTCCAGTGAATAATTTGATCAGTTTGCAAGAGAAGTGGGTTATACAGAGTACAAACTAGTGCAGAGGGATATGTGGCCCCTAGATATTAATTTGGAGATGGATAGGAGTCTTAAAGAGGATTTAAACTCTATACAGGCTAGTCATTTCATACGACTGCATACCACCCAGCTCACTGTATATACTGTCAGTCACTGCTTGGCATGGTTGAGATTTGAAATGGTGACAGTTAAACTACAAAGATGTCCAATCCTAGACTATTTCATGGCATATTTCTTGGAACATCCTGAAGGAAATGCAAACTGTTAGGGCCAGTCATTCCAATGAACCAGGGCCACCAGAAACAGCAACACTGCCCCCTGCTATTGTCTACAGATACTGCATCTCCCTCTCTGTCTGAACAGAATCACTCTCTCTCTCACACTAGAATATACTGTCATAGTGAATATATAGGAGGCATACTGCCACAGCACCCAAACCTACTGTTAATTTTTGCACAGCACCATTTTTAAAGATCTGCTTTTTGACATTTGTGGTTTCCTCATGTACAAAAAAGACAAATGGCCACAACTACAAATGTCCACAAAATATTAGAAAAAACACAACTGAAACACCACAAAAGAGCTATGAGACTTCTGCAGGAGATTTACACAGTGTTATTTTAGAATACAAACAGAGGAAGGGTGCCACAAATGTAAAAAAGGGAGATTAATCAAAGTGGATTTGATGTTCTCGAATAGAATAGAATCATTTTCAGTAGTGGAGAAGGATGTGGGTTTGGACGTGAATGTTCTTAAGAATTAAGATGTTACCAGGATGTTTCAAAATGCATTATATTAAATAGTTTTAGCTCATCATTTGAATAATTACAAGCATTGGTTAGTTAGAGGTATTTTGTTAATTTGTTAGTTAGAGAGCTGTCATTACATTATGCAATTTACAGGTGATCACATGACCTGTGCTATGTTTTTAAACTTATACTGAACTTGAGGCAGCTCTTATTTTGAAAATGAATATGCAAACCACAACAACATTTACGTGACCCGTTGTCCATTCTCCTTCCTTTTTTTAAAAGTTTAGTTTATGTGCATTTTCACAAGAGTAAAAATACTTTAGATTTGATATGTGCTCATTTAAAAAAACTAACATGAATATGGAGAAGAAACCCAAAAGCCCAGCATGGGTTGTCGAGTGGCTCCTCACATTACACATCATTAATGAAATAATACTAAATTAAAACAAGCAAAACATGTGAATCAGTTGCTTTTTCATCAGTTTCTAGCACACTAAGCTCTGTAAATGTAACTGAAGTGGCCTTCATTCAAAATTTAAAAGGCCTCCTATTATTTAGCCAACACATATCCTATAAAACATGCAGAGTGGGTTAGGTGTTAATTGCAATATTCACAAAGATGTTAAGAAAATGGATGCATTTCTCCATCCACATGGTAACAAGTAGTTCATTTGACACAAATGAATAATCACCATCATTTGTGATTCTCTTTGAAAGACTATTAACAGAATGGTTTCATTTGTCCTTCTTCAAAGATGCATTATGTTGAACCTGCGAAGGGGAACTCCATATAAAAAGACAAATAACAGTGAATAGATGCACTGAATTTTATAACTAAGTGATATGCAATTTAAAACATGTTCTTGCCACTATCCTATTTTTGCATAATACATATCTTTCTATGTTGTCAAAGCCATCAAAATATCCAGATAATCATATAAATATGTTGGCAGTTATCATATTCTATCCCAAGCTGATCAGCAGAAGGTCCCAGGTAAAAGATTTTTTAAAATTCAAATCAAAACCCACCATCCTTTTATTAAAAATATTTTTCACTCACACAGTCATATCTTGCATGTCATATGTGGTAGCTTGTTTCTCTGTGGCTCTCTGGCACCATCCTGTGTTTCAGTAGGAATAATGGACTCTGTTTATTTACACATTTTGAAGAAGTCTGTTTTGGGTAGAAGACATTTTCAGTAGCCAGTTAAAATAATGGAAACAAAATATCTGAAAGAAGAAGATTTTTGTTGTTCAGAGAATTTAATATCACATTGATATTTATACAATTGCTTTTCAGCAGTACACACTGCAGTTTTATTAAGGGTCAATCAGATTAAATTCAGTGTTATTTGAATTCTTACCATTTTGAATAATTTGATAGAAAATCATAAATGGTTAAAACAGTTGAATAAAAAAGAAAAAAAAACAAGCAATTCTGTTTCTGTTCTGTTTTGTTTAGTATTTTTTTAAACATGGACAAGAATGACAAATACATTCTGCTGCAAATACCTAATATTTGTTAAGCATGAAAATTCAAAGAGTAAATCTCATTCTGTCTATGCACATTTACTTGTATTTTTTTCTCCCATTTCCCAAATTAGTTTGCTAAACCTTTAAGTAGGTATGTTTTTTCATTTGATAACATTTGATTTTATCTTGTCTTTAATTGTGTAAGTGTATTATACCATGTTAAAATGGATTCTGCTTTTTGCACCCAAAACATCACATTTTCATTCACATGATAAGCCGTGACTGTGATGAACAACAATGAAGTCATTGGTAAATTCAATAGAATCTCTTACACCCTGAGCTTGATCATTAATTTCCCTCTCACTTAAGCGCTTGTTCTATGTACAGACTCTCATGTCCATCTGATACTTTACCATTTTAAATGGTATTTTGGACTTGGCCACTGATTTTAAATGTCGCTTTTAAATATATAATGATGATATTCTGATGATGAATTCAATTTGCTGACATACTGCAAGAAGATTTGATGTGATATTTTTTATTGTTAAGTTTAGATTCAGACCCCAGGACTTTATATTATAACAAAGCTTGACTGTTTTGCCTACCATGCATTTACAGTGAAATCATATGGTAAATATCTGAAATGAAATCCTATGATATATAGGGTGTCAGCAGGCAAACTGACTCTATAGAAATGCTTGGAAAACAATGCTATTATATGATTGTAGTATTACTGTAAAGAACATCTTTATCAGTAATAAAACAACTCCAGAAATTATGATTACAGTGTAGGGGTTTCAATCTTACCTCAGTTATGGTATGCATGCTGTATAGCTAATCAGTTTCTAGCTTTCATAACAACAGTAAGTAAAAAACTTTGGAAAACACTTCATAACTTTCTCTTTGATGTGGTGGAATACAGACTCACCTTAACTCTGAATACTATTTACACTGTCAGCAGTCACATGCCAGGCCAGAACACATCAGGAGTGTAGGTCAAAGAGTTTAAGTTCTTCTATCTAAGCATCATGGGTTTCATGCATTGTAAAGCTTCTTTGATGGGGGTAGAGCTCCTGCTTCTGAACAAAGGCCGATTAAAGAAAAACACATTTAGCTCTAGAGGGCAGCAAGATATAAATCATGTCCTTTTGATAAGATCACACCACCATCTATAATGACTTCTGATGTAAGCACAGAGCGAGTGATTATCATGACTTTAGTCACACGTACAACCTCATGGATGGTCAAGTATGAATGTTTGGGTAGTGATGGATTTGACCTTTATGGCTTAAGTGTGAAAAACTAACAAGAAAGAAATGAGTTGAGTTTATGCATTTTTTGTGACTTTAATCAATAGAATTTAATATATCATTGATTTCTCCTCATGACCGTGTCGCTCCAATCCAATCAAGCTCAACTTCATTATTCAAAAAGGAAACACAATTTCGGAGCGAGAGAGGGGGAGAGGGAAGCACAATGCCAATTCCACATAGAATTTTAAAATAATAATAATGTAATGGTAGTGATAAAATTAATAAAGTAATAATAATAGGAATGATGGGGATAGAAATAATAATGATAATAATAGTAATAAGACTAATATTAACAACTGTAGAAGCAGTTGTCGAGCAGGAACATGGGGGCAGTAGATGACCCACAATCACAGACAGAAATACCTGCTGAAAGCGACAGAAAGAAGAGAAAGCACAGAACTATGGGAGAGAGAAGATGTCGAGTTAGTAACATGTATTAATGGCATTCTGAGAGCACAGTGTTCTAGTGGGGTAATAAGGTATTATGAGATCTTTAAGATATGATGGTGCCTGACCATTAAGAGCTTTGTAGGTGAGGAGAAGAATTTTAAATCATGTTCTGGATTTTACAGGGAGCCAGTGCAGAGAAGCTAATATTGGAGAAATATGATCTCTTTTCCTAGTTGTTGTCAGTACACATGCCGCAGCGTTCTGGATCAACTGGAGAGTCTTAAGGGACTTATTCAGGCAACCTGAAGGAATTGCAATAATCCAGCCTAGAAGTAACAAATGCATGGTTAAAGATAACTCCGAGGTTCCTTACGGTGGTGCTGGAGGCCAGGCCAATGCCATATCGTTAGATAACGTGTCTCTGAGGTTTTTGGGGCCAAGTACAATAACTTCAGTTTTGTCAGAGTTTAATGTCAGAAATTTGCAGTACATCCAGGTTATGTCCTTAAGGCATGCTTGAAATTTAGCTAACTGATTAGTTTCATCTTGCTTGATCGATAGATATAAGTGGGTATCATCTGCATAACAATGAAAGTTTATGGAGTGTTTCCTAATAATATTGCCAAAGGAAGCATATATAAGGTGAAAAGAATTGGTCCAAGCACAGAACCTTGTGGAACTCTGTGACTAACTTTGGCGTGCATGGAGGATTCATTAACATGTACAAACTGAGATCGATTTGATAGATAGGATTTAAACCAGCTTAGTGCGGCCCCTTTACTGCCAATTAAATGTTCTGGTCTCTGTAATACGATGTGACACACAATGCAGCACTAAGGTCTAACAAGACAAGTACAGAGACAAGTCCATTGTCTGATGCAATTAAATGGTCATTTGTAATTTTCACCAGTGCTGTCTCTGTGCTATGATGCACTCTAAATCCTGACTGAAAATCCTCAAATAGACTATCGTTATTTAGAAAGTAACACAACTGATTGGCGACTGCTTTCTCAAGGATTTTAGAGAGAAAGGGAAGGTTAGCTATAGGTCTATAGTTGGCTAAAACCCCTGGATCAAGAGTGGGCTTTTTAAGAAGAGGTTTAATTACAGTTATTTTAAAAGACTGTGGGACATAGCCTGTTAATAAAGACAGATTGATCATATCCAGTAAAGAAGTGCTAACTAAGGGTAAAACGTCTTTAAGTAGTGTAGTTGAAATGGCTTAGATGAATTAATCTTCAAAGTTAGTTGAAAATATATATCAGGTTTTACAGTTGTTTCTAAGGTTCCTGTGTTTGAAGATAAGTCGGTACCGGTTGAAGGCAGGATGTGATGAATTTTTTCTCTAATAGTTAAAATTTTATTATTGAAAAAACTCATGAAGTCGTTACTACTGAGGGCTATAGGAATACATGGTTCAATAGAGCTATGACTCTCTGTCAGCCTGGCTACAGTGCTGAAATGAAACCTGAGGTTGTTTTTATTTTCTTCAATTAATGATGAGTAGTAAGCTGCTCTGGCATTACGGAGGGCTTTCCTATATGTTTTAAGACTAAACGAGATTCTTCCAGGTTGTTGGAACGCCGTTACCTTAAGTTTTCGTGATGTTTGCTTTAATTTGTGGGTTTGGGGGTTATACCATGGAACTAACCTTCTTTGTTTTATTATCTTCTTTTTTAGAGGGGCGATAGAATCGATTGTCATTCGCAGTGATCCTGCAGCACTATCAACAAGATCGTCAATTTGAGGGGACTGAAATAGCATAGGAGTCCTCTGTTATATTGAGGCATAGCACCGAATTAAATGCAGATGGAATCACTTCCTTAAATTTAGCTATAGCACTATCAGATAGACATCTAGTGTTGGAGTTTTGCCTAATGGTGTGTAGTCCAGTAATAGGAGTTCAAAAGTTATTAAATAATGGTCCGATAAAGAAGGATTCTGTGGAAAGACTATTAAATGTTCAATTTCAATGCCATATACCAGAACAAGGTTGAGGGTGTGGTTAAAACAGTGAGTGAGGACCCACACTGGATGATGGGTCATTGCTCATATGTATTATATAATACACTATAATACAGGTCAGAAAATAAATTAAGCACCAAGTGGGTATAAGTATAAAATCAAATTTAAAAAGTGTGAAGTACAAAGTGGGTTTACCGGTTGATGATGATAATATGGTATAAAGTAATAGTGCATGAACTGCCAAGTTAAGTGTAGCTTATTTATAATGAGACGGAGGATATTGCACAGCAGCACACGTTATCTTAAGATATTGTTACTCTAGATGGCATTGGCCTGGCCTCCAGCACCACCGTAAAGAACCTCAGAGTTATCTTTGATCAGGATTTGTCCTTTAACTTCCACATGAAACAAACTTCAAGGACTACCTTCTTTCACCTACGTAACATTGCAAAAATAAGGCACATCCTGTCTCAAAATGATGCAGAAAAACTAGTCCATGCATTTGTTACTTCTAGGCTGGATTATTGTAATTCCTTATTATCAGGCTGCCCGAATAAGTCCCTTAAAACTCTCCAGTTTATCCAGAATGCTGCAGCATTTGTACTGACAAGAACTAGGAAAAGAGATCATATTTCTCCAATATTAGCTTCTCTGCACTGGCACCCTGTAAAATTCAAAACAGGATTTAAAATCCTTCTCCTCACCTACAAAGCTCTTAATGGTAAGGCACCACGTATCTTAAAGAGCTCATAATACCTTATTACCCCACTAGAACACTGCACTCCCAGGAGCAGGAGAGGGCCGGAGAGGGAGAGAGAGAAGCCATCGCTAACTGCTAAGCTAAAGAACAGTAGCTAGCAAAACTGAATAGTGAGTCAACTGTGGGATTAGCGAGAAAGTCGCTAAAAGGAGAGAACTAAGAATGCATTAGCAGAACTTATATACGTCTAAATATATGGCAGATATTTAGTCACTGTAATGAATAATAATTAACTGTGATAAGCTACAGCAGCAAAAATAAGCTACCAGTAACACACAAACACCAGTGACCGGAAATGAGATAATAAGCTTACCGCAGCACATTTCTACCAAAATTCATTTGGTAGGGGGTTCAAAAACTACAGAAAAACAAAAAGATAGTTAAATTCAGTTTAACCTGAATAAGACACCTGGTCACATGAAATCCAGTTGTGCAACATGAGTATCATCCACTCTCATTGAAAGAAGTCTTTGACGTAGTTGTTAATGATTGTTTTCTGTGAAACATTAATTCAGTTAGGAATATTCTGCCTTTAGGGCGTTTTTGTGGTTCAGATTCTTTGAAATAACCAAACTTTGAGCTCTTTATCCTCTAAGGACCATACCAGTGTTTTGTTAAGAGTCCTGCATTCAAAATCCTACTTAAGTAAAAGTACAGAAAAATTATCAGCAAAATAGGCTTAAAGTATCAAAAGTAAAATAACTGGTTCTGCAGTAAAAATGTTCTTTCTGACTGATATATTATTATATATGAGCACAATGCTACTACTAAGTAAGTAGCATTGTGCTACTTTATATACAGTTAGGTCAGTAAAGTACAAGTGCCTCAAAAGTGTACTTAAGTATAATAATTGAGTAAATATACTTTGCTACTTTTCACCACTGCATATGCCAGTGTGGGTGATGTGAACGATCACATGATGTTCTTTTAAACTAGAACCATCAAGTCCTGCGATTCCTACAGTTTCTATTTACTGACCTCACATGCACAGCAAAGGATGTCGGCTGGGGTGATAAGTTTGATTCATGGAACTAAAAGCGAAAAGAGACCCGCTACAATAACAAGCAACAAACATTTCTGAAAACTGTAATTTCTGGCTGGATTAAAGAGATTAATCCCCCATTAAGATTTACACAACAGATCTACAGTAGGGGCCCTGACTCGAAAACTGATTTTCAGTTATTTTAGTTCAGTTCTTTTATTATGATATCTGAGAATGACTCAACAAATCAATTAATTTGTTTTGAGACAATGTTTCTATTTTAAATGATTTGTTATCAGAATTATCCCTAAATGGTATTTTTTCACACATCAAAACACAATTTATTTTGTATTTGACCAAATGTCTGTACAGGTGGCTGTACAATCTGTTCTGTTTGAGGCAAATCTGACGTATTTGCCTGTTTCATTATTTTTTTTTTCTGATTTGCTCTAAGTAATGAATCAGACACAATTCAGTCTTTTGGAACAAAGTGGCAATACATCACTCCCTTCAGGCAGTTTCTTGGTATGCATCCAGAGCTTAGTCCAGCTCACAGCTCTGCTGTCAGGTGATCATCACAAGACCAGTGCCTTAATCCTCCTCAGCTCTACAAAAGCAAGAACAGAAATTAGAGGCTTTCTTAATGTGCATGTAACCAGCTGGAACACAACATGATTTGGCTTTAAGTGTTGTTTCCACAGATGTTAAAAATATCACTGAATCTAATTTGAAGATACACAACTGGGGACTGTAGCAGACTGAGATTCCATACTCTTCTGGGGGAACTAATGACCGTGTAACTGCTGAAAGTTGATGTATAAACTGATTTGTCACCACTAACTGGAGGAAACAAACAGGTGAAATATGACGAACGCGCTGGGTCTTGGTCTTCTTTGTTTACTCCTCTGGCCTGAGCCTGCAGAGGCTCAATTTCCTCGAGTATGCTGCACAGTTGAGGGGATCCTGTCCAAGCAGTGCTGCCCCGCTCTGGGCTCAGATCCTGCCAATGTGTGCGGCTCTCTGTCGGGGAAAGGAAGCTGCTCGGCTGTTCGAGTCGACAACAAACCCTGGGGAGGACTGTACAGATTGAAAAATGTTGATGACAGAGAGAGGTGGCCGACCAAATTCTTCAATCAGACTTGCAGATGTACTGGTGAGTCGTACAGTTTTATTAAGATGCTGTTTTGGTGAGCAAGTACTTTCAGCTAGATAATGGCTCATGTTGAACCTGGAACATTATCAACATGATGTGACACATTTAGTTTGCTCTCTGTGTTGCAGGTAACTTTGCAGGGTATAACTGTGGTCAGTGTAAATTTGGCTGGATCGGACCAAACTGCGACCAGAGGAAAGCCCCTGTGGTACGGAAGAACATCCACTCCCTGACCCCTGAAGAGCTCCAGGAGTTCCTCAATGTGCTGGAACTGGCTAAGACCACCACCCACCCAGACTATGTCATTGCCACCCAGCACTGGCTGGGACTCCTGGGACCCAATGGAACTGAGCCCCAGATTGCCAACATCTCCATCTACGACTTCTTTGTCTGGCAACATTACTACTCTGTCCGAGACACTCTTCTTGGTAAATGAGCATATTCACATTTCTTGACATAAAACTATTAAAACTGGTTACTTCATGTGGTTTACGCCGTTTATTAGGAATATGATAAGAATATCATAATAAAAAATATATTCGAAATATAATAATATTGATAGGAACATCACCATTTATTAAAGTTAGATATTTTTTTATTTTTTTTTAGCCCTTTTTAAGATTGTTCCAGACATTTTCAAATAATATGAGGTAATATGATAGGTAGTCCTAATCCATAATTTTTTGACCACAGGTATATTCAGAGTTGCAATTTTAGTTTAGTTTAACCTAAAAATTCAAACTCATGCATCGTAGTTGATTATAATCGAAAATACAGGCCTGTGTTACTGTGTTTATCAACATCACTGAAGTAACCAAACTTTAAACAGCATCATAAAAAATTAACAACATAAATTTAGTTATTGTCTAGTGTTAGTCCCCGTATTAAAAAACTATTCATTTAGGTTGTGTTTTGATTTTTGGTGTTTTTGTTATATTTTGGAATGTGACTTTAATGATATAAATTTTTCGTGGGAAATCAAAAGTAATTTGTTTTACTCATACATGCATTGAATAGTATTAATATTATTATATATAATAGTGTGTGATGTGCACATTATTGCCTTGTGATCACATAGATCAAACACTAAGGAGCACATCAAACACTTTGTTTACCTGTAGGTCCAGGTCGTCCATTCAAAGCCATTGATTTCTCACACAAAGGACCAGCATTCATCACCTGGCACAGGTATCACCTCCTCAGCTTGGAAAGAGAGCTACAGGTATCTGATGAAAACATGTTATTAAACTTTTTTTTTTTTTTTTTGGTCATGACTGGATGGGATCAATAACACTACAAGGGTTTATTTTTGATTAAACCAAACAATTGTTTGGAAATATCTAAGTAGGCTCTTGTCACTGTGAAAAATCACATTTTTCATTTGGGGTGATCAACTTTTTATTGTGTTATTTAACTTATATATATTAAGTAATTTTTAAATCATAAATTGGGCTATTGTTATATAACAATTATTGGTACATCAATGTCTCATAACTTGGAGGTTCTTTACAGACCACAGCTACATAAAAACCTTCTACAAATCGTTATTTTTACTACACAATTTATCCATCCAGTTTATTAATCAATAACATTTTGGTGAATACATTCTTAAAAGCACAAACACATACCAGAGACTCTTGCATTGCATTGTTAAAGTGAATTACTCTGCCACAGGGAGCAGATAATCTACCTATAAGAATTTTTATTTGTCACATACAAGAGTTTTTTTAAATGGCACAGGCTGTCCTTCCAAAAGCAAAAATCTGGATGAAATACAAGATATTTATAATTCTTAAATGAATGTTGAAGATTTTTAAGAGGCAGAGAATTGGTCCAGAAAAAAAGAGAGACAGGAAAGCTCGGGGAAGAGAAATAGAGGGCATACAAATCCTAGACTGGATCTAAACTGAGGAATTCACAGTTACAGCGCAATAATCATGACTCGTATGTTGGCCGTCAAAAGCCCATGTTGATGATGATTAAATTATTTTTAATACTAATGTAAACTACTATCAATAAAATGTGTCTGTTCCCTGCAGAGACTGACCGGCAATGAGAATTTTGCGATCCCTTACTGGAACTTTGCCACAGGGCAAAGTGAGTGTGATGTGTGCACCGACTCTCTGCTGGGGGGCCGAAACCCAGACAACCCGTCCCTCATCAGTAACCAGTCCAGATTCTCCAGATGGGGGGTGGTATGTAACAGGTGAGCACAAAATAGTGATGGGAGAGAAAACAGACTTAAAAGTTATTGGTTGGATTATGATGAAATAAATGTTGTGGGGCAAATTACTTGACTGGCAGAAATCAGTGAAACATTTTAATAGTTTTCTCTTCCAGTTTGGACGACTACAATCGCCTGGTGACTCTTTGCAATGGCACCAGAGAGGGATCCATTCAGAGAGGGATAATGGAGAGAGGTAACACGTCTCTGCCCACCATGAACGACGTCAGAAGCTGTCTTGGAATCAGAGACTTCGACAGCCCTCCGTACTTCACCAACTCCTCCTTTAGTTTTAGGTACAACTCTACTGTTTAGCATCAATAATAATTTTAAATTCATACCTGCTGATGTGGTCAGCAATTGTCTACATACCAGTTTAACTTTAGTTATGAGAGGCTTTACAAACTATTGTTTAACAGACATTGCGCTTTGTAACAGAAATGCTCTTGAAGGGTACGAAAAATCAGATGGAGAACTGGATGAATCAGTCAATAACCTGCACAACCTCGTCCACTCCTTGCTCAACGGAACCAGTGCTTTGTCTCACTCTGCAGCCAACGACCCCATCTTTCTGGTTAGAATCTGATTTCATAGTTTACTCTGAAATGACACGGTAGAGCTGTTGTCATTAAAATCACTGGTGTTTCTGGTTGTCTATCTTGCAGGTGCTCCACGCTTTCACTGATGCCATTTTTGAAGAGTGGATGATAAGGTTTGTCCCATCCAACGCCACCTTCCCAGATGAGATGGCCCCCATCGGTCACAACAGAGACTACAACATGGTTCCCTTCTTCCCTCCGATCACTAACGAGGAGATGTATGTTACATCTGGGCAGCTGGGATATTCCTATGCAGCTGTCCTGGATGGTGAGCAAGTGTTTGCTTTCTTGCAGAGTTGGATGACAGGATCGATAACTCTCTTAAATTGCCATAGGTGGGGTGTTTTTGTTGCAAACTACAGTAAGGGCTAGAAAGTTAGTTTTGAAGTACCAGTTAATAGCTGAATACTATAGAGTCACAGAATAGTCTATGAATATCTCCACCTGTGCTTCATCTTTGCAGATGCAGATGGAGGTCCAGCTGTGTTTGTGCTGGGCTCCACTCTGGGGGGAGTCTTCATCGGTATCCTGGTGCTTCTCCTTATCTTTGTGCTCTACCTGCGTCAACGGAGAAACAGAGGCTTTGAACCTCTGATAAAAGCAGACTTCACAAATAGGAAGTACACAGAAGATGCCTAGATCTCACCTGTTGTTCTGAAACGCACTTATAGTACGTATACATACCTAAGAGAGATGGAGCACCCAATCACCAATATTCTGTAGGCCCTACTGTGACGCAAGAGGAAAATATGAATCCTGTAAACAAACTACACTTTTAGTTTTTAAGATATTAAATCTAATTTCATATAAGAACAATGATATGAGTCATGTAATATCCATTGAAAAATTTGAATAAAACTTAATATGAGTTGCAAGCGAGACCAATCAAAATGAATGTCTACTTTAACTGGCTTGGTAATATTATGTTTAGTGAACTTACAAAAGCATGACCCCTTTCTATCGCTGTCTTTCATTATTATGTACCTTTTACAATGTCTTTTTAACAGTCACCAGGAATAAAAATTTATTGGAATGTTTTTTTTAATAAATATTTATTCTCAAGAACAGTAACAAAACACAAATGCAATTATCTTAATTGCACTGAAAAACAATAAGGCATATTTGCTCGACTAGTTCTTCACCCCTCTTTCAAACTCTAAACTTTACCTCATTAGGATTTGACTTCATACAGCAATGCACTGATTGTAAAAAATGTTGACCGTTTTCTGCTAATTCTATTTTTCAGATAATTTGTCTGACCAGACATCCATTTTCAATATTTTATTGCAAAAATATTACCATTAAAACTTCAATGATACAAAACATAAAAAGGGCATCCTGTAAGATCAATATTCAATAAAGAATCCTTTTTAAATGACATTTTTTCTATAGTGTTGTTCCTGCAATGTGAATGCAAATGCAGATGTAACTGCAATAATGAAAAGCTCATTAATTGATATACTGCTAAGGGCATAACATTCCTTGGATATGTAAGCTTAGCTGGCCTGGTGGTTAGGGAACTGATGGGCTCTCAGAGAACAGTGGACGTACATACAGGCTGGTTTTGTCCGCCCCCCTCAGCAGTGCCAGGCCTCTCACATTCTCTGTAAGTACGCTCTACTGAGGAGCTTCACTGAAGCAATCAGCCCTGTCCAGTCTCCACAGATTCTCATTTCACAGGTGACTGTGGTCGGCTTCAAGCCTGTCTGTGCTGCAGACATAACCATTCAACCTTTACAGATAAATTTAGGGACCCTTTCTTTGCATTTCCAGTAACCACTGTGTGCTGTTTGCTACTTCCTCACCTTTTACATAACTGTGGTAATACATTTTCAGAAATAACAACATTTAACTTGACTTTTTAATACTGTCTGCCAGTATTTCGTTTTTTTTTTAGCTTTTTAAACACTACAATGCACATTTCAATGACTATTGTATCTACACTGTGAAATCATTTACAGGATAAGCTTTGGCTATTCAATCACATATGCAAAAGTAGCAAACACACCTTTTTTTGTTCCTGTTGTTCCTGTATAGGTAAATACAGAATTCCTGGAACTTCCAAAAATGTTTAATATTTGTGGAAATACTTGTAGACTATTCTGAGGATGCAGAAGAAAACTTCATAGGCCCCAATGTAAATTAATATAAATATTACAGCAGCACAAGAGTTCCTTCAGTGATGGTGGTTCTGTATTGAAAGGGTGTGCCTTTCATACTGCAGTGTGCATGTCCATTTACACATATACAGACCAAGGCCATGATTTTCCATTACTGTGTAGGACTTTCTTTATAAGGCTTTATAATGTCAGCAGAGTATGTTAAAGAACGTTTTAACTATCTTTCAGAAATTGATGATTTGTATCTATCTTTATTGGGTGGCTTTGCATGCAGGTCACTGATGCTACAAAGTGGTTGGAAACACACTGGGCAACAACTCACTTCATCGAAACATAAATTAAAAAACATGATTAAAAAAACCAAACTGAAATATATTATCAATCAATCATTATGTATTAGTGAGGATTAGAATTAGTTTAGCCTCCTGTGACATGTATTAATTGATTACACACCAGGACATGCACCCTACAACAGTACAGAGCCAACATCACTAAGGTGGCATTACTGGTATATTGGTGGTACCTTCTCTGTGTGTCAATAATTTCTTCAAATTAATTCTGTCCAGACTGTATAATCCTGAAGCCAAGCCTGAGAAACCAGCATGATATGAGAATATTTTGCAGATAATACATTTGTTGCAAGGCAAATGAGAATATAAAAATGTCAATCTTATCCCTTTTAACAAAATGTGAGTTTTAGCACAAGGCAGCTGTTGAACAGTTTCAGTGGAGAGCTAAGAGCAGAGCAGATCCAGGACCAGTCATGGTTGAAATCATTGTGCAACATGATTCAGTGGCTGCATCTGATCTAAAAACAAACATGGATTTATGACAACTTTGATGGATATTCATTCACTTCTCATCAAAAATCTATTATTGGCACATGATGTAATGACAATGGAACACAGATTTAATTAAACTTTTAGGTGGAAACCACATGTTCCTGAATTTTCTGTCATTTAGATCATTATCCTTTTATATTTGTTTCAAAATATAATGTTAAACATATATTAAACTTATTGTGCCTCTTTTAGGTGCATCAAATAACCACATTTTCAAACATTTTTTAACACAAACAATTTTTGCATTAAAAAAAAAAATCAAAACAATCAAAGTGCGTGTTATATTTTTCCACACAGAGACCTACATTAACACCTGCCATATGTGCAAGAAATCTCTGAAGCAGAGTTTGTTGGGTTGGCATCAGTGTTAGATGGTGAAGTGATGCCATAAAATATCAAGTCTAAGGATGGCACTGCGATCTTTGGGAAAGTGGGAAATCACGATGCATGACTGCTCTCTTTTTCAGAGCAGACTCCTCTAGCCTCGAGGCTGGCAGCTTGAATACTGTCTGCTTGACTCAAATCTGCCTGAATACAAAAACTGCAAAAAAGAAAAACAAACAAACCCTGCTGTCCATGTTTAGCTTGTTCCTCCAGCATTATCTCCATTGTCGGTAGAGTGCCAGGGCTGAGAGGGCCAGCATAGTTGGCAGGGCTACAGAGGGTGCACGGAGCGGGGCAGAACCATGCACAGGCCCGCTCCGGTCGGCTTCCACGACTGGGGCTTCAGTGGCAGCACCATCCATTTCTGTGGGGCAGACCTCTGTGCACCCGCTGCCACTGCCTGAGCCACTGCCTTCATCGCCTGCAACACCATAACAAAACATGAGCCAGACTGAGCACGTCACTGAAAATGTTACATTAGTCAACAATCAAACCAGATTTTACAATCTTAAACTGTTGCTTTGAAGCAATGCAACTTTTTCTCATTAAAGTTACAGCTACTATAATTAACACTTTGTATATTAACAGTGGATCATACATGTATGTGAAAGGTGTCACGGTGATGAACCCTCAGAGAATTATCATTCGAGTCTGCAGTTCCATTCAGCTCTATGGAACAACTTATCTGCCTTGGTTCACTCTCACCACTCTCATCAGTGTTGTTTTGAGACAGAGCACTGATAAACCCACTGTACACTTCCTGCCCAGCACCAAGTGGCAGACAAAGCTAGTGACTAGCTGGTGAACACAGTGGAGCATACAGCCAGATATTTTTGTCAAGAGTTGGTGAGACCCAAAACAGAGCTAAAAGCAGAGTGAATATTGGACTTACATTCATCAAGTGGACACGTATTCCAAATGAATGCTAATACTGCTCTGTATCTGCTGGATTTGTAAATAAGCCACAAGTTCACTATATCAACTTCAAAGGTGATAGTACAGTATGTCAGTGGTTTGTTTACAGCTTGTTTCCGCTGCTCCCAAGTGGCAAAAAAATCAGTTAAAGGAGGTTTAACAATAAAGCACCATATACAATACCAGTCTGTGTCTGTTTGTGACTCACTGTAAATCCCAATATGACTGTTGAACCATTTTTTTTTCTGTGATGGTTTGGCTTTTTTGGAGTGTATTTACAGTAAATGAAGGAGAATACTGCAAATCCAATGTGCTGCCTCTAAATTGTTGCTTAACTGTCTTCATCAGGTTCTCACATACCTTGATGAAGACTGGAACTGTTGGCATTGTTTTTTTATTGCCCACCACCTGTGTTAGTTATTTACTCCCTCAGTGTCTTTTGTGACTTTACTGATGCTGATTACCTCTTCCTCAAGCTTAGGTAGTGTTTCAAAGTAGACAGCTTATCAAGATGAGTGACAAGTTGGAGCATGAGCTTGACCAACCAGGGCGGGTAGGGCAAGACTAAAAATACATTGCCTGCATTAAGAAAAGGAGTTGCATGTTGTCACATGTGTGTGCATGGGAAAAGTGGCCAATTGCTTACTTGAGTCTTGAAAGTAGATGTCATTGCCATTGTAGGCATTTTTCAACTTGTTGGTCATCACCCTCAGAGCCATGATCTGCTGGCGGATGAAGGTGTCTGGGCGGGTGATGTCCACACCCACCTCAGGGTTATTCACCTGGTTGGTCAGTCCATCCTTTTGAACTTCAGGGAAGTACCTTTTAGGTTAAAAATACAACAAATAAAATAAACTCGATTTATTATTTTTTGACAAGGTGCTTGTTAAAAAGGACAAGGAATCCGGTGAGTGCTTGTTAGTGAATTAAAAAAAAAAGATTTGTGACACTAGACAAACTTATTATAGACTCTGAGCTCTGTCATGTGCAAAGAATTCTCATAATCAGAAGTCCTGTGTAGAGAATGAGAAAGACCAGAGAAAGGCTAAGGGTGGACTGAATACACAAGTGTTTTACTGTTTTAAGATAAAGGTCCAATTCTCATACAGCACTTGAGAATAGCTCTTTGAGGTTATGACAGTGTTGGCAAAATTGGACCTAATCATGTCGGGTAATGTTCTGACATACTTGTGAGATATTTCTCCAGGGAAAATATGTCAGCTGCCTACATTCCTTTTTAGGCAGCAGGCCATCATGTGAGGGCATTCCACAAACTGTCTCACACAACAGCATTTGCTTCTCATAAGCCCAGGTCACTCTGGATAATATACACCTCTGAAATCTCAGCAAATCAGAAGAGGTAACATTTGGCATCCTTGACTGATTTCACTGGTGATATTCTTTACTTTTCGGTCACAGAGAAAATAGCAGCAGCTTTCACATCCACTACCAATATACAGGGTTAAATTATTAGCTTTAAGGGCTATTCAAATAATTTAAAATATGAATGCTGAACATCTTTTGATCATATAGTTGATATTATGAATAAAAGCAGCACAAATCAATTAACTGTGACCTCAGCCATGGCTGTGGGCATTTGTCCACATTCGTTTAAATACTTTCCTTGAAAATGAAATCAGATTAACAGGGACGCACCATGATGGTTACACATTTTAAAGAATGAATGAAATCACAACTCCATAAAATAACAAAAAATGCTAAAAGCATCAAAGCAAATTATACTATATAGTAAAGGGTAAATCCAAGCCAGAATGATCTCTAAGAGACCACATCCTGTGTGTTTAGTTCACGAATCACAGTCAAAGTATGCACAGCTGAGTTTCAGTCAGTGAAAGTAAATAATCTGGTCCTTAATTCTAGGATTAGACTGATTAATATTAGTCGAGCTGAACAGACTTTGGACTTCTAAGTAACCTTTTGTATTAGCCTGCATTAGCCCCAGGCCCTGGCGCACTTACCTGCCCTTGGTGTGTCCATTCCAGCACTCCTCATCGCTGGCATTTCCAGCGGTCACTCTGTCCTCCACGCACATCGCCTCAGGCAGGTTCGACCAAAATTTCCTTGACAGCTTCAGTTTCTCTTTTATGTCAACCACCTAAGCAAAGACAGGGGTCGTTACATGGGAATGTAAACAAATTAAGTCTGTGTTCCAATATAGCAGTTGCAACCTTAGAATTATAGCTGAAAATGATATACATATACATTACATAATACAGGAAATATGGGTGCTAAAAAAGAATATGTAAAAGTGAGACATTAATTGATGTACATTTGTAACCAATTTGGAATTTCTTTAGTAAGACATTATTTCTCCTGAGCAAGAAAAGTACTTTTAAAAGTTGATGACAACCCTCCCATACATCCCCATTCCTTTATTTATGCTGTACCCCTCAAAACCTTACAACAATATTACTAATTACCACATATCCTTGTAAAAGACACCGAAAGGTATCCTAAGTTTCTGATGTATATGAAAAATGGTTAACTACTGTGTGTCCTACGTGAGCTTTAGTCTTTTTTAAAACTCTCATGATACATCTCATTTGTAAACTTGTTATAAAACTTCCACACCTTCACTTATTATCACATCTCATCAAAGGGATTATAAATCTTAGGATTTAACCCTGAGACATCTTAACTCTGACTCCCAAAAAAATATTTGGGTTTAATTTTCATTCCATGTTGACTATTGAATGTTTGCATCGTGAAACGTAAGACCATGCAGGCTTGCAGCAATAATTTCAGCTTCAATGTCAGACTTAAATACTCCTTTGCATCCCAGCCATGTGACACAGTCAGATATCGTTTCCTGACTTGAGCCTGTTGAACTCCAATCTTTCATCAAACACAGAATTTGACATATTTCACTGAAGCTGAGGGAAAGCCTGATCGCAGCAGGTTGGCCCCATTATCTTTTTCCGTCTGACTTGCTGTTGCCTTACGTGAAATTGTAGTGAACCTGAGCAGAACATGAAAGGTGCTGTACTGACTGTGTGACGCTGCTGTAGGCCCTGACTCTGCTTTTGATGTGTTAATCCTGTCACACTGATGCCAAAGCACTTCAGCAGCTCTGATACTGCCCAGAGGGTCAAGGCTGCACTCAATGCAAGAGATTGACTGGCAATGTTTGACTAAACCTCACACATTAAGTTTAGTTTAACAAGTGAGAGATTCAGTTTTTCTCAGCATCTGCTGGCAAAACCAGCCCTGTAAAGAATTAAACAGGGAATGACATACTCACATTTTAGTAATGCAAATATTTAATTAGCACCTCCACTAAACATAGTACTGCCATGTTTATGTAGCTGAAAATAGATAAACACTTCTTCCAACTTATTAATGGGCTGAGATGATCTATCACAATGCACTGTATGTGCAGTATTGACACATAAAGCTATACTCATTATACTTATTATCCATTATACAAAGTGACTGAATGTGTAATGTTTTTTATTTTTCAAACCACAACAAACACAGTCTTTGCAGTTCTATAAAACTCGCTCTTGAGACAGATAACTAAAATAAATCAACTAGGAACAAAATAAAAGTACATAGTAGATTAACCTAAAATACCTCATATGTCTGATGCTTAAAGGACAAAAGTTTAAAAAGAAGAGGAATGGTTGAGCCTTTTCACACAATAATAAACATGCCTCTGGGAAAAGTCTGGCTCTCACTTCATTGCGCATTGCCCATGAATAAGTAATATGACTGCAACAAGCAGCCCTGGCATGCAACCATCTGCAGTGCACACTAGATGGCACTATGTCTTTGAAAAATGGGGACATGAAAGCAACCAGAAAGAAAATACAGAGAGGAAATGAAAGTGAGAAGATAGATTTCAAATTGAAACCAATTATGTTTCCTAATAATGTTTCTTTCACATCCAACTTCACGCTCACATGAATCTCCATGTGGTCTAACATAGAGACTGTACTTGCCATGGAAACATATGTAAGTAGGAGGACTAACTAAAGACTTATGCACACAAAAATGCACATAAAAATCTACATTATAAACAAGAAAATCGTGTCCACATTATCATTCTAGTATGGTGATGGTATGTGAGGAAGGAGAGAGGACGTGTGCGCGGAGCAGAGAACCTCATTACAATCAGCTGCCTATTACTGACAGGGTTGATATTCTCATTAAAAATCACAATGAAGATCATAGACAAAACACCTTCCCCTTGCCTCACATTAGGATATTACATTGTATTTGTTTTCAGTGACATCTTAACAGATGACTATAATCATGATGCGCGATAGCTATTTAAATTCCTAATGACATTAAATATGTTAGTAGTGTATGATACTTATGGTAGTGTAATAGTGGCTGACAAGGCAGTTGATAGAAGCATTTACACACTGGATATGCAAGCCATGATCATTTAAATTATAATTTTTCCTTTACAGGACTTCATGAACTTGTAAACTTAAACAAAATATTAAAACATTGCCAACATATGCATCTTATATATGTAGGTATTAGAAGTGCTGGGAAAAGACAGGCACCTCTTCTATATGCATTAACTGTACAGATGTTTCTCACTGAATGCACTCTTCCACTGACATAGAATAATGTTTTAAATACACAGAAATATTGCCATTCACACTTTGTCCAATAAAAAAAAAACAGTTATCTCTAAATTTGGGTATTTAGAATTTTTCAGATAAACTGAAGGATTTAGTGTTCCTTAATATGGAGGACCACAAGTGTCACGGAAATAGTAATAAAACATTTAATTAATTAATAACTAATTGTACAATAAAATAGGCATTAATAAATGTATTTACAAATTAATTTATTCATCTATAAATAAATAGACAAATAAATAATACATTACTTATTTGATATTTTAATGGGCAATAAAAACAGGAATCATAAAATTTTACATTTGATTTCACCATTTGGCGAATTATTGTGTTTGTGCAAATTGCACAAACTCAGCCTATCAAGACATCGAGTCCACTGTTTCAGAAAAAGCTTGCTAACTAGCTAGCTCTGGTGCGTGCAGGTGAAGAGACGGGACTTTACTGATGCATCTGTAATGGAAAACTGCGTCCGTGATCGGCGCTCATTTTAGACAGGAGGACTATGTTCCTGGTGACATGATGGAGTTCAGGATGGGATAATAAAGCCAGGACCGTGTGAGACTGACAGCTGCTGCAGTTACTTCAGTACACACAGCTGTTTCATCAGGTCCACCATCAGCAGGCTGCTGGTAACATTACTGCCACCGGTGGTTAATGTGAGCTGTGCACCGTAAGTCTGTTTTCTTACGCTTGCCAGATGATTCAGCAAAATTATTTCAATAATAAGAAGCAACGTATGGGAAGTATTTGTTGTTGTAAAGCAGCATCGCTATCTTGTAAAACTCTGCAGCTGATAAGGCATAATTGCTAATGTTAGCTAGCATTAGTATCCTATTTTGTAAAACCTACATGAGAAGACATAATTGGTAACCTCAGTTTCCTAACACTAGAACCCTGAAGTCTAGTTACACTTTGGTGACTTTGTTTGCACAGCTAATACATTTATAATTTAGTTTCATTTGGTGTAATGTTGGTGTGTTATAGGCTTTGGGAGATACTACAAGTAATGAAGGGACAGATCAGATGCACCTACCCCCAGTGTTGCAGTGCTTATAGATTCAGAGCAAGAGGTCTCTCCAGTGGCTCCTCAACCACCATCTGTGCTTCACTGTGGCTCACAGTGTGACTGGAAACTTTCCATCGTTCATCAGATATGACATGATAGCCTCAGTATTGCATTTATCTCATTATTAGATTCGATTGGCATTTGTCAGAGTGTACTTGAAACCACTCACTGTTTTAACCACACCCTTGAACTTGTTCTGGTATATGGCATTGAAATTGAACATTTAATAGTCTTTCCACAGAATCCTTCTTTATTGGACCATTATTTAATAACTTTTGAACTGCTATAACTGGACTACACGCCATTAGGCAAAAACTCTTACTCTAGATGTCTATCTGTTATTGCTGTGGCTAGATTTCAAGGAAACGATCCCATCTGCATTTAATTCAATGTTATGTCTCAATATAACAAAGGACTCCTATGCAAATCGCAGCCCCTCCGAAATTGACCATCTTGTTGATAGTGCTGCAGGCTCACTGCAAACGACACTCGATTCTATCGCTCCTCTAAAAAAAGAAGATAATAAAACAAAGAAGGTTAGCTCCATGGTATAACCCTCAAACCAACAAATTAAAGCAAACATCATGAAAACTTAAGGTAACGGCGTTCCAACAACCTGGAAGAATCTCGTTTAGTCTTAAAACATATAGGAAAGCCCTCCGTAATGCCAGAGCAGCTTACTACTCATCATTAATTGAAGAAAATAAAAACAACCTCAGGTTTCTTTTCAGCACTGTAGCCAGGCTGACAGAGAGTCATAGCTCTATTGAACCATGTATTCCTATAGCCCTCAGTAGTAACGACTTCATGAGTTTCTTCAATAATAAAATTTTAACTATTAGAGAAAAAATTCATCACATCCTGCCTTCAACCGGTACCGACTTATCTTCAAACACAGGAACCTTAGAAACAACTGTAAAACCTGATATATATTTTCACTGCTTTGCTCCTATCGACCTTCTTCAACTAACTTCGAAGATTAATTCATCTAAGCCATTTCAACTATACTACTTAAAGACGTTTTACCCTTAGTTTGCACTTCTTTACTGGATATGATTAATCTGTCTTTATTAACAGGCTATGTCCCACAATCCTTTAAAGTAGATGTAATTAAACCTCTTCTTAAAAAGCCCACTCTTGATCCAGGAGTTTTAGCCAACTATAGACCTATAGCAAACCTTCCCTTTATCTCTAAGATCCTTGAGAAAGTAGTCGCCAATCAGTTGTGTGACATTCTAAATAACAATAGTCTATTTGAGGATTTTCAGTCAGGATTTAGAGTGCATCATAGCACAGAGACAGCACTGGTGAAAATTACAAATTACCTTTTAATTGCATCAGACAATGGACTTGTCTCTGTACTTGTCTTGTTAGATCTAAGTGCTGCTTTCGACACCATTGATCATCACATCCTATTACAGAGACTGGAACATTTAATTGGCATTAAAGGAGCTGCACTAAGTTGGCTTAAATCCTATCTATCAGATCGATCTCAGTTTGTACATGTTAACGGTGAGTCCTCTGTGCATGCCCAAGTTAGTCACGGAGCTCCACAAGGTTCTGTGCTTGGACCGATTCTATTCACCTTATATATGCTTCCTCTAGGCAATATTATTAGGAAACACTCCATAAACTCTCATCGTTATGCGTATGATACCCAATTATATCTATCGATCAAGCTAGATGAAACTAACCAGTTAGCTAAACTTCAAGCATGCCTTAAGGACATAAAGACCTGGATGAACTGCAATTTTCTAATGTTAAACTCAGACAAAACTGAAATTATTGTACTTGGCCCCAAAAACCTCAGAGACACATTATCTAAAGTTATAGTTACTCTAGATGGCATTGCCCTGGCCTCCAGCACCACCGTAAGAAACCTCGGAGTTATCTTTGATCAGGATTTAACCTTTAACTCCTACATGAAACAAACTTCAAGTACTACCTTCTTTCACCTTTCGCCTCTTAAAGGAAGTTTTTTCTTGCCACTGTCGCCAAATGCTTGCTCATGGTGGGATTTGTTGGGTCTCTGTAAATAATGTTATAAAGAGTACGGTCTAGACCTGTAACTTTACTCTTGTATCTCTCTTGCTTAATATAGGTAGATTTTATGGCAGTGCTGTTGTTTAGTTTAGAGAATTGCTAAGAATTGCTTGCATTGTTATTTTATAAAGGGGATGCAACACACCAAGAGTAAAAATGTTTTTATCTGCTGATTCAGCCCAACAGCCATTTTCAGAGTAAAAACACATGAACAATGCATTATACAAATCACAAAAAAACATTATAACCCTCATGAAGATAGAATTTATTGCAGGGCTGTTGTATTGGACTGCATTAGTTTTAGCTTGGTGTACCTAATAAACTGGAACTAAGTATTTATTTTATTTGAATATTCTGTCCTTTCAATGGCTAATGGCACTTTTTAGCCACACGGTGGCAGCGTTGCCTCAACACTTCAGACAATATAAGAAAAATTTGATTTTACAAATGTCCTATATGTTGTCTCTACTTCTGGGTTTATTCATATGTACAACTTGTGAATGGCATAATCTGCCTTTTCTACAGGCCTCTCTTGGCAGCCTTGCATTTGAACCACAATGGCAGCTGAGAGGTTGCTGTGATGGTGAGGTGTTTTATATTATATTAACATTTTTTCCCGAAGCATATGCATTGGCCCTTATGGAGTCTCAGAGAGGGCTGCAGGTCACCAAAGTCTCTACGAGAGAGAAGTGCTGCCTTGTCCTCCACTGCATCTGCCCCCCCTTTCCAGATCCTGCCAGCAGATCACCAAGAATGAGGAAGGTGGCCTGTATCTCGCACGGCATTCATGGTTTAACACTGGACCTTAATGTGAAAGCAGCACAGATGTTTTGGTTCCCAGGTTTCAGGTTGAGATTATTATATTCAACAAAGTCAGATCAGTCCTACAATTCATATTATCCTCTGCCAGAGACATACCCAGTCACATTTGATTATTTGAGATCTCTCAAAAAGAGATTTTGATGAAATCTGGTAAACAATTAGGCCACGGCCAAGGATAGAGTGACTATTAAAACTTTTTTTTTTAATGTCTCCAATTTTATCTACATGGTAAAGTACTTCTTAGCTGTTCTAGTAACAAGTTCAAATAGGTAAAGTCAACTTTCCACATATATCAAGTGTGTGATTTCTGGGTTTACCTCACACTCAGCATCAGTATGTACTTTATTACCTTGGTCCACAAGGCTTTTATTCTAATTGTAGAGAAAATCTGACAATTCAACAGAGTAATAGATTATCTCTCGCTCTCTCTCTCCCCTGCGGTAACGTTAGAGCACAGTAAAACGTAGTGTGGAGTTGTAATATGCAGTACGAGATACGACTGATAAAAGCTGATATTTGTGCATTATTCTGTTATGGGTAAGTGCCAATATTCCTGCCAGTATTAGACGATCAAAACCTAGTTTTCTTATAGCCTGATCCATGATAGCAAACTTTACAATGTCACTGGGGTCTCCAACCTACAGTTTCTCTTTAAAATGTCCAACACTGAGATATCAAGAATTGTAAAAGGACATTGGCAGTTAAATAGAGCGCCGATCCTCAGTGTTGCACTGGTGGACACACCTTCAACTTCGGCTCCCACCCCGGAAAGACACTCTTTTGACGGTATTATACACGGCTAACGTTAGCATCACTTGATGCAGCCCCGCTGTGTGTACTTAAGTAACCGCAGCAGCTGTCAGTCTCACGCAGTCCTAGCTTCGTTATCCCGTCCTGAACTCCATCATGTCACCGGGAACATAATTCTCCTGTCTAAAATGAGCACTGAACACAACCGTGGTTTTCAGTACAGATGCATCAGTAAAGTCCCGTCTCTTCACTTGCACCTAGCTAGTTAGCAAGCTTTTTCTGAAACAGTGGACTCAATGTCTTGATAGGCTGAGTTTGTGCAATTTGCACAAACACAATAATTCGCCAAATGGTGAAATCAAATGTAAAACTATAGAAAACAGACCAACTCACTAGATTACAGCCTCTCAGACCCACTACCCCCCACTAGCACACTTAGCAGAGGCAGAGTCAACATGGCTCCAGAGCCTCTAACTACAGTAAGAGACGGCTCTCTAACCAATCAGAGAGCGTGTTACATCGCAGCTAATTTGCATTGTTTTACCTCATTTTAAGAGCGTAAGGCCCAAAGTGTCACATAAAGGCTAAATGGGGAGGCTAAATGACTGAGCAAATTGAAAAACTAATAGTATATGAAAAACAGCGGGGAAATGGAAAAGGAAATTGCCTGAATAAAATCTGTATTCTTAATTCAATTTGTGAATCCAGTCATTTATTTCTCTTTTTAAACTGCATTTTCAAATAGATTTTGAAATTCAATAATTTATTTATGAATTCATTAATGTATTTTAAAATTATGTACTTACTGACTGTTTTAATGTTGTTTTTGTAGATCCTTTTTAAATTGAACTATTTATTGATGGATTAATATTTCATTAGTAAATTATTTTTATAATTCCTCTTTTTATTGCCCATTAATATATCAAATATTCAATTCAATTTTATTTATATAGCACCAATTGATAACAGAAGTTATCTCATTGCACTTTTCTTATAGAGCAGGTCTAGACCGTACTCTTTATAATATTTACAGAGACCCAACAAATCAAAAAATAAGGAATTACTTTGTAATTTAGTCTATTTATTTATAGATTAAATACAGTTATTAATGCTTATGTTTACTGTACAATTAGTGATTAACTAATTAAATGCTTTATTACTATATCTGTGACACTTGTGGTCCTCCACACCTTTTGGTATATACATTTTTTTTATATTTCTTAAGCTAAATAAACAATTTCAAAGCCCATTAGACTATCTGTAAAATCTGTAACACTTTATTTTAAGTCCCCCGATTTAGCAATGATTAGCAGTATATAAACATTTAATAAATGTTTATAACACACTATAATGCAGTTATAAGGACATTCTCAATATACAGTATTGGTCAACAATAATAACTTCTCCTGTGAAGACATATTTTAACTGTGATTTACTACATTCATTCATTATCTGTTTATACACCTGCCTCCACTTATGGGTGCCCACGGGAGAAGTTCTAGTTGTTAACAAATATATTTGCTTACAACTAAATTATATAGTATTATAAACCATTTATTAAATGTTTATATACTTCTTATGAATTTTAAATAGGGGGACGTAAAGTAGTAAAGTTTTGCAGGAAAAAAGACCTGTTTTGGAGAAGTTTTGGTTTGGCCTTATTTTTTCTGTTGTATAACTTGATTTCTTTCTTCTCATGTTTTTTTTCCTCTTCCTACAAAATCTTGTAATTATACTGTAATTGTAGGATCAATTCATTGTTGGCTTTGGTCTTTTCATGGGACTTGATAACAATGCCAAAAATACAAAATACCAGACTTATTCTTTAAAAGCGCTTGTGTTTAGCTAAAACAAGGAGAGAAAAAATTTGTGATTAAGCATCAATTCAAACCTTGAGGATGAAAAGCTGCAGCAAGGTATAGTTTTGCCTGCTCTCTCCTTTCCTCCTAAGCCATATTTTTTCTCTTTCGCTCTCTGTCTCCCTGCTTCCTGTCATGAACCATATATTACTTCATTGTGTTTCTCCCTTTCTCTCTATGCCCCCCTCGCTATGACTCTGGTCTCTTCTCTCTTTCTCTCTGTTACCACAGTCCTAAGTGAAAGTGAAGGTTTCATGACTAGCTGACCCGTGATCTTAGACCAGGCTCCTATTCTAAGGAGCTTTGTGAATAAAGCCCCTGGTCTCTCTCTCAAGTGTGATATAACAGTGCATGCTCAGTCGTCTCTGGACTGTATAGCATCTATCCTCTTTCACCTTTTCTCCATGTCTTCATTTTAAATATCATGAGTACCACAGTGGAAATGAGCTGTAGAGCATGATTGTAATTGCTCTTAATTTTTCTGCCACTTAATATATGATTAATCTTTTAGTAAATAAGAATTGAATCATAAATATAACCAAATCAATCATCTATAATTTTCATGTCGCTTCAGGAACAGGAAAACAGGAAGTTTACCAAACAGCTAAACTAATACAGAAGATCCATTAAGCAGTAAACAGCACTGAAAAGTAGCCTGTAGTGTATTACAGCTCACACAGCTTAGCGTGCCATGATCCAAACATTTAAACTTGATTTTTTTTCCCCCCACCAGAAATAAAATCTGCCCAAACATACTGGATATACAGTACAATGTTTACTCACTGCAAAAAGTAATTGGCTAGCTTCAATGAACAAACATGAGAAAATGTTTACAGAAAATAATTACTTTCAAAAACAACAGTATGAGTCAATAAGATAATGGTGTTACCGGGCTTCAAGTCTGTGTGTTTACACATACTCTGAGTATTTCTTACAATATTTATCATCAGTCTCATTTTTGTGTGCATGCAGCTGAGTGGCACACGTGCAGGTCATGAGTTTTTCTGTATGTACGTCAACAGGATGTTAGCTGTGTGCCACCTTTCAGCTCAGCACAGAAATGTGAGTGAACTGTACTTTGACCAGTGGTTTTCAGATGCCCTTGCCTATTCTCAGATCAAAAGCTGACGTGTCACTGGCTTTGAAGTTGCAGTCCTGGCAACAGCACATTATCAGGGGGCTAAGCTCTTATCTGGCTGTGGGATGATGCCTTGACGTGCTATCTGCCTTTCAATAAAAAAAAAGAAATATGTGGCCAGACTATCTCTCTAACTTTTACTCTCAAAACACATCATGCTCACAGTGCTGTCAAAGCTGACCTACAGTGCTCAGTGCCTCCCCTGGCTGTTCTGTCAGCTGGTAAATCTCCATTTCTCTCGCTCACACAAAACAGCTTGTCGGCATTCTGTTTCGCGCTAGTTAAAACAACTCCATCTTATTAAATAAACAGTTAGTCCTTTTTCAAGCAACTATCTGGGGATGTCATCGCTGCTTGACACAGAGCATATCCCTCTGCTGCAAGTCTAGGCTAAATTAGTGCATGTTCAATCTAATCATAGACTCGGCAGCAGGTCTCGCCACTAAACCGCAAGGGGCAGACAACTCCTCGATCAACTTATTTTCCCTGGCAACTGCTCCTCCTGTCTGCGTTAAAATAGTTTTTCATTTGATACGAATGCAGTTTTTTTTCTGCATCTCAATTACAGGGGTCAGGGAGTCGGTTCTGCTCATACCAAGACCTTGGCCATGCCATAAGTCTCTCCCTGACCAGTGACCACTTTGAGGACAGGCCGAATAGTTTCTCACAAGAAAGAAGGCCGCAGTAAGAATAACTCTGCCTCTTCATCACATTCTTAATCAAGTTAAATTGTTGACTGAGCCAATCCTAAAAACTAATACACGCTGCTCTCTAAGTCTGGGTGCACTATGTGGCAATGTAGCCAACAGATCAACTGCCAGTGTCGAGTATCAGGGTGCTGAGGCCCTGTGGGTGTATGTCCCTGGACACGGCTATTTAATCTGGTGTCTAACACGTCATAAAGCCTTCCTCATTGGTTCAGGTCTCCCCATAAACAGCAGATTCTCTCAACCAAGACCTGCCATCTGGCTCTAAAGCATTTTTAGCACATTAAAAAATCAGTAGAGTAGAAATAATATTGGCTAGCCCAAAGCATACCAAGTAAATGACCTCTCTGATAATGTTTTGACTAGCGGTTGTTGCCCCTTTGTCAGGTCTCTTTTGTCCTTGTCTGGAAACATTCACCTCAAAAGGTGACTGGCGGTGTTGCTTAGAGCAGGTAACTACCAGAGTGCATATAGATGTGGGCTGTTTTCATCCAATCAATATCCATCAACAGAGGGCCAAAGCAAATATGTTTCTCCTCTGTGACTCCACAATAGATGAGACTAGAAAGACATCGCCCAGCTGTTTGTCTTGCAGTATTCACACAGATGGGAATGGTACACCAAAGCAAATCATGGTTAGAAAACAGCACAACCACTTGCAAACTAAAAAGGGGTTTGATATGACAGTGCAGCGGTGGTTTCTGTCCTCTGCTGCCAGGCTACATGCCATGTGTTCATGATAAAACCATTTTTAGCATCATTCTGCAGGGCCATCACACTTTGTTCAACTCTCAGCTGGAGCCACCCTCCTTGTTTCCCTTGATTACAACTGATTATGTCCCAGC
Source organism: Siniperca chuatsi (assembly GCF_020085105.1). Lineage (NCBI taxonomy): Eukaryota > Metazoa > Chordata > Actinopteri > Centrarchiformes > Sinipercidae > Siniperca > Siniperca chuatsi. The sequence continues at coordinate 16,126,667 of NC_058053.1, forward strand.
ATAAATCTGCCACAACAGAATACTACAACATGATTTAACACAGACATCTCGGCAAAACCTCAGCTGGAACAGTGTGTATATCTTTCTTATATCTCCTGGTGACAGCACTGTGAGACTGTTATTATGCTGCTTCCTGGGAATGGATACTTGACATAAAGTGAAATTCTATTGATATTCAAAACTAGCTATTATTTTGCATTTGTTTTGATTTTGCATCCAGGGTTTTGAACAGTAGCAGAAATGCTGTGAGATCCATCTTAATGGCATATCTGACAGAAACTGAGAAAAGGATACAGATACTATTGAGGCAATAAACAAAAGTAATGAATATTTATCACATATCAGTGTTACACATAAAAACCGCTGCCTTAAAAATGCTCTACAGTTTGCTGATGTAATTGCACAAGTACATTATATTGGATTTGCTGCCATCTTGTCTGATTATGTTGTCAAATTTAGTTTTTATTCCATACTTCAGTGAGAGAAAGCTGAATAATGAATTTAATCGCTCAGGTCTGTGATACCCTGGAGGTATAACTTTATTTTCAACTTTCAACAATCTTCATAGCTGTTGTAGGAGAAATAATTCATCATGCCTTTAATTTAATGTGACGGTGAATCTCTGTGTACCTTGAAAAAAAAACACAAAAAGAATAATGCTGGTTCCAAAAATAGCATAAGCTGTGTTGTTACAAGAAACGCATAATTCTAAACTAACAACTTTGGTCTCTTTAGGCTAATTTGATCATCAGGTTTGATCACTCTACTGAATAATAGTCCCCAAAAAATATATACATTTTAAAAAAGCACCCAAATCTAATGATATCTTAAACTTAAAAAATTATGCAACCCTCCCTTGTGATTTTAGGGACATTTGTAACACAGTGATTAAAATGATGCTTCATTAGTCATGAGTCAATGCACAGAACCCAACCTTACGTAACCTCTTGCAAATTGTATTTTTGTCCATATTTCACACAACGCCAATGTGGCCCATTTTACATAATATTGCCTCAAACCATTTGCTCAGTCCCATGGAACACAGTTAGGCAATATGGCGTATAGCGTTGAGCAAAATTTATCACACAATGATCCCACAGTGAAAAAAAAATGACAGAATATTGATGAAACAGTGGTGAGTTTGCGCTTGTGAGTGGCCCAAGGCTACGACAGGGAAAGTTTGAAAAAGGAAGATGATTAAAGGGAAGCTATGCTCTGTGGAAAACAGCGCAATCATCGGCAGGCCTGCTCTCTCCCTGCTGCCCTTGTTCCCCAGAGAGGCAGGCAGCCTAGAGTGTAATGAGGCCAATGTGCCTCATTAATGTATTGACAGATATGAAAAGTAGCAGCGCTTTTATGGCACCAGCATTAGTCCCTGAGAAAGAAGGGACAATGCATGGAATAGTTTTAATAAAATCACTGACTTTTTTGTGTGTGAAAAATTATAACTGCTGGTGGATGTGACTTCTGATTTTACCTTAAAAAGGGATACATTGTAAAATTCACGAGTTGTTCTAGTTATCGTCATGATGATGGCATATAACAAAGGTAAAAACTGAACCATTTTAGTTAAATTATTATAAAATTATTATTCAGTATGGGCAAATCAAAACACCATATTTATGGTTTCTTAACATTTCTTTGCAACTGCAAAAATATCGGGAGCAGAGCAATACAACTTCAGCATTCGGTTCTCTACAACTCCAAAAACTTTTACACCATTTACACTTGTCATTTCAAGTGTCTTCTATCTATCTGGATAACATCCAGACACAATTTAATACACTTTTAGTTTACACTTAAACACAAATGAATGCACCTTCATAATTCCGATCACAAATGTGATTTCATCCATCTTGGTTTTTCCCATCGGTAGATTAAGTCAGCTTAAACTACAATCTAGAAAGTGGGTCCTCTGTGGCTTTTCACCTGTCTTGTAGGAGGAGGGAGCGTTAGGTGACCTTTCAACTTGTTGGGTGTATTTCTTTAAGAATGTGGTCTGGCGGATCCGTTCACCTTCCATGCAATGCATTCTGCATGCATTTACAACTTGCATTATATATATGCATCATATATAAAATGATCTAAACATTTTAATGTCAGGTATAAATGTACATGGGAAATTAGAAGCAGCTTAAATATTACATAGATTCAACAGACTTGACTAAAGCACTATTTAACATCTGACACTGTCAAACCGTTTCATTCTGTTAACAGTATCACAAATATTGGGTTTAAATGCGTTGCTATAAAATGTAATGTCTTTTAAATTTCTCAAAACTTTTAAATCCAAACCTCTAGATATTATGAAATTTTACTTTGAATCCAAGGCACTCTGAGTCCTTTAATAAAAAGCCTTTAATAATGCACTGTTGACACCAACAAATCATCAGCAAAAACATTAATTGTGTGTTAAAACACTTAAGGAGCACGTGTCAATGAATTTCAGTGGGGATGTAAACCAGGAGGCAGGTGTTACAAAAAAATCTCACAGGGGATCAGTCAGACGGTTGTAAGAACCTACTGTACCTAAGATTGATTACTTGTCTGTATCCACAGAGTGTCAATTCAAAAGAGATATTGGGCCTTAGACATTATAAAATAAATACACAGTACATGAATTGAAGCTTGGTAACATACTGAGCTTTAGTAGTCAAACATGTGACCCAATAAGGAAGAATGTTTTCAAATAGCAGATGAGAAACCTCCTAAAACACACTTTTACAAAATGGAACGTAATAAATCCATTGACTTTACTCCTTTTTTGTATGTATGTTTTAGAACTTTTTATTACTTCCATAACTCTTTTGTCATTTCTAATATATTACAGAAGCTTATAAGTTCAAACCGTCCTAATTCTGCCTGTCTCTTTGACAACATTACTGGTGTTGCCTTGTGAATGACAACAGAGAACTGTGGACGATAAATATTCTAGTGTGGTTGCACCTTTTGGCTTAATACAGCATGTGTTATGTCTTCATCTCACGACAGGACCAAGGTCATAAAGCTTCAGTGTACTGTATGGCTGTTACCCCAATTCTCTGATAGCCTGATTGAGATGTGTCGCTATGGGATACGTCTCCTTGCATGTTCGTCAGATGCATTATTTAATTTTGCCCTTCCACCTAACACAAAGCGATGGCTGTGTAAAGAGGAAGGGCTCTGCTTTCTATTCATTGACATACACAGCTCCTTTCTCTCTCTCTTAAGGTGAGTCTTTTCACTCATGCAATCAGAGAGCCACACTCACAGCCACAACTGTGTCTGCGTTTTGTTATTATATGGAATACAGATCCTGAAGTGTTCATCCTGAAATGAATCTGCTTTGGTGGATGTGGTAATTTGTGGTTACTGGTCACCTCAAGTGGGTTTTGATATAGTACAGATCCCAGAGGTCCATTCAAAACAAAGTGTGCAGTCTTGACTGTACAACAATACGCCTTGTAGTGTGCAAGAAGAGAGACTCATCTGCATGGATACACACCTTTTTTTTTTAAAGGCTTTTTATTAAAAATGACTCAGAGTGCCTTGGATTCAAAGTAATAATAATAATACATTTTATATATAGAGCGCTTTTCAGGGTACTCAACAACACTTTGTTTAAATAAGTTAAAAAGTAAAATTTAATAACATCTAGAGGTTTGGATTTAGAAGTTTTGAGAAATTTGAATGGCATCCCATTTAAAGCAAAGCATTTAAACCCAAAATTTGTGATGCTGCTAACAGAATGAAAAGGTTCGACAGTGTCAGATGTTAAATAGTGTTTTAGTCAAGTCAAGTCTGTTGAATCTATGTAATATTTAAGCTGCTTCTAATTTATACCTCATTTACGCCTGATATTAAAATGTGATATATGTATCTGGATATCATACCCAGTTAAGAAAAAAGCATTTGTATGCAAATTGTGAATGAATGCATTGCATGGAAGGTGAGCAGATCCGCCAGACCACATTCTTAAAGAAATATGCCCAAAAAGTTACTTACACTATTATATATGTTGACAACTGGAAGTTGTTCAGTTAAATGACAGTCTGATCTGTTAGCCACTGAGCAGTTGGGGGTTATAGGTTCCAACAGTAGTACTGACTGAGTTAACAGGATTCAGTGCTTTCCGGTCCTAATGCCGGTCTGGGGATCAAACAGATGACTGATGTGTGCACAGTGTTGTGAGTGTTTTATTTTGATATAAACCTGCAATGATGCTGTTTTTGAGAGCCATTAGCCATCTCGACATCTGAATTTAAAATGCACACTTTTTTGTGCATCTTTCTATCGTTTCCTCTGTATTCCTGTGCATTACAGATAATGAATTTGCTGAATGTGAAAACAATGGCAGCAAGAAAAAGAATAAAATATTTTTTTTTGTATGATAAAGTTAAGGATCAATAGGTCTGGTCAGTTTTGGAAGAAGTATTCAGATACCTTACTTTTAAAGTAAAAAAGTAAAAGCAGCAATACCACAATATATAAATAATCTTACTAAAGTAAAAGTACTCATAAAGTAAAAGTATTGTCAGAAAAATGTACTTAAAGTACCAAAAGTAAAAGTACTCATTATTCAGGATGGTCCCTGTCAGTATTTATTGTATTATATATATTATATTTTTGCATGGTTTGTACATGTAAGCAGCATTTTAATGTTGTAGCCGGAGTACATTATATTTACTTTATATACTGTTGGGTAATCTACAGCAATGCATCATATATAAACTGATCTAAACATTTTAATGTCAGGTATAAATGTACATGGGAAATTAGAAGCAGCTTAAATATTACATAGATTCAACAGACTTGACTAAAGCACTATTTAACATCTGACACTGTCAAACCGTTTCATTCTGTTAACAGTATCACAAATATTGGGTTTAAATGCGTTGCTATAAAATGTGATGTCTTTTAAATTTCTCAAAACTGATATACTGTATTTTGTACGTAAAATGATAATCTGCAAAGCAACTTGTAACTATACCTGTCAAATAAATGTAGTGAACTGAAAAATATTATGTTTCCTAAAGAAATGTAGTGGAGTAGAAGTATAAAGTAGCAAAAAAACCCAGAAATACTTGAATTACTAAATGTACTTATCTTACTTTCCACCGCTACAGTAGATCTTGTATAATGATACATTTAGAACGAGAACATTGCAGATGATTGATTTAAACAGTAAATAGTAAGGGTAATTTTACTGACACGCCTGACATGTACAGACCAAACAATAATCTGAATTCAGATCACTTATTAACAGATATCATAAATAATGCAGAATTTTCCTCTGAGGGGGGACCTAAACTACACGTTACTATTGTCTCTTGGCATAATTAGCATTCAGAAAATATAGTTCAAACTCCTCTGCCCAAAATCCAATCTGTCCATAACAGTTAAAGATCTGTTTACTTGTGCAAGTTTATGATTAGCCCCATGGCTGAATGCCTAAGCTGGGGCAGAAGTGCTCCCAGCGTCTCTGAAATAAAAATAATTTTCCCTTGTGTTAAAATAAGTAAATGAAAAAGATATTAACACTTAGAGTGTTTGCTGCATGTTCACAGTTGTTTCAGTCACTTGTTCATCCCACTTCAGGTCGGAAGGATTTCCCGTAAGGTTTAATCATTACCTTCTGGGAATACTGTATATCCCTCTTTTCCCAGGATTTCTTACCATAATTGAAATTTGATTTTAACTATAGACCTGCAGAAAATGTATTATTTAATGTTGTTTATTCTAATTTTCGGATGTTTTTCTTCAGTTTTCATTAGTTTATGTGGTAGCAGAAGAGCAATTTGTTTTATGAGTAGAGTATCGTGAAAGAAAAGACACTGATCTCTGATTTGTTTGTCTCATTTGTCTGTTAAACTGCGAATAACAGAACATTAATTACCATTAGATCCTGAATGATTCTGTCAACGTGTCAAAAGATTTAAATAATTACTGAAGTCAACAATTCTTTGCCACATGCATAGAAATGCGCTAAATGCTAAAATTCCTGGGTTCCCACAGGTACTTTTCGTGGGAAACGGGAGAAGATTTCCCAGGAAGTCCCAGTATCTCAATTCCTGGCATTCAACTCTATCCCACATCAGCTCCACCCAAACACCCCTGTTGCCCTAACAGGCCACGAAGCAGTAAACTTAACATCAAGCTTCAAAATGTCCCTTTAAAGACCTGTGGACACTGACACTGTAGATATAAGTAGATAATGCTTCTGCAAGTCGGCTCTTTTGAGACACTAATGTGAACACTTGAAAAAGAGAACATACAGTACTTTTGCTACAGTGTGGGAACAAACCTTACCTTTAGGTCTCGTGAAATGTAGAATATCTGCATGCGGTGTAATGCCACAGCTTTGTTTACAATCAGACCAGAGTATGATGCTTAGAAATGGAAGTTACTTTCTACTTTCCAACAGTAAACACAACTGTTTTACTGAGAAAAAATGGTGCCTTGACATCACGTCTGCTTTAGTGAGCTATTTATGTTTTCGTCTTTCATGTTTAAAATACAACGAAAAGACCACTAACTAGTATAGAAGCATGACTAGTGTGTACTGCACAGGTGGTTAGCTTGAAAATGGAACTGATTATGAATTTTAAATGTAAGAGAGGTTATTGACCTTCCATAATACATATAATAAATCATTAAAAAGCATCTGGGCTACACACTAAACTAGTCAGACCAAACCTGTTTTGGTGCTGAAGGGGTTTGATGATTTACATTTAAAAAGGTATATTTGGAATTTGTCAGGTTATCATTTTACAGCAGTCAAATATTTACGCTTGAGCACCACCCCCTTACCGAGGAAATAGTTTAATTTACGGTCAAACAATCCCCCGAAACTATCATGCCACATATGCACATCAAGACTATTTATTTTTGTGTGGTCTTAGAAAAAGTACGAGTTATGTTAGAATCTGTAGAATCTACATAATTGCATGGCTTGGGCAGGAGTCAGTAGATACAACAACTCAGAGAGAATGGAGCTGTGGATAGGCCCACTTTACTTCCATTAAGCTGTATCCAAAACAAGAATGTTTCAGTGGCTTGACATGTTCCTGGACTGTGGAAATATAATGCCAGGGTCAAGATTTGGGGGAAAGGAGTGGTTGTGCTTTTTTCCTGTCAACTGACTTCACAAACCACACACGGATGTTTTACTCAGTGTTTCCTACTGAGCATGGCAAAGAATGAGAGAGAGAAAAAGATTGTGTGCATGAATATTCAGTGTTACTTAATGTTATACCATTACAAGTTATCCATGTACTAACCGTATGAACTTATATAATTTATCCTAACACGAAAGTGAGCAGAGAATAAAAGTGATATCACAGTTTCCAGCACACACCATACGTAAAAAAAGATTCAGTATGCATCATGATAGACCGTTCTGGGCAATCCAGTCAGATCACCACCACACCTAGCTGAAAAACTACCTTTTTGCACCTTTTATTCATTCACACACTTACTCCTAATCAGAGTCATGGAAGGCTGGAGCCCATGTACTGTCTAAAAGCAAGGAAAAACCTTTGGCAGATCACTGGTCTCTCACATTGCTAACAAACATAGACAGACAATCACACAGTCACACCTAACAGCAGTTTATTAATCTGCATGGCATGGTTGTGGGAAACTGGAGTAACTCAAGAAAAAAAAAGCTAACATGGGGAAAGCTAAGATTCGAGTGCAAAACTTTCTTGCTTTGAGGCAGCAATTCTAAGCATTAATCCACCTTTTCTTACTGAGATGGCTAGCCAAGAGGACAAGAGTGATTGTCTCTTTTGGACTTGAATATCTCCCAACTCCTGAAATGCATACTGTATAGCAGACCGGAGGATATAACATCTCGAAAATGTGTTTTGCTCAACTCACTGAAATGTATGTCAGTTTTAGAAGGCTGTTTTCACATTTATCTGCTAAAGAGGAAAAGTTACTCGGTGCCCACCTTAAACCTGAGTTTAAGACGTGTACATATGAGATTGATTTGTAACATCACAGCTAGTTTGGCGAATCAAATTCAAGTTTCAGAAAAGGGTGAGCAGTTCAACCAAGGATTGATGTTTTTGGTCTCAGATTTATTACCAGAGGCCTGGAGAAGTGCACTGATGCAGTATTTCACAAGAAAAAAGCAAAGGTTAGACAAAACCTAGAAAAATATACACCAATTTTCTGTTTATCTTGTTAATCCTCATGTGACCCCTCATATTTATTTTATGACCCCAGGTTGGAAACCACTGTGAGTGTCTAGCAGTTTCCATGAAGAGTTTTTCTTACAATATTTTGCTAAGTGTTTTTCTGTTTTGAGCAGGAGTCTGGAATTGCTGTGGCAAGTTTAGACTAACCCTGGGAGTGTATGCCTGAATGCATGCTGGATAGCCACTGTTTATTGTTGACTTTGGTTTTCAAAAATGTTTACTTCATCCAGCAGTACAAAAAAATGTTTGACAGGGTGAGACAGGCAGAGAGACGGAGAAAGGAGAACGGCTGGAGTAAATTATATCTGCACAGATGAAAGGGGAGCTGTAATTTGTTTACAATTATAGCTTTTCCATTTAATGTGTAGTCTGGGTCATCATATTTGTGTGCACAGAAAAACAAAAATATTGAATTTAAATATTAAGAAACAGGTGAAAATTGGATTTAAGAAAATGAAAACATTTTGGTGAAAATCAGATTTTATAAAAAACATTTGTAATGCAAAAAAGGACTTAATCATTAATCAGTACCTCAATTGTATTTTCTCCTGTTTTGTCTCTTCTATTAGCATTTTCTGCAAAGTACTTGTTGCAAGAAAACCTTGTTTAATGTGAACTGAGAACAGTGATGTCTTGTATCAGTACACACAAACAAATTGAAAATGGTGAAAAACATTCTAAATCAATCTTGTCCTTTTAAAAATTCCAGAAATTCCATGTATTTTTCAGTGAAATTCTGGCAAAAACTCAACGAGTCTTAGGAAAAAACATAAATTAACTGACCAACCGTTAATGAAGACAGCTTTCTGAATTCATCAAGGATGTTGGAGCTGGCCATTGATGACTTGGGTTGCATTTATAAATAATTAGGGAAGTGCATGTACATGAATAACCTTGTAGTTGCTGGTGATGTCTTAATCAGTTAAATAAAAAAATATCTGATACATGTGATTGACTATCAAGACGTTTCTTCTGAAGGCTACGTAAAAAGAAGGTCCAATACTATTTATGGACATAAGGATTCATTTTTAACAAATGTTGTTCCCTGCAGGCTCTTTCTACAGTCTAGTCTTGTTTGTGTCTTGCTCTTATTGTTTATAGTGCCACACTGATAAGATGTGAACCGTGTATTACACAAGGGAAACAAATAGGACCAATAAAACTACACCAAATTGAACTGCACCAAACTTGTTACAAATGTCAAATTAAAAGCTCCACCTCTTATCTATAATGCGCCTCAGAGCCTGACAGTCTGTTGTGCCTTTATCCCCTCTTTGGACTTTCAAATCTCCATTTCTCTCAGAGCTTTGAGGGTGTGTGCTCTGACAGAATGTCAGGCAATTAAACAGTCATGGCTCATTGAGCTGGAGGTGGGCCTGCTCCTCCAGGCTTCTCTATAGGCAACAGAAGAAATGAACGCAGGCACTCCCCGCCATCCCTTGCACATTCTTTGACTCACAACTTTAGCGCTGAATCCAGACAAGACGTTCTTATCAAAGGACACTTTAAACTATTGTCAGCTTTCACAAGGCTGAGCAGTGTCACTGTCATGGGTAATTATCCTGTGCCAGAATCTAAACGAGGACAGTGTGTGGGAAAACAAAGATCCTCTCACAGGAAAGCCAGTCATGTCCCTGCTGCAAGATAAACACATAAATGCTGCCACACTAATGATGGCACGAGGCAGCTGCTAGATGAGACTAACACCTTTACATTTTATCCTAGCGTACAGCATAGAGGCAGCAGTTTCAATTAAGAGATACAAACTGACAGAAAGCTGCAGTTAAAAGCAAAAGTCACTATTCCTTAACATATTTTTGTGATATTTCTCAGGTGTACCAGGCCTCTGAAGAGCTGCTATTGGTCAAAACCTGCATTTGAACTTCTGCATTTTGTTAATGCTGGATATGAAAAGAGAATCAAGAACCATGACCAAACCTTTCAACCACACCAGCTGCAGACTGACACCTCTATCTTCAACAAAATATTTGTTCCCAAGACCCTTTCCAAAAGATTACTAACAACCTATTGGGGTACTGCAGCATTGGCACATTGAATGATAGAAGCAAGAACTGGGTTCTTAAATAACAATGGCTAATAAATTGCTTTTCATAAAAGCCACCCACTGACCACCTGTCTCACTGTAGCTCTAAAGAAGCTCTAAAGAGATACAATATAGATACAGATGCGTACTAAGTAAGTGAGGGGAAATACATGTGATGCCTACTGCCACTACTCTGTTTATATGCTAAACAAATAATAGCATATATTCTTATACAACCTCAACCAAATCAACAGGAAATATTTGCATTTAACAACCAGGTAAACCATTCTCCTGACACTGCAGAGGTAAAGAGAATAAATAAATGTTAAATCATAAATATAAAGAATGGATACTGATGATTCCACACCACCTCTGTTTCCTAATGCAACCATAGTGAAGATCGCATCCTGCTGCAGGCTTCATCTGACCATAGCATGGCTTAAGTGACCAAGAATTATACCTAAAATCATGTGGCAAAACATGGATTTTGGCATAGTCGCACTTATTCAAGGACCAGTGATGATGCAGACCATCTAGTTCAGTAGCCTATGTTACTTGACTCACTGTAGTACACCTTCTGTAACAAATCCAAATGCTCTTTGTTCTCTAATGACTGCAGTTAACGTCTGAAATTGAAAAGCCATTTAAAAAAAATCATTACTACAAAAAGATATTTCTTCCATTTGTTCAGTTTTTTTCACACATGTCTGGTATAGAGGATTTTTCCTTTAGTAAGATCATGTGAACTAGCTACCTGAGCAGTCAGTGTTGATGCATCTATATGCTGCAAGACCGAGAATAGCATAATTTCTGCCTGCCAGTATGGCGGCTATTAGAGGCAGTGATGTCAACTGCAGGACCTCAACAGAAATACATCAAACTTTTCACAAGTTAGACATGTATAAATGTAAGGCTATAACTAGGCCGCTCATGCCTTTGCTTGCTTATTATATATTAACAACTGATGTTATAATGTTTGATGTTTGACAGCTGGAGGTAAGCTGCAGGAGTGACTTCACAGCAGAGATGGTATGGTATCTAAAACATATGACCTCAGCCAACATAATTCATTGTTAGCTGAACAAACCACTGCCACCATTAAAGTAGCTGCCATGATAATGAAGGTGATGTTTCACTATCTGAATATAAATTTTACAATCTTTAGTTGAGAATACTACATGCTGACTAATACTCTAGCACTGTGTCTGTTTCATTTACTGCAATCAAAAACTGTTCTACATAAGCACTCAGCATATAGTCAGTTTTGAATTATGAGATTAAACAGTTTAATGCTACTTTTATACTCATAACACACTCATCAATTTCTAAGCTGTTTTGACTGGCAAAAGTGCTGCGTAATTGTTTAAATTAAACCTTGCATCAAACAGGCTGCACAGGAGGACCATTTCAGTAGCTGTTAGAGACAATAATTACAGTGTATGCTGTAAGCGTGGTGTTGTTAATAGGAAACGGGTTTATGTCATGCGGTGGCTTGGACTATAAAGGCCATCTGATATGATGCATGAGGAAGACAGCCTATTTTCTCTCTTTTTTGTCATTCAGATCTTTATGGCATTTTTGCCTTTATTTGCTATTACGAGAGAATAGAGAGACAGGAATCACAGGGAGAGAGAAGAGGTGATAGAAAGAGGTGATAACATGCAACAAAGGTTCCCAACTTGAATCGAACCCGGAACATTGCGGTTGCATCTTAACCACTCCACCACCAGGATGCCCCTGAGTTAATTATTTCATCAAGTATTCCCAGCTCAGTAAGGTTTATCTTCTCATGTTTACAGATGCTGCACTGCTTTGGTTTGGTAATATCTACAGTATTTAACACTTCTTTTCACAGCTCATTATCAGAAACCTAATCCAGATGGACTACAAAGTTGTCGCCAAAAAAAACACAGCTGTTGTTGGCTGTTTTTATATTTATTCTTACAACATTTAAGTTATTATATATTAATAGTTACTGACTTTGTATTTCCAGTGACACATTGGAGGTTTTATCACTGACTTTCCAGTCTCGGTATTCTTTGAGCCTGCATCTAGTTGCAGTAAGAATAACAGCATCCTTAAGATTTTCCATACTAGCTTCAAAATTCAGCTGTGTTGATTGCTACATGCTGTATTACTTATTATATATGTTATACTTTATATATATATACACACAGACACACAGTATATAAATCTTAGTAGCTATAATCAATATTTTTATTGACTTGTATGTGAAAGGGGTCGTGATGAACCAGACAATTATCACCTGATTCTGCAGTTCCCCTCAGCTTTACTGAGCTTTATAGCATGTTTCAGCTCATTGTTTTGGTTTTAAGGCCCACAACTTTACTGATTTGGTTCACTCTCACTGCTGAAAGAGAGTTTTAAATATACAGTAGGCAGCTGTTTTCAGTGAAAAAGCTCTAATAAACCCATTGGACACTACCTGCTCAGCATTAAACAGCAGGCAGACAAAGTTAATGACTAGCTGGTGAACATAGTGGAGCATTTAGTAGCTAAAGAGCCAGATATTTCCGTCAGGAATTAGCGTAGACCAAAGACAGAGCTTAAAGCAGCGTGAATATTCGTTGCCTGTATATAAGTTGTATAAGTATAAGTATATAAGCCTGAACCATAACTCCAAATGAATGCTAATGCTGCTCTGTATCTGCTGGATGTGTAAAAAGACAACTTTTTGCTAACAAGTTCGCCATATTACTTAAAACGTCAGTGTTGAGTTTACAGCTTGTTTTGGTTCTCTCAAATGGCCAAAGAAAAATCTGTTAAAGCAGGTTCAATGTATTTGGCTCTAAGTCAATACAGCTTAATATGCATGTTGTTGCTAGTTTCTAGTTTCTCTGAAAATCCTAAATCTACGGAAATACTTTGGATTTTCTGCTCACACCTGATTGCGACTGAAATGGATGGATGAATGGATGTGAGCCGGACCGAGCCAAATGACAGACCAAGCATGTTCTTGTTCTTTCCATGAACCAAACAATCCCCATTACAACACATTACAGAAATGTCACAATTTGCAGCTTCCTGTGGCCACTCTGATCAGCATGGATTCCTCGGGCACACGGATGTTGATAATGGAATTTTCTGCTCAGGTACAGTGGTCTAGTTATCGTACGACAAAAATAGCCTCCTGTCACTGAGCTCCATCTTGTGAAATTCTCCAAGCAGGCTAATTGCTCAGTTATTCATGAGCAGTCTGGAACCCCCACTTGACTGTACTATTGAACTCTTCACAGCTCCCTCCTCTACCAGCTCTGATGGAGCAGGTCACCTGCAGATCGGTTGGCTTCCTCAAGGAGTTGACTTTATTAGCTATAGCAATGAGAGTCTTGGACTGGGATGTGTCTAGATATGGTGATGGCCGAAGTTTCATGTTGGATCTCCAGAGAGGAATCCTCACTAGCTGAGGACACCATGGCATGTGTTCAACAATCCCTGTGGTGTTAGAGGCTTGACTGTAAAATACCGTGTTTAACAGCTGATGCTTTAATGCCATAATACACCCCAGTGGCCTTTATCGAGGTCTGAATATAATAGCCTGAATAGTTCTTAATAGGTGCATTAGAACCCCATAAAGATTAAAGATAAAATGCTCCTTCATAGCAAATTCAATGAGACTAGGTGACTGTGAGATGAAAATGAGACTATGACTGACACTTAGCACACCAAGTGCTGCATGCCACTGGGATTTACAGGTCACAGTGCTTGTTTACTGTAAATCTCTAAGGCTTAGAGCACAATTCTATGCATCCCCAACTACACAATATTAAAAGATAATATTAAAACATTTGCTTCCAGTCATAACGCATAAAACAGTTGCAGACAATAGTCCCAGCACAAACAACGGAAATTAGTATAAAATTTTGAACCTTACACTGTGTTGCATCGCATTCCAAACAATCCTCTGGTTTGCAGCATAAAGGCAGGGAAACAGAAAGTCTTAATTCAGCGTAGGTGGAAGAAATCGTTGGTGCACATACAAAGCTAAAAAGGCAACTGCTGTATATAAGACATCAAAAATGTGTGGAGAATTAATTAGATTGTGCAAAACAGAATTTTTATTGAATAAAACAAATAACTCATTTATTGTTGTGGGATTTTAAGACCCAGATGGCAAAAAACAGCTGCTTTTCAAATTATGTATTCATTAACTAAATAACCTATCAATCTGACACAAAGCACAGACATTTGATTTAGCATGTTTTAAACACTGTGGCGAGACTTTCCACTAAACTGATTTAATATATTTGGTACTTTTCAGCTGATAAAAATATCTCAAAACACCAACATAACTGACTACAATTTGAAAAGATTCACTTTGAAAAGGGCTAGAGAGGAGAAAGGAAGGGCACTGTGGCTGCAAAGGTAATCCATGATGAGAACTGTCTTTCAGCTGAATTGGTCTGTCAGCTCCATGTTAACCTTTACCCTGATGCAGCATTTTAGGTTTCAAGGTTGTTTGAGATGGAAATCCATGTATCAAGATCCAATCCAACATACAGCTAATCTGATAGAAAATAAAGGTGTGCTTTACAGCAAACAATTGATATGGTCAGCCTCACAAAATCTATTCATCTCTTCTTTCATCCCTTTCTTTTCTGTTTGCCAAGTACACAGAAATGAGAAGGGCACTGAACGTGCAGTGCACCACACCTTCCACTGCCCTCTTGGGGTAAAGCTGTTGATTCGTTAACAAACACAAATCGATAGAGGGGGCTGAATGGAGGACAAGTACAAAGAATTAATTTCCGGCTCCAGGGGCTTACGATGGCAAATCACCAGCTTTAATCAACAGTGTCAAGTCAGAAAGACAAATGATGTTTACACTGAAGCAGTGTCTCGCCTGAAAACAGCAGGATTGGCTCTGTCTCCTTACCAGTCTGTCTAGGCTTGTGCCAGCTGCAGTGGTAGGCCGCTCCTCTGGGCTGTACGGCCTGAAGCGAGCGTTGAACACATCCGAAACACCACGGGTAGACCTAGTCATTCCTGCGGGTTTTGGCTGGCCACAGCCTTGAAAAACCTGCAATTACAAAAACATGGGCACCCAATTGTCAGGGTTTTAAATTACTTTGGATGCAGAAAATAGGGAAAACATGTTGTTTTGTTAAGGTCTTGTGAAGCATTCACCCCACATTACCAGCGTGACAGTGCTCTTTGTCAAGTTGAGGTAACCACGTTGATAGGTGATTCAACTAGGAGCTGTGACCAATGCTATTTAAGATGATAGAGTTAAGTTTTTACGGGCTTTTGGGAAAATACCACATATACTTAAAACATAAACAAAACTGCATCTGTTGCATGGGAAAGCCAACAGAGCATTTAGCTTTGAATGAGAACCGGCATCCAAAACTGTGTAGGCAGAAAAAATTCTTCACAACCACCTACATTTTTTTTCCCTCTTTCTGACTACAATTTTGTGGGCAAAGAAAAATGCAGGAAACACATTAACTACTGTTAGTTGAACTAAGATTATCTGACCAAATTGAAACATATAATTCAAAATACAAGACCTAAACTTGGACATAATTAGAACATGTTATACTACACACCTTAGACACAGCCCAGTATGACTTAAAGCAAGCTCCCCTCTTAGTTTCATTTTAGTTTGAGAAAAGTTGGACTTCAACAACCTGTCTGAGGTGTTACTTTTGTTCTCTGGGGAATAAACCTAATTGACATACCCTGTAGGAGACCTGGGCACTGTTATCTTGCATATTCATGATGGCCTCTGAAATCTTGACATCAATAGGCTCCATGACAGATTCAATGTTGAAAGGTCCCTCCAGCCTCTGTGCCACCAGCAGCATGGCATCTGTCATAACAGTGGTGAAAAAGGTGGGGAGTTGGAGGGAGGAGAGCAGAGGTGCAAACAGACACACACTTAGTTGAAGGAACACTTTTCACTAGTATCAAAGTGCTGGTAAAGCACTCACATACAAAAATAACCTTCCATATAACAATTTTTGCCAAGTCTTGCAGTGGAAATGATTGCACTGGAATATCACTGACCATCTCTATTTTCAGTCAATATTTTTAGTAAGATGTATTATGTGGTCCTGTTCACATGCTTAGTGACACATTCCTGTCATGTCTGATGTAGCAGGGTCCAATATTAGTAGCACTTGAGAGAACCTAGTGCACTGCAACTTAAGATATATTCACAAGTTTGATTAACACATGTAGATGTTCACTGCCAATGCGGAAAACACAATCTTAAAAAACAAGCATAGAGGGTTCCACTCATGTCCCTGGATACATTTCTATTATGTTGCAGGCAGCTCAGTTGTATGCATTTGCAGTGTTTCTATATTTGCTTGTATTTTCTGTATCTGCTAGTATTTTACATAATTACTAACATTTTGTTGGGTTTTCTGTATTTGCTTGTGTTTTCTGTATTTTAAGTGCTTTCCAAAATGCAATGCATAAGTTGTCAAACTGGTGAATATGTTTTCCTTATTTGTTTCTGTTTTCTCTAGTTGCTTGTATGTTCTTAGTTGCAGTGTGTTAGGCTCTGTCAGCTTGCATAGAAAGTAAAAAAAAAGAATAAAAAGACAAAGAAACGAAAAAGGCAGGTTGATTCCACAGACAACCAAAGTAATTTCCCTATTTCGTATTTATTTGAATTTCGTTAAATGCATAAATGCTGTCAATCAAGGTAATTTATTTGTCATTTTACAACAATGAAATGTAAATTGTAGCCCCTTTATGCTACACACACATACAATATATATATATATATATATATATATATAAATAAATCATTGGTTGAAAATTGGTTCCAGGTTCTCAAATGTGAGGATTTGCTGGTTTTATGTGACTGTAAACTGAATTATATTGGGTTTTGACTATTGGTTGGAAAAAACAAGCAACCTGAAGATGCCACTTTGGGCTCTGAGAAATTTTGATGGCCATTTTTAACATTTAAAAGACTAAATAATCAATATATAAAAAAAAACAATCATGCAAATAATTGTTAGCTTCTTATCCTACATTTCAACAATGGTCAGTTTCAAACAGCACACCATTGTATCTTGCCTTCTGATTACTACACAGTATTGTCAATCACCTCCGCCTTTTCATCACAGTCCACCAACACACGCTTATGAAGCATGAATGCTTCTTGGGCCAAATTCAATTTTTATGTAGATCAACTCAGTCAAGTCAACAAAATGTTGTTATGCTGCATGCAACAAATAGCGCTGATGAGTCACTGATTTAATAGAACTTCTGAAAGCCAAGCATTTATTTACATTCGCTGCGGGCAATGAATACTATAAGGTCAGTGGCTCATTAATATCCTTGTGTGGACACAAGCCAGAGGGCCTTGTTGAACATGAGACACTTAACATTATCATCTCCACTTGTTTTCATCACTTTCAATTAACACCTCTGATCATTTAAAAAAAAAGATGTTGCATTCAAAATATTGAATATTTACAACTGCGATGGTGCAGATTTCACAGTAGCTCCAACAAGTTAGGCAACTACTGTTGCCCTTTCAATAAAGTGAGTTAATTGATATTGCCATGAAACAGTGCTAAAGTGCTCTCAACACCACAGGGTTCATATACTAATGTTCCACAGTCTCTGCAATGGTAGTTCTGTATTTGAATGGTGTGCCACAGGGAGTTGGACATCACCAAACCACTAACTCATAACTGAACAAGTCCCAGATCAGGAGACAGTACTTAGGCAGTCTGTCAGGAGAGGTTTCTCCACCCACAGACCTCCCAGGGCAAGACCTCACCAGCAGGCTGTCATAATGACTCTTCAATTACCTCATTACTAAATAAGGTCATTCTGTCATTTGGAGACTACAGAAAGAATGGCTTCTTACATGCTTGTGACAGCTTTATTTAACAGTTAACAGTTTATTTAATCTGCGCTAAAATAAGCAGCGTGTTGTTTTTTGAAGAATGGCTTATATATTTATTTGGGCTTGCTGATCCCACCACTCCACCCATCACAAGAGAATGGTATAATTTATTCCCAACCTGTGAAGGCACAGATAATATTCTAGAGAACAGACCAAAAAGCAGTGACTGAAACTGTGTAAAAACCATATATATGAAAACAATGGACCTTAATGGAAAAAATACTCTGTGTAAAAGGTAGCCAAAGAAGGGGAAATACTGCACTGAAAATCAAATCAAAATTACACTGCAGTTCTTTGATAGCAAACCTGTCCAGCTTTTCCTTCTTCTGAGACCTGAGATCACTAATGGCAGAGGAAAAGAGCTAAGAAACATTAGCTCAGCTCTGGCTCCATTTCCTTTCCAATTCTATTAAAGTCTGAGCCTTTGAAGAGCTCTTCTGTTTGTTTACACTGTGGATTGCAAATTGCCTGTGCTGCTCACTGAGATTTTAATATACAGACTACGTCAGAGCCAAATGGTTTTCAATCGCACCACTGTGCAACCATATGGTCTAAATGTAGATGACACCTGCACCAGCAAAATCAAACAAAAAAATTAAGATTTGCTACAACTTGTCTATTAGCATTGATGCTGATCAGTTGTCATGTGTTTCTTGACATTAAACTGCCATTAAGGCAGAATGCTTTCTGTGCTCTTGCATTTCTTGAAAATATTTTGAATTTTGCACTGCAATACAGCTTGCTGTTTAATCTGATTATGATATAAATTCATTCAACTGCCTCAGGTATGTCTGCTTACTTCATAACAAACACACATAAAAAAAGTATAAGCTTAAAAACTGTCAAGTGCAAATACTCAAAATTTAGGTCAAGGAAGCCAACTGGGAACAACTCATACTTTATAATATGAGAAAGGAAGAGTGCCTCTAGTATCAGAGACGATGGCAATCTTTCCCAAAGATGGTGTCTTATCTGCAACTTATCAGATGGGCTTGACAAACAGAGGGAACTTTGTGTTCATACATAACTGAGGGAGAGCAGACACAGATAAGGGAGAGACTGAAAAAGAGAGAGAAAGAAGAGAGCAGGAGAATGAGAAGTGGTGCTGATTGGGTTGAGTCAGGCCAGGGTATGGCTTTATCCCAGAGGAAGAGGGGCTCCTACACCGCATGTGGAAAAACTCTACCTACATGGAGAATTAATGACTCTCATTTATGAGGAGTGCATGAAGTCCAGTCCGCTGTGGCATGGCTGCCACTCTGAGCCAAATCTTCCCTGCATCACTTTTGCAGCACTGAGATAGGCCACAGGCCAGCCGGAGGAAATCTTTTTATCATCACAACACAGCCATGCAAACAGACGCATCTTGTCCTTTTCTGAGCTGAGGGTTTTAAAAACAACTGAGACTGTGCCTTACTGGATATAGACATGTAAAACTAAAAAAACACCATGCGGTGAAACCACAGCCTGATTGCAATATTTTGTTTCATATTGGAGGTTAATGTTTCAGGTTGTGATGTGAAACATGCTTATTTGCACTGTCTTGCTAAACAGCTAAAAAAAAAACAAAAAAACTGAGAAGGTAATATTACTCTGGGCTCTGCCTCTTTATCGAGATTGATGTCCACTTATATTCAGGCTATGTCAGCCAGCGGCAACCTCCAGCAGACAAGGACAAATAAGGAAAACGAACAGGCCCATCTATGGCTCTTTGCCTGTGAAGAGCTCCATAGAATGAAAAATGGCTCTAGTGTAATTTGGATTCTGTAAAGCATAGCTCATCTGTGGTTCAGTCAACCAACTAATGGTGCTATGTGAAATGGTATAAAAATGGAAAAGGAAAAAAAATGCATGTTGTTCCTTGGTCACACTTTGTTCTGATCTAAAAAGTCCTTGAACATACACATATATGAGCGCATGCACACACACACACGCACATATTTGTACAAATTCACACAAAAGCACATTTCCATATAATGTTAAAAACAAGCTTTCACTCTTAAAGTATTAATAGCAATAAAACTGAAAAAGCACACTCAGATCATCAAGAATAAATGCTTGAACACATTTTTCCTACTAAGCTTTTTCAAAATGCTAATTTCTTCTTTTATGAAAACCTCATAAAGAAACTGAATTTCTCCATGGCTACCACAAACAAGCTGGTGGTAATGCTCATCTTCCTTGTCAACCTCCAGTGACTTGTTAGGGCAGTCACAGAAAAGGGCGACATACTGTATATTAAAAAGTATCCTCTGCTGATATAAGGATTACAAAGAGCATGTCATGACTATATAAATACAGAGCATACACAACAACAAAGAGTCAAAGAGTTTTTCTACAAGATGTAGAGCTTAAATTATGGGAGACAATGTGATATATAGCAGATCTGCAGTCTTGTATGCACAACTACTGCCAGCTTGATCACAGCTGAACGTGGAGAATCAGCCATGTCCTGACAAAGCTCTTCTGCTCTGCTGTTGAATTAGCCTTAGCTTAAACATACTCATGAATATTGAACTAAAATATCCCCATTAAACACATCCTGCTTTGCTGTACCATATGACAACAACAACACCCACAAGAGCCTTCATGTTGGTGTAGGTACAATTGGAACTCAGATGAATTTGTTCAATGCGTGACTTAAACTGAACTTTTGCACCTCTCCTCCAATCACTTCCTGTAACCGTAACTGTAACCTGATATCCCCCGACTATACCCCAGACGGAGGCAAGAAACCCCAGCTCCTCTATTGTTCTCTCTACCTCTGTTTCCCCAGTTGGCTATGTGACCGCTGGACAGAGGTCCCCTCTGCCACATAGTCTGCTCGGGGCAGACGCACTTTCTTATGGCAGCAATGCAAGAGGGAGGAATACACGGCTGAGCACAGGACTGTTTAACTTTTGTCAATGTACATATTGATTTGGTTTATTCACTGAGCTTTATCGTTTTGACCTCTTTTCATATTATGAATGCTTCACACAGATGCAGGGTCTTGCCTGCAAACTAACTGTCCTCTTTTATAACCTGGCACCATTATCCTACACGGATCACATACATATCAGAAGCTGACATTTTTTTCGGGAATCCTGTGGGTCTCGGGATTCCTGTGGGATTCCCGTGGGATGGGAGTAAATTTCACTATTTATCACAGCACTGGGACAAGACAGAAAAAAAACTCAATGGGAGCGAGCGGGGCCGAGTATTATGGGCCTGTTCTTATATATATAAATAGTATGAAAAAACGCTTTTTTCTGATTTCTTTTTTCTTTTTTTAAAATCGGGAACGAGATGGGACAGGAGTCATTCTTCAAGGATTAGGATGGGACAGGAGTGAAAATCTGCTCCCGTGTAACCCTCTAATACATACAGCCAAATTGCTCTTAAACATAGCCACACACGCAGAGAGGAAACTCAAAGCTCCTGCTTCACATACTCTTTTGTTTCTGACCTAACACGTGTGTTTGTGCCTGTGCACGTGGAACATATGAAGGCAGAACAAAGAAACATACACACATTCTTTATGGCACGCACCCGACATGCACACATTCGAGTACACGCACTTGTGCACACTCACTCAGTAACACACACACACACACTCTCTCTCTCACATATACACGCGCACACACTATCCTTTTTGTTCTTTAGTTAAGTACATTTAGTTAGATTACACTGTGCGTTTTACTCTGCTTATTATCTTTTCAAAAAAAGCTTTTGAATATAAATGCTGGTCTAGTTAATGTTGCACAAGAGTAGAAACCTTTAGACTGAGACTAAATTAATTAATTGGCTATCAATTTTCCCTTTTTGAAGGGTGGTGCCCCGAGGTGAATTTAATGTGAGTTAAATTCTGTTATTCAAATAAATACTGATTCCTCCTGAAAGCCGGAAGTGAGTGTAAAGCCGCTAGAATGTATTGAGGTGAAGGCAGTTTTAGTTGGCTTTTACAAAGACCTGCTTTTATAAGGTTATTTGCCATAGCGGTGTGGCTCTATGGATGGCAATGCAGGTTTTTCAGTCAGTCTACCACTTTGGTCCAGACTGAAATATATGGATTACCATGAAATTTTGTACAGACATTCATGTTCCGTAGAGAATGAAGCCTTACTTTGGTGACCCCCCTGACATTTCCTGTAGTACCACCAGCAGGTTGAAGTTTTCCCTTGTCCTGTTAAATTTCTCAATATCTCCTAGATGGATTTGGGCCCCTCAGGAGGACTTGTAATACCTTTGGCGATCCCCAGACTTTTCATCTAGAGCCATTGTCAGGTCAAAATTTCTATCTTCCCAATACTTTGGTTTATGAGTAAATACCTGCTAATCTACATTACCATCAGCCTCAGCTGTACTTTGTGTTTACTGCAAATTAGCAAATGTTAGCATGCTAACAGGCTAAACTAGGATGGTGAACATGGTAAACGTTACCTGCTAAACATCAGCATGTTAGCATTTTCACTGTAAAAATGTTAGCTCATTTAGCTCAAAGCACCACTGTGCCACTGTGCCTCAAAGAACAGCTAGCATGGCTGTAGACTCTTAGTCTGGTTTAAAAATAAAGCATGACACACTCATTCTTTTTCCATTATTACTGTACATATTTGCAATGGAGTGATAACAACACACTAAAAAGTTTGCAAGACTTCTAATGTAAAAGCCATATACTGGAGCAGCACTGATACTGTACTGCACTGCTAATGAAACTAAGCAGCATAAACCAATAATGAGCCATTCACAAGCAGATTGTGTTACTAATGGGGTTGGAGATGTCATGGAATTTCAGTGTATGGATGCTGACAAAAGTGTTTAAACTATTTGGCCCATAAATATGTTGAAGAAGTCCTTCCCCCAGTCAGCATCCTTGTTTGCACTTTGTAAAACAACATGTTATGGAGCACATCAGCACCACAAAACTCAAGAGGTCCATCAACATCTGCCGGACAATGCTGAGGATGTTTTATGAGTCTGTGGTGGCCAGTGCTATCCTGTATGCTGTTGCATGCTGGGGCAGCAGGTTGAGGGTAGCAGACGCTAACAGACTCAACAAACCGATCCGTAAGGCCAGTGACATTGTGGGGGTGGAGCTGGACTCTCTGTCGGTGGTGTCAGAGAGGAGGATGCTGGCCAAACTACATGCCATCTTGGACAGTGTCTCCCACCCGCTCCATGACGTGCTGGTCAAACAAAGGAGAACCTTCAGCGGAAGACTCATCCCCCCAAAAAGCACCACAGAGCGCCACAGGAAGTCATTCCTGCCTGTGGCCATCAAACTCTTTAACTCCTCCCTCTACATGTCAGTCTATATGACCCTAAGTCATTAAACTGGACATTGATCATTACATCTCTGCAATACCTGACATAATTGTGCAATATTCTGTGTAATACTCCTGTGCAATATTTTAGTTTAAAATTCCCTATTTATTGATATTGATATTACTCATACCTCTATTACTGCTGTGCAATATCCTTCATCTGAATATAATCTTAATAAGCTACACTTAACTTGACAGTTCATGCACTATTACCTTATACCGTATTATTATCATCAACCCGTAAAAACCACTTTGTACTTCACTCTTATTTTATTTTATAAAATAAGTTTGCTGTAGCAAAAGAGTTTCCACTCAGGGATCAATGAAGTATTTCTGATTCTGAAGATGAGATCTGGACGGACTCAACAGCAAAGACATTGGAGCAATTCTGACAATGATAGGCCTCACTGCTCATAAATACACCGGAGAGAATAATTTCTCTCTCTTCACAATATTTCTCTCTTTCTGCAAATTTGTAATTGCACAGGTGGGAAGTGAATCTGTAATTAGATCCACTCAACCACATTTTCATGTAACTGTGAGTGATTAGGCAAGCAAAGAACTATAAAACAAAATGGAAATTAATGTTATCGCTTACAGTTGCCTTTGCACATAAAACACAGTGAGAGCACAATGTTCACCTGGTGCTGCCATATGAAGGAGCGCAATGTTCTACAACATTTGTTTGTTTGTTTGTCTTCTGTAAATAGATGACGTAAAAGGGTGGCACTGGCTGGGTCTATACTCTGCCAGATATAACTCCTGTGTATGGAAGGTATATAATGGAATATAATTTCCTCAACCCTCAATGTTTACAGTTTTCTCACCTCTGGAAGCATTAATAGAAGACCTACAGTTCTATTAATGGTCTCTACGTTACAAATGCACTGCAAAGAGGGCAATTAAAAAAATATAGGATGGATGGCAGGATGAAAACAACACAACACTGCAAATTAGTTGTTTGTTTTTTGTTGTTGTTGTTGAACTGGTTTAAGGCACAGTCTTCAATGCAGAAGTAAACAAACTAAATACCACAGTAAGCAGGATAATATTAAAGTTAAAAATCTTATTGGATTTTCATATTTTTTCAAATCATCTTAATAATCCAACAGTCTTAGATTACCACATTAAGTGAAACGTTGTGGTTTTAGTCCCTTTTTGTGTTTCTCTGCAAAGTGTTTTTTTGCTGAGATGTGGTGGAAGAATATGGTCTTGTAGTTGCAACTGCCAGGATGAAGATCCACACTTGATTTGACTAAAGCCTAATGGAATAATTCTACTTTTTTGGGGGAAATATGCTTATTTGATTTCTGGTGAAGAGTTACATGAGAAGATCATGGCCAGTATGAAGAAGAAGAATCAATACCGCGATCAATGACTATTTCAATGTTTTACTTCGCAGACATGGAAAAAATCAGAACCAAATTTTTTAAGGCAGACTGCTGCACTATTTGCACTATTAGACTAGTTAGATTTGTTTGGCCACTTGAGGGCAGCAAACAAGTTGTGAAAACAACATGGACATATCATCACCTTTTAAGTTGATATGTTGAACTTGTTGCACAGTTGCAGTTGCACACAAACACATTTTCACATTGTCATTTGATACACATTATTGTAATAAAAATATTGTTTATAGCCGCTTTAAGAAAAAAAGCAATTACTATTTTAAGAAGACGCAGTTCCTGTATAATTTTATGGTTTAAAGTGGGTTTTGCAGTGCAGCTTTGTATTTTTTTTTTACCTTTTGCCTATGGGTGGTGAAACAAGCCACACAGATTAGACAGTGCAAACAACCATTATAAATCCATTTAACTCCAGAGGTGTGGGTGAAATGGCTTTTAGGCACCACTGTTCTAAATCACCGCTGTTCAAAAGCATCTAGACCTCACACAGGAAGAAAAATCACCAATAGAACAAAGGATGCAGCTAGTTTGCAGGTATGCTTGACACAAATCTTCTTTTGACAGATAGGACCTCATTCAAGCTGAAGACAATGATGGCCAGTTCAGAATCAGAAATACTTTATTGATCCCTGATGGGAAACTCTTTTGTTACAGCAGCTCACTATCATGTCAGTGCACACAGGAATAGAAGTTCTAAGCAAATCAAATACACTATAATACGGGTAAGATAAATTAAGTACAAAGTGGATATAAGTATAAAATTAAAATAAGTATAAAGTACAAATGGAGCTACGGCAACAGGCAGCATGCATGTTGGCGCATGCACACTTATGTGAAGTCTACATATTCAATTAAACTTCATTCCTTTAGCTGTTTGTGTTGCAAATTTGGGGAGCTGAAATGTCAACTAAATATGAATACCTGTGGCTGAATGTTGCAGCTTGTGAGAGGGATTAACTACATTTCAGAGGGGAATATTGCTCTCTTTTCTGAACTACAATTATCTGACAGCTGGAGTTACTAGTTATTTTACAAAATTAAGATTTTTGCATACAAAACATATAAAGTACTTATAAAATATGATGCTTTGTTATAAATTAAACTACCCAACAGTATATAACAACAACAACAGTAGAGCTGAAATGATTAGTCAATTAATCGATTAGTCGATTGACTGAAAATTAATTGGCAACTACTTTGATAATCATTTAGGTCATTTTGCATACAAAAATGCCAAACATTTCATGGTTCCAGCTTCTCAAATTTCAGGATTTGCTGCTTTTCAATTTAAGACGGTGTAGTCCCTCATTCGTCCAGAGGTGTTCTATCGTAGAAAAGGTTTCAGTTGTAGTTTTTAGAATAAAAAACAGTGTCCAGATGACTACGATTGAAACCTGCTTTTCAATTATTTTAATTTCTTTTTAATAATTGTAAGGTTTGGACTATTGCTTGGACAAACCAACCATTGTGAAGGTGTCACTTTGGGCTCTGGGTAATTGCAACGACCTTTCTCTTTATTTTCTGAATTTTTACCAACCAATCAATCAATCTATGAATCAAAAAAATAGTCAGCAGATGAATCCATAATGAGAATAATCATTAGTGGCAGTCCTATACAAAACAGTTAACTAGCTCCACCTCAAACAACTACATTAAAATGCTGCTTACACATTAATCTGTAAATATAATCCAATGATATAACATATAATAGCAGCCATTTTTCAGCATTGAGCACTTTTACTTTTAATACTTTAGGTACCTGATCATACTTACATACTTTCACTTTCTACTTGTAAGGGAGTATTTTTACAGTATGGTATTAGTACTTTTACATTTTTTTTTAAAGTCTGCAATTGTAGTTCCATATGCATATACATTACATAAATAGAGACAAGTTTTAGCTCTTTAAATGCACTTGCTCTCTCACTTGCCCACTCAAGTGCTCTCTGTCTCTCTCTTCCTTTGTCAGATCAGTTGGAGAGTCGGTTGAATGTATTTTATACATTAGCACTGAGTTAAATTCCTATGTGTCATAGTTAGCCACATCTCTCTTCCTTGTGTACTCCAGTGTTGCTCTCCCCTCCCTGTGTTCCTTGTCAGTCCTCTGTTCGTCTCTTGGTGTGTGTGTGTGTGTACGGGCCTGGGCGCTCTGGTTTTCCCTCCTGCTGTGGATCACCGGCACACCTGACATTCATCACCCAATCAACTCCCACAGTATATCTACCTGGCTCTACCATGCAACCGGCGCCAGATCGTCTCAGTACATCAAGCTACTCCCTGCCGGTGATCGCAGCCACCTTGTCCTCGCCGTTCTCTGCAAACTGCCTTTCCTGTTCTGCCTGCTACGCTGCACGAGCCATCTCTAGAACCCACTCTCACCGTCTCTGCTCCTGAGCCCAGCCGGTTCTCCACGGACCGTGTCGGCAAACCTCACTACCGGCTCCAGCGAACTACGCCTGACTCGCCCGCTCTGGAAGAGCGTTCATCGACCAGTAATTGTTTACCATGTTACAATAAAGACTGTTAAAACCACTATCCAGCTCTCCACCTCGCTGTGTTCTGCTTTTGGTTCCTTAGATCATGCACTACAACACTATGATTATTAGGGAAGCCTGTTCACTAAAGCCAAGTATTGTCTGAACCACATTCAAACCTGGTCAGGAGGAGGGTCACTAAGCCAGGCTGGATGCTGTGTGTTGATCCATTCAGATTAGCTGCCAACGCATGTTTAACCAGTATCACTGTATAGGTGTGAAAGGAGTATTAGCTTGCCTTAATTATGGCAAAGTGTAAAGGTGTGAGATGTTTCAGTGTTTGAATTCATGCTGGTAAAAATTCAAAACCCTCCAGCATCCTTGTGAGCAGAATATATTTGTGTGGTCTGACTTTCAGCCATGGGCTGTCCACTCACAGTGTGTTAGGGAAGGTTTTTCCACTCAATATTTTATACATGAGGAATTTTTCACAAAGGAAAGGATATGTTGCTGGCTTGAATTTTCATAAACAGTGAGGTTGTAGCTGGCTCCAGTTACCAAGTGCAACACATCACCTATTTAAAAATAAATTAGCAGATAAAAATCAATGCAGATCACTTCCAATGTGGTGACATGTCTCTCCTGAAAGAACAATAACAGCCTGTAAACACCAATGCAACAAGATTGCAAAGAAAGCTGTGGCAGAGTCAACCAGTTCACTTAAGAATGACTTTAAAACCAACCACGAGTCCCACTGTTAATATTGGGAAGGTGCAGGAGGAAAAGTTCCATCACAGGTGTCAAATACCTGCCAACACAAAAAATGATAATGACATGTGGGGTGTAAACTGCAAAGGACAATATTCATCACCCCAGCATGTGACTGATATTCAAACGACCAAATAGGAATAAGACATTAGTGCAGACAGCCTGATAAATAACATCAAAAATGGTTAAAAACAGCCTGCTTTAGAACATTCTTCAACAAAAAGAATATCCAACCGGAAGAGTTTTTAAACAACACACAAAGAAGAGTAAACACTGTCAAAGTGATCATGTTAAAGCAAATATCCAGTGATTTATGCAGAAAGCGTAATGCTCTATATATCCCCAGAGGATTTTGTGTGTGGGTAGTTTTTCAGTGTAGAGTTCTCAGGTGCAGTGAACAGACTAACAGCTGTTCATCAGTCGCGCCATGCTTCAGATAATTCACGTGATTAAAATCTAATCCCAAACTTAATCTCATCAAACTGCACATGGACTGCGTGTTTATAATGATAAGCAAAGTAGCATTTATTACAAATTAATTTCTAAATCAAATTCTGGTATTTGCAATGAATTTATTGAAAGAATGCATATAGCATACTGCTTTAAAACATACTGTAATTAGCATCTGTTTCCATAATTAATTCCCTAAGCAAGTCTTGTCTTTAGGGAGCAGAATGGGGAGAGGTCAGCGAGGATTTGTCCTCCAGTGGGAACAAATGGATTAGAGACTGGCTACTCAGCAGAACCCATTTAATCTACTGTATGATTTATTCAGAATTGATTTATTCAGTGTAACATTAAGGAAGAAATACAGATTACAGAGTGACATGCTAGCCCTATTTAGTTTGTTTCCTAAAACTATAGGTATCATTTTAGTTTCCGCATGAACAAATATTTAGTAACACTACTGAGCAAAAGCGTTTCATATCAATAATGAGATGACTCTCTGGAACTAAATCTATATTAGTTCCAGGAACAGCACCTTTCCAAATGAATCTGAAATGACAATGTGAGACCAGCGTATTTAAAACTGCCTTTTGGAGCATGCAGTCAGCTTGTGTTTCAAGTGAAAGTTCTTGGTCGTTTTTTTTTTTTATTTGCTTGTCTAATTAATCTCTTGCTTAGGGGCAAGCAAAACAAGCATATGCGCAAGGAAATTTGATCTAAGGTTGTTAGTGGATACTTAAAAGATATCCTCACAGAGATGCATATGCTTACTGTATGTGGCATTCATACAAATACAGAAGAATGATACGATTAAGGATGGCATTTTTTGCATCACTTATTGTGCACTTGCCTTAACAAATAATTTAAAAGAAAGTAGAACAAATCAAATCATCCAAAAATGAGAAACTTGAACCAATTATTTTTCTTTCGTGTGAAAGTGCAGTACAGAAAACTGGCAAATAAATTCAATATGTAGCACTGCAGCTGCTCTTCAAACACACATCTGTTTTAGTTTGCCTCTAGCGGTGTCACAACAGCCCCAGTCTGCCTCACACTCACATCACGGATAAATGAAGTGAGGCCTTGGTTAATGTGAAGTGGCAAGTTTTTTTTGTTCAAGCTCTGTCACAAGTTGGAATTTATTTAATCAGAGAGAGTTATTCCCTGCAAGTGGAGTTGTTCAGTGAGAAGGTAGGGAAAAATCATTGCTATCAGGGCCACTGCCTCTAGGTTTTAAGGATTTCTCACTCTCTGGTTGGATTAGTTTTCGCCTCCCCAATATCTTGTCTTCTCTGGTCAGTGGAGCAGGTATATGATGTTGGTCTGAATGGATGCCACAGGAATCAAGATGAATATCTTAGCTTCAAGTCTGTACCAGCTCTGTGTCAGCACTCTCAGGTGTTTCTCCCAATTTCTCTCTGAGCCGTCAAGCCAAAGCTTCTTATTCTTTTTCAGTGAGCTGATACAACCCATTTTTAGTTGACTGCACCATGTAAATAAAGGCAATATGACTAACAGCCATGTCTGAGTAATAATCATCTACTGTATGAGAATGACACATTTGTACAGTATGATTCATATCACCTACTCATCTATTACACATTACACTAGTCTGTCTGTCTGTCTGTGCTTAACATGAAAGAGCCTTCCTGACAATTTAACACCAAGAACCAAGTCAATACCTTTTTCGTGGTTAGACCTTAAGCTAATTGAAAATCTTTCAGCCTATAATGAGCATGAAATGTCAGAGCCAAAAGATATAGAGCTGGCATTTAATCTACACTGAGGAACAATAATCCAATTGACAAGAGTCCTGATGAAGACAGAATGAGAGTTGCTCCAGGATTAATGGCAGAAATGCAAAGTTGTCACATTCAAGTGGAGCCATGTCTAATTTGTATTCTTAATAATAATAATAATAATAATAATATATATTGTAATGTATTAGTGAGACAATGTGTTTGAGTCTGTATGTTCTCCCTGTTTCTGTGTGGGTTTTCTCACACAGTCCAAAAAAAATGCAGTTAAGGTGAAACAGTGACTCTTAGTTGTCTGTAGGTGTGAATGTGAGTGTGAATGTCTGTTTATATGTGTTATCTCACTTAAGTACTCCAGGGCGTCCCTCTGGCAACCCCCAAGAAAAATTGTGAAAAATGCTAAACACAATATCCCAGAGTCCAAGGTGATGTCTTCAAATATCTTGTTTTGTCTAACCAACAGTCCAAAACCCAAAGATATTCAGTTTACCAGATACAAAACAGAGAAAAGCAGCAAATAACTTATTTTTATGAAGAGAGAAGAACCACAGAATGATTGACATTTTGTCTTAAAATTAATCAATAGTGACCATTAATTGATTATCGAAATTGCTAATAATTATTTACTTAATTGACTAATCAATATTTTGATCAACTGAGTAATCGTTGGAGCTCTGCACTTAACATGTCTTTAGCGCTTAACCTTACAAGGTAACTGGTACCTTAATTAATTATATATTTTCATCACAATTAGGTGATATAACATAAAGAGTATTGTTTTGGAGTTATTTTTTCTGTTGTGCTGCATTTGTTATTAGAAACTTAATATTATATAAGTATAGCTGACAGTGGTTCTTTTAAGGATTTGATCAACAGAAAGCTGTATTACAATCTTTAATGAAACATGTTACAATGTCATCAAGAGCCATAACTAAGAATCCCATAAAATATAATCCAAATAAACCTAAACTGAATTAGTCATGTATACAGTATATGCAGTGTCTCTTTCCACATGCCCAAGTAAGGCTAATAAATACAGTTGTCCTTGAAAATATGTCAAGTATAATCTTCATTAATTAAAACTATGTACTGTATGTGTACCGCTGAGGCTAGCTAGACCTGAATCCCAGGGGGAGGGGCAGGCAGACATCTCCACACTCACACCATGTTGCTGCTTCAGGTGAATTTTTAAGTTAGTCATGCTGCCTTTGTACTTTATAGCAGCACGGTTTATTTTGCAAATTGCATGTGTCTTGTCAAGTTATCAGTCTCTCTCAAAAAACATGAAGTGTCGCCAAACATTTGATTTGTAGGAATTTGGAGGAACGTGTACCTCTTCCTCCTCCGTGTTAATCTCTAATGTGACACGCCTCGGCCTCCGTAGTAGCTGACAGGCCACTGACAACAAGAGATTAGAGAGCGTGCTTGAAAAACAGTTTAGAGAAGAGGAATCAATCTAAATGTAAAATTATTGGTATCAATTTGACTTTACCGATGCAAATGTTAGAAATGATACATCGCGAGTTCATCCCAAATTGTAACTGGTGGACACTTTTTTTTAATCGGGGAAGTCGCATATTGAACTTTTATGCCAGCGCACCGATGCGAATAGGTGAATCTTACCATCAGTACACAAAGTTGCTAGAGTTGGTGAAGCTGAATTGTCCAAATAACTCTAAATATATAAGCTGAATACACCCTCATTATATATCAAAGTTATCATTGCATAAAACATTGTAGGATAAATGGATTTGGCTTTAAAGCTAAACAAGCTGTTTAACCTTTGCCAGTATTTGTTGATTTGGGTTAAACTGCAAGAATATCCAAAAACTGTTTTAGAAAGCTTCAACTTTCAAATAGTATCAGAAGGTCCATCTAAACTACCAATGTCTTCTTCTGAACCTCTTTGCTGTGTTCAGCTCAGAGAAGTGTTTTTTTTTATTCCCACTTGTGGGTGTTGCTTTGCTCCATGCTCATGTGAGAATAACATGATCCAATGGAAGATAAAATGACCCCAGAGTTTACAAAAGAAAAAGTGCAAGAGAGCATACTGAGCGTAATGGAATCTGCGTATATGCTATTTCAGGTTTTGGGAAACTTCATTAATGTGTGTTTACACTCCACTACACTCCTGCTTTTAGGATAAAGTTCCCCAACACAACACATGCCAGCATCTGTCAGTCTTGTCCTTTCTCCTGCCGCACTGCAGCTGCCTGCCCTGTGCTTTGCTGAACACCCATAGATATTCAGGCCACCGTGGATCATTTGTGAAACAGATCTTCCATATCAATATTAGTATATGTATGTATCCACAGCAAACCCACACAAATGTTGCTGTCTTTCCTGCCTTCCATGCAATATATTTTCACAATAATAAACTGTCAGACACCATGGATGTAGGAACATATTATACGTATGACATCATCACAGTAATCTTTTAAACTGGTTATTTTCCAATGCTTTGCAAAACAAGCAAAACCACCCCTGATCTCATTGATTAGTAAAAAAAAACCATTAAGACTTAAACAAGAAGACTCATATGCTTTGATTGACATTAAATAAGGACACTGTTATCCACTGAGAAAATAATGAATTTGCCTTTTTTTCCTCTCGATTATGCAGTCTGTTGTGGTTACTGCTAATGAAACTCATTCCTCACCTTTGTCCTCAAAGTCTATGTGTTCATGTGTATATCAAGCATATCTTTAAAGCTCCATTAAGAGATATTTTTGATAATCAAATTTTGGTAGTGCTGATCCCACTGAGAATCAACATGTCCATCCTGAAGCTCTTTCCAGCTTTCACCCTCATTGTTTTGGTTCGCTGGTCCATATAGCCCCAGTGGCTCTCACAAAGACTGGCACAAAACAGCTGCTCCAAGGTCACAAGCGTACACAAGCTAGTTATATACTACACACCCAGCGTAAAATGGCAGAATGCCAAAGATAACGAGGGACTGATGAGGAGAATCGAACATCAAGCAAGCAAAAAAATAAAAATAAATCTCAAATGTTTTCTCAGGAAATGGAGGACTATACAAGAGCTAAAAGGGGAGTACTGGGTGTACATTTGTCAGGTGCTCTGAAACTGCTGGATGAGTAAGTAGGGATTTGTTTGCTAACGCACACACTTAAATAAAATATGAGGGATCTGTTGCTGTGAGTCTTTCTGCCATATAGTGGTCAAATATCACTTTTAACTCCCAGTGAAACGCAGTTTGACATCTTTAGCTTCTGTTATGTGACATATTTCTGAGTGAAACAGAGTATGTGAAAAGGGAAATAATTTCAAGAGGCAATTGATTGGTCAAAAGTGATCATGACTTGCAATCATTCATTTTTGGATTAGATTAGGAGGTGGGGTGATGAGAAGAAATTAATACATTAGATTTCAACCACGCTCTTTTGGAAATGTACTGGACTGTTCATTATTTATTGGGGCTGAGGTAATATGGTAAATAACCATATTTTATTATATTCACACCAAAGGTAGGTAGTATTGGAGAAAATAAAAAAACAAAGGCTGACATTTTCAAACCCTTACGTTTAATAGCGAACTGTGACTCTTAAACCTTGGCTCTCTGACCCCCCTTACCTCGCCGGGGAAAAAAAAGCAAACTACCAGCCCAACTTTGTCCTCTCCCATAGTAGCTACTCGAAAGTTACCTATGACAATTTCAGCTCTGAAACAAAAATAAGATGCTAACTTAGTCTAGCCAATGCAATGAGCAAACAGCACAGAGGGAGTGAGAGTTATTAACAAACAGTTAATTTCTTAAAATGCAAATCCTCCTTACAAATAATCGCATCGTCACACAAACTGTGTGTGCAGAATATGAATATATGGGTTCATGACAGCCAACCCGCCTTACATTGTCGTTTTGTGTTTGCAGCACCTTTCTGTATTTGGTTGTGTCTTTGCAGCGCATTCGTGTATTTGGTTGTGTTGTGTTTTTGCAGTACATTTCTGTATTTGCAGCTTGATTTCTAAATGCTGCGCATGTGTTGTCAAATTTATGAAGATGTTTTCTTCATTTGCTTGTGTTTTGTCTATTTGCATGTGTTTTCTTAAGTTGCAGTGCATTTGCCCTTGTCGGCCACTGTACCTCCTACCTCAAAAAAAACAACAAAATCTATTAAGCCTACACATCACACAAACAGCGCGCACACAGCCAACATTTGCGACATGTGCATATTAACGGCTGGTTATGCTATTCTAATCCAAAACACGTCTTTTTGTCAAATTCAGTGAATATCTCCTCACAGTCCACAAGCTGTCCTTTCAGTGTGTGCGCTGAAAAAAAAAATGGTGTTTGTATACAGCCCTGGCTCTGTAAATGGGAAACAAACAAAGTGGCTCGGACCGAGCCACACAACACTATTCCAGCCATGATTTGTGTGTCAGGGACGTTAAATGACTTGCCCACGGACATTCAGCTTACTTTCTAGTTTGCCAAGATATGTTGTTGTTGTGATGTTAGCTATAGTAGCAGGAGAGTTGTGAGTATCCTGCCTGGAGCTGGTTTGCTGGCTCAGGGAAACCGTCTCGTCTTCTCTGGCTGTTAGCTTCGCAGCAGCAACTGTAAGGACAGTTTACTAACCCACAACCTAGCTAAGCTAATCCATAACCTAGCTAACGTTAGTTACATTACTTGCTGTGTTGTTGTTCGCGATATATCATGGTATCTGCCATGGTATTGGATTTCTCCAGAATCACATAGCCCACTTTTAATGACAGTTTTCCCAAATAAATCGCCTCTCGTCGCCAGCTCCTATTGAAAATGAATGACTGCCGGCCGCTTTTATAGCTCATGAAGCTTTTGGTGTGAGCGCACGGTCAGCATCAGCGGCTGCGCCCTCTTCTTCCGGCAATGACGCATTTGCCAAGGTAACGTTACGCATGCTGGCTAGCTAGCTAGGCCAGTGGCTAACGTTTCAAGCCAGCTAGTTTCATCTGAAAGCTCCAAATGTCTTGCTTGGGTCAGAAATGACCCAAGCAAGATAGGCACCGTTCAGGAGAGTCTGAACAGGAGTCACACCACGCTGTAAATGTATATCCATGTTTCATATTTCATAATATATAAACTAGAAAGTAACTTTAAATTAAATTAACCTGGATGTGTTGCGTCAGTCTTATGCTGCCACCTACTGCCGCTACAGATATAAAACCTTCACTTACAAACACAAAGGCAAGTTGCAGAAAATCCACAAAGCTTGCTTTTAAATTAACAACGACAATCCTGATAAATCTAATATCACAGATACGGGACTCACTATTGTCATGCATGCATCGCGTCCAATGGGCGGTTAAGGTGGGGGCGTGAGGTCCAATGAGGTTAAAGTAGGGGTGGGAGATAGCAAGTTTAGTCAGTCACCATATAGTGGTAAAACCATAGGGTAAAACACGTATTTTGAAAAGAAAAAAACATATTTAAAATAAATACAAACTATTTTAAGTTGCCTCCCCAGTGCTTAAAAAAATATTTGGCGTGCCACTCCCCCTCATAAATAACGAACAGCCCCTAAACACAAACGTTTTTGCCAACTGACATCTATACACACACCTCTGACCCATGATGTCGCTCTGCTAGCTATTACGATCAAATACATTTGATTAGATACATTTGTGTACAGGTCATTAAAAGTCATTAAAAATATTTCAATGTTTCACAGGAAGAGAAAACGCAACAGGTTACAAAACAATGAAGGGTTGTACCCAGGATCAGAACTTGTATTTTTACTGCGCCTTAATTTTACTACGCCTTAATTTTGCTTAAAAGTCACAACTTCTTAGTAATAACGGCTATATCATATAACACCCCAACTATGCAATTTTCAATTTTGAGTGATGGGATTTCAATGTTTTATTTGCTACAGCCTGGCAAAGAACAACCTGAGCTCCTTCTCCTGTTTCTGTTAGCAGCCTAGTCACATTTTCACTGTCACCACTTTAGTTCAATCCTACAGGATGAGCCTATCTAAATGACAGCAGGAATCATCTGTGCAAAGCATTCTATGAAATATTAAATAAATATATAAATATTACATTCATTTTTGTACTTTTTGTCTCTGAGCTGAACAAGTTCCCATTGAACTTCTCTTCACAAAACTTGACACTCCCCGCAGTGCACTTCTGCCCTATTACAAGTCCCCATTTAGCCCAGCAGGAGAGCAGAATCCCATGAATAAAATCTTTTCATGCAAGGAAATGTTGATAGAAGAATGACAAATAAAGCACCTTCTTATCCGAGGGCCCAGTGTGTGTCAATGGAACTGATGTTGTCAAAACATGATAACACAGCACCATCTGTAGTGAATCCTATAAGCAACTCTATACCTAATTGTGAAATTTAACCTCCTGGAAATTTCAGAGGGAGAAACAAACCACATAAATTCAGATGGATGGTTTATAAAGTAAAACATCTTCCACTGCTATAAATTCAGTGGTATTTAAATTCTAACATTAAGTATTCAGCTGTGGTTATGTTTTACCATTTGGTTTTCAGTTTCTTATACGATTAAAATTATTGCAGCCTTTCTTTGTGTCCATAAAACATCAGCCTCAAAGTGCCCAAAGCATTTATGTTTCAACACTAAGATGTTTACTCTTTCACAAACATAACAGACAAAAGGTGTAAAGCTACATTAAGCAATATTCTTGATATTAAATTGAATCCAGTTACTCCCTGTAATGTAAAAGGGTTGTTTGCAGCTATTGCTGTTCTCACCCAATCAACATTCCAGTCTGCAGCTTTCAGCTTTAAACTGACGTCAGCTCTTTGTTAGACAGTAGTTTTCTGGTCCAAAACAAGTAGCTTAAAACATGACTTGTACTATTCTCTGTAAAGTTTAAACAGTTTAAAAGTAATTCATGTTACTTGCTATTAAATGCAATACTGTAAAGCAACACATAGTAGTAGCTGTTAGGTAATGTCTAATTATTTTAAGTGCTCATATGATATAACATGCTTTCTGTGCCCCCCCCCCATATCCATTACATCTATTAGTCCCATTTAACCATATTGCAGAGCAATACACCCAGGCATAAATATATATAAAAACATCTAATTGGTATGATGAGAAATAACAGAACAGCAGGCCCCAGGTGAAAAATGGCTGGAGTAACGCTTGAAAAGACTTACCAATGTACTGGTTCCACTCTGGATCCAGATCAGCTTGATTGGCCAGACAGCCCTTCATGACATTCAGGCAGTAGTTCTTACAGGATTTAACTGCTGGCATGCCCTGACAAAAGGGGCAGTACAGCATCTTGGTCAGTGCTCGGATACATGCTGGAGTGCTGCTTACCTGCAAGAACACAGAGTGTTGACAGCAGTCATAAGCACCCGGAGAAGCTCATTCAAAATCTATAACAATTTGAATCACATTCTGTCATTTAATAATTGCATTAATTCCCTGACAATTTAAATGTTTGTCATTTTCCATTTCTTTTTACTTAATGTAATTTACTTTCCCTGAACGCACCACAATTGAGTAATCTTAGCAATTTTAGCAAGTTCTTCAAAGTTTTATCAGAATACTATTGTCAGTTTATTATTTTGGGAAAAGTTACAGATTCATATTAGTATGCACGTTCAGAAATGTTACAAGAGCCGAGACAAGAATTCTGCTGACCAAAGGCTTTTGAACGTTTGTGAGCACTGTCAATCACAGTGTGTGTGATCATTGTCAAACAATTTGACCTGCATTTAAATGTCAAATAATAAATAAAGACAAATATTTATTTGGTCAGTCAGTCAGAATTAGCTGTCAAGCATTTTGTATTTCAGTTACTCATCTTTGTTTTTTTATTTCCCTCACTTTACATTGAAAAAGGATATGATGTTGTTGTGTGACAGGTGGAGTTTGAAGAGGGCAGTAAGGTCAAGCATATAAACACACATCCAGAAATACAAAGCCCCAGCTAATAAAAAAACACATGCTATAGACAGGAGAAGCATAAAAATCACTGACACAACATTTCTTAAGTGTTCTTTCACAGATAATCACTCAACAGCAATGACATTTGATAAATCATGTTTAGCACCTTTAGCTACTTATTTGGCTTGCAAGAAATAAAGTCTGCACGAGAACTAGGCCTTAAACAGCACATCATTGTGTTGTAGAAACTGGATTCATGTATCCAGTAGATAATGAAGTAGATAGGTAATGGAGTGGGCTATAACATGCAGCTCTTCACTTCCTCTTCATACCAGCTTTTGGTGTCAATTTGCTGATGGCTGACCACTGAGATCTCAAACTCTTGAATTGAGCCTGTATTTGTTGTTTGGCTAAAACATCTGTCATAGATATTCAAAGCACCTCCAAAACAGGATTCTGTTAATCATTTAAATCAGCAATCACACATGCACTGTTACAGAAATTGATTTTGAAATGCTGAAACAAAATAATGTATTTCTGGACATATGATCAATACTAACACATATGTCATACTTATGCTGTGTTCAAGCGCTTCTTGTGTAGATGCATCTTACTACAGCATCTCAGTTGACATAAATATGACTGGAGGCACATTGAAGTGGTTTTTGTCAGAGCAGGATTATTTTAGTGGGTGAAGTTTAAATACATTTATTAACCACAATTAAATTCATAATGCATTTGAAGAGGGTAGAAAACAACATTATGCGTCAGTTTAACAACCCATTCCAAAAGCAAGATCCCCATATCACAACTCGCTGAACATGGTGCTTTTCAAAAGTTTTCCAAGAAAGATTATCATTTCGGACATATTGATATCCATGAAAGAGAGGTGCAGATCTAGATATACTTTAGTCTTTTTAGGGAAAAGACAAATAAAACTGACTTGACTGGTGTGACTTAAATAGACTGTAGATCACTTTGAAGGGGGGATTACACAAACTATAAAGAAATGTGTTTGCCTGTCTCATTCAGGAGGTACTGTGATAGTGAGGAAATACCCGCAGAACAAACTACAGGAAACAGCTAACTGTTAGCTGAATCAATCGTTCCCTGTTGTATTACGTTCAGGCCACACGTGTAGACTGTGTACGTACCAAAGTGCAACATCTTATCAGTAAGCTAGTATAGTAGCATATCAGATAGCAAATACATACTGGACTGCATGACCTAGTAAAACTGATTTTATTAGATGATTTCTAAAGAGCATGCTGCACTCAACATTCTTATCCTCAACACTCAAATGCTTGCACTCTGGAGCCCTGTCAAGATGTTTTAAGTGAAAGCTCCTGGGTCGCAGCTAATGGACTTTTTTCTATGTTATATGAAGCACCAACAAGCTTTTCAGGTTGAAAACCCACCGTTTCAGACTACACCTAGACACGCCATGCAAGCAGTTACTAATGTTAATTTCCTTTATAAAAATAAAAATTTAACCCTGAGCACTTGTACTGTAGTGCTGAAGACACTTATTTTATTTTTTTTAGAAGGTATGCACAAACAATTTTTGTTCTATAGACTATTAATGCACTTAAAAGTTGCTTTGGACAAAAGCTTCTGTCAAATTAATGTAATGTAAAGACCATGAAGAGGATAAATTCCTATCACATTTTAATGCCTTATGCCTTGCCTTATGTGAATACATGTGCATGCATGAGAAGAGGGACAAAAAAACGTCTTTACTTAAGTAAAGTAAATTAAGGTATGATAACGTACCTCAAACTACACACAGAGATTGAATGAGTTCAGAATATAAAACTAAAACCGAATGTAACTGTAGTATCACAGTGGGGTGAGGAACGTCATTTTCAGTGGAAACCTATGAACCCAATCACACAGGGATGAAAGGCTGCCATTCTTGTTAATACCATTAAAGCAGAACAACCTGCAGGATTGTTGTTGCTGCTGCTGCTGCTAGGCAACCATAGAATAGGTTGGTCAGCTCTTAGTTAATCAATCAGAGCGCAGAAAAAGCAGTCATATTCAATCTTATTAAATGTAGACATGGCATTTGGCTACACCGTCACCATTCTTGCCCTTTATGCTGCCGAGATCAGCTTCATATGATTTAGTTACAGCTAAATATACGGTTGCTGTGGCTAAACACGCAAAACAAGCTGGTTGGAGATAATATATGTAGTCTGCAAGATAGTCATAGGAAAAGCAAAAGTATCTTTATATGTACTGCCATATTTCTAATTATCTAAATAAACAGCAATATTGTTGTCAAGTCCATTTTTATTTATATAGCCCAATATATAAAAATCACAAATATATACAAATCACAGATTTGCCTCATGGGTTATATTGTTCAAGCCTAAACTATGGAAAGTACAAGGAAATTGTGAAAAGAAGTAGTAAAGTGAGAAGAAAATATGTCACTCAGAGTGGCATCTGACTATAATAACTTTATATTTATTCATAAAGCACTTTTCAAAACAATATTACAAAGTGATTTGCAGTAAAACAATGATAACACAACAGATGGTTAAAAAATAAATAAAATAAGAACGAGATGACAATTAAAATTCCAAAAAAAAAAAAAAAAAAAGGAAAAAAAGCCTGCCTGAGGGGCCTGGACAACACAGGCCCAGCCACTCTTTGTGACAAGCTGAGATTTTGGACCCACTAAATGGCTAAAAGAGCCCTGCCAAAAGATCTCAGCGATCAGGCTTGTGGGGAATTAGCTGATCACAGAGCAGGAGCCTGACCAAGCAAAGCTTTTAAAAACAAGCAATAAAATCTTAAAACCAATTCTAAAACAGACAGGTAAGTGCAGTGCAGAAAAGATTGGTTTACTGACTTGCTATTACTAGAATAAGGTCAGTTACAGTAGTCAAGCCTGGAAAAGATAAAAATGTGGTCTGCAAATTAGATAAATGACCTGATCTTGGTTATTTGTTTTAATGTTTGATGTGCATGGACCCCTACCTCTTTCTCACCTCTAAAAATGCTCCTGCCAACATCTATCACACCTGACACAGGTGCAAGGCAGCCTTACAAAATAGACATGAATCTGTTCTCAGTAGATTTAGAGGGCATGAGGAGAAATAATCATTGTTACTACTATTAGCATTATTATTGCTATTATTATTATTCTTATTCTTAGTAATAGTAATAGTTCCTCGTTCATTCTTTTTCTAAACATCGTCATTTTTTAAACAATAAATGTTTCTTCATCACGAATCATCACATTAATTAGTGATATAGTACTATTTTAAAATGTGAGATAATATTATGATATTTCTCCCCCTCCACACTCTAATAACTCTACAAAAACAGTGTGTCCCCTTCCCTCACATTTTGAGTGTGAAAATCTTCCAAATAACCAACAACGAGTAACAATAGAAGTGAATGCACAAATCATCAATCATTCATTCTATTATATGAGGATAGAAACGCCATTAAGCAACCGACTGAATGAATGATTCTGACACTGGCAAGATGCTGTGCAATATCATAACATTTTACAAAGTTGATGGTCACCGTGGCTTTTATGGAATCACAGCATAATATTGCCACATTGTTTACACCTTTGCATCTGCCAAATTCATTGCCCTCTTACTACATAGAGTGCATCCATATAACAAAAGTATGCTTTTAAGCTGCCCACATGAAGATTTTAAATATTCCAAGTATCAATAACCAGACAGATGATTTTAATCACTTCAAATAAACAGAAGCAGATGCACTGTTTGGGTAATGATCTGGGATAAGCATGAGCTTTGTTTGTGAGATGCAGACTCCAGGCACGAGTTTCTGCTTGCTCAAAGCTCCGCTGGGTTTTGGGTTTTGTCTCTTAAGCTGTGAAAAGAAATAAAGTACTACATCTACTTTAATTCAATATATATCCCAGCAGCAATAAGCGTGGATGTCAGATCTTCAAGGCACCGTACAACAGACACCTCTAGCAGGGTGTCTAATTCCATTATGCTTACACCCAATCCCTCATGATGAGTTTATACCCTGGGGATCAAAGGGCTGCAGTCCCAGACACATGACCTGGATCTCCAGTCCCCACTGAAATGTCAAGAGGTGAAGCTGGGACATGTTGGCTTGTAAGAAATGCAGAGTGTAACTCAGTAAACGCATACTAACAACACATCCTCTGCGGCTGCTTCTAAATGAGCCTCACCACTACTACTGATGAGGGGGGACTGTCACACACAGTGAAGGGAGCATGTTTAAAGTTCAAAGAGTGCACCATGGTGGGACTACAAGAAAATTAATGTTGGATTTCTTAGAGAACAGCAGTGTCTTCTCCTTAGTGTCTTCCTCTCTGTCTCTGATGATTGAGGGTTACTATAATTTTCATTGCCTTCTGTTTATATACTGTACAGCGGGTCTATAAATATTTATAATAGTGTTGATAATCCAATCTAATTGATATCAATAAAGTAGTGAAAAGGAACCAGGGTGGCTGGGGATTTGCAGCATAGTGCTTATCAGTGCTTCTCTCAACCCATAAGAAGGCATGTAGAAACAGACCTGTTGTTGTTGAGGGTGACTAAATCCAAGCCTTAGTCGCTTGCTTTTTCTTTAATCTTACTTTGTACATGATTAAAACTACACACACTCCCGGGGCAGTATGATATACTGCAGTAGCTGCATTAAGATTACATCGCATCAAACAGAACACTAAGGCTACAGCATGATTAATGGCTTCTGTTTACTGTTTGAACAAATATTAGGCAATAGAGCAATAAACAGTGGCGGCAGAAATTTATTTTCTCTCCTTTTTCCATTGTCTGGGCATTTCTCCTGAGCAATCCACATACCCTTCAACACTGTTTTCTAGACTTTTCTGAACTTCCTGAAGACATGCACCAAGAGAGCACACATTAGTTATAAAAGTATCTGGGAGGAACTTGTTCGCAGTGAAAACACCTGGGGGAAATGTGTGCTTGCTGCAGAAACACCAGATAAGACCTTGGGCTTGCTAAAATTTATGTAGGATACACAGCAAGTCTTAATTTCAGCCGAGGTGAAATGCTAAATATTTTCCAACAGAATCAGAAAGTGAAATCAAATTAAATATGGTTTTGTTAATGAT
This sequence comes from Siniperca chuatsi, assembly GCF_020085105.1. Lineage (NCBI taxonomy): Eukaryota > Metazoa > Chordata > Actinopteri > Centrarchiformes > Sinipercidae > Siniperca > Siniperca chuatsi. The sequence continues at coordinate 16,169,939 of NC_058053.1, forward strand.
GGAAGCAAGCAGTTGATTGGGTGTTTTATAATCCAGATAAATTTGAATGTTACTAAAGTGGTGAGCACTTTTACCTTAGACACTCTCTGGGCCACCTCCCGGCCAACAGAGAGCCCTTGGACAAATGTGCGTGCAGCGATGAATGCCCGGGTAACCTGAGCCTTGAGTTTTCTGGGCACGTCTCCAAAGGGCTTGAGCTGGTCGGTGTACTTACTGATACACTCCAGATAGTCCTCAGTGATGACGTACTGGGAGTTGAGCAGCGTGAACATACGCTCCAGCAGCCGCGACCAAAAGTCATTAAGCATTTCCTCCAGGTTAACATTTCCTCCTGTGTAATAGCGCTTCAGCTCGGCAAACAGGTTCTCAAAGACCTCTGAGTTCTGCATGTAAGGTGTGCCGTAAGTCCTCACAAACATCTCATTCAGGGACCTCTCTGTGTTGTCCAGTAGCTCCAGGAAGAATTCTGGGTTAAGAAGAAAAGAAAAAGTGTTACTTATTGTCTGATTTTGGTTCATGTTAGTATAGTTTATACTGTACATGGCATACATAGAAATGCCTTGATAAGCTGAACTGGGAACCTTCCCTGAATTTGTGATTAAAACAGAAATGCAGAAAAATTACATTAAATGTGTCTGATTGTAAGATAGAACGCTGCTTAAAAAGGAAGTCTGCTTGATTGCAATGCCGACAGCAAATACGCCGACAACCAAAAAATACCAAAATAGCAAACCAATTAGGCCTTCTGATGTTGATTTAATTTTGAAGAGACTTCACAGCTTTGTTGGTTTTTATCTCCAGTAAACTACTTTTGACATTGCAATGGGAGCCCTCCTCATATATTTCTGGAAAGCAATAAATTCTGTTTGGAGTGTATGAGGTCTGTATTGTCCATATCTCACCTGTAAAACCAAAATACATTCCTGCACCTTGATAAAAAGGTTATATATTGCTGAATGATTTCCTATATACAGATTTGTACTGGAGTATTGCTCCACATGGTGGAAGCAAAATGGCTGTCAGATGAAGCGCAATAAATTATCCTTCAATTTGATTATGATTCCACAATACAATTTGTCTGTAGGTTTGCAGCCATTCTGTATTCAACTTTTTAGTCACCACTTGTTGTTTGCCTCATGACCTCTATGACTCACCAGAAATTGGTATGAGATGATAATATTTCTGACCATGTTCTGTCCATAACGATAGTCCTGGCTTTCAAGGACCAAGATAAAAATTTAAATAGGCTTAAAAACTCTGCACATTTAACTGCAAAGTGAAATAGTTTAAGACTAGTCAGATGAGACTCCAGTCCCATAAAGGGTAGTGGAGATTATTTTATATTCCTAAATTATTGTCTTTTATAACGTAATATGTCCAAAGTTTTAAAAGCAGCATTAATTGATTTATTTTGGCCACTTGGAGGAAGCGGAAAGAGCTGTAAACACAATATTGACATATTATCATCACCTCATAAAGTTGATATGGCGAACATGTTCGCAAACAGTGGCATATTTACACACCCACCAGGCAGATTAGCATTTCTTTGGAGGTGTGTTTCTGGACAAGCCCAATATTCGCTCTCCTTTTAGTTCTGTTTTGGTCTCTGCCAACTCCTGATGGAAACATAGTGCTAAATGCTGCACTATGTTCACCAGTTAAGTTGCTAACCTTGTCTGTCTGCTGTTTGGTGCTGAGTGTACAGTGGGTTTATCAGAGATTTGCCACTGAAAACCGCTACCTGCTGCATCTGGAACAGGGTTGATGAGAGCAGAGAGACTGAATAAAAACAATAAAGGCCACAAAACCAAAACAATGAGCTAAATGACTAAAACAACTCGTAGAGTTAGGGGAATGACAGTTGGCTGATATTCTCTGTGGGTTCGTCACTATGAGCAACACCTTTCAGATTACACAGTCATTTGATCCATTGTTCATCTAAAAATGTTTATTAGTACAGCGTCAAGGTCTCTAGTTTCACAGCGGTATGGGCTGGTGGAAAGAGCAGTGCATTTTACAGTAACTGCCACCCTTGTAGATCTCACAATCAGTATGTTCTGAATTGGCATCTGTAAAGCAATCCATGGTAGCTAGATCACATGACATACTCTGACCACATATCCACTAACAGATCCATCCAGCCCCTCTAAGCCATGAACATTACAGTCACTCATCAGAATGCTCCTGAAAAGTGTAATGGATTTGAAGTGGTCATTAGTGCTCAGCAGTGCAGGTGAAATTAAGATTACAGCAGCAGATAAACAAAATGGCAGGACTCTCCATGATACTAAACTAAATCACATACAATTAGTTATATCAAGAGCTGCCCCTGTTGCACACTGACAGAAAGTAAAATGTGAATATGTAAATATGCCTCAGCTGCAAGGCAGTAGAAAACACAGGATGTTATTTTAATAATGTTAGTACCTGATTGAGACAAATGTATTTTTAGCCACAACCAGCAGCATCATAACTCACTTGATATTAGCTTGGAGGGTAAAGGTCACATTTGCCACAGCAGAACTGTTAGGTTCTAATGCTACATACATCTATAGTGCAAAACTGCTTCTGATTTATCACATGCTACATGCTTTATAAAGATTTGCTTTCTCTATTCTTATCACAAGTAAATATTGTTTATTAGCATGTCTTATCAGGTACCAGCGAATATTAACTAATTTCCTCTGATAAAATTTGCTTTACTTCACACATATTTTATATTCTGGTTGGTTGGTTAGATGATATGATTCTTTTAGCAGTACATACAGTTTGCATGTACTTGTGATGTTGGCCAAGTATGGTTATTGTTTTAGTATTCTTGAGACTATATTAAATGAAAGACTACTGTAGTTATTTCAATATGCAAAGCTCCAAGCATGATTTGTGCTTCAGTGACTTGTTTTTAGTAATGAAAATAGTCAGTGGTGCTGAGCGATATGCACACTGATTAATGACAGATTCAAAATTCATTTCATTTTTTTTTAAATGTGCATTTTAGACAAAAAAATCTTAATACAGTCAAGTTCTCTGCTCAGTCAGTCAGTTGAAATATTAATTTAATATAAACAATGTAATTAAGGCACAATTTATTGTTAATGTGGACTGTATATTTGATATAATTCAAAGCTCTGTTTTGGAGTGATTACGATGAATAATCACATTATGAATCGCCTCAGTATAATTCAGTGACTATAATATTTAGTTATAAAGAGACAACTTAATATAATTAGTGAAAATTCATGAGCGGGATCATATTTTACAATAGCAAATTTAGTGAAATGCCAGAGACTAAAATTATCTGGAAAGCTTACATAAATCCTCAACACATCCTAGTAATTAAGAGGTCTGACCAAAGGAATGGCTGCAAGAGCTGCAAAGAGGATAATGATGCTGAAATGCTGGACAGGGGCGATTCTAATACTCCCAACTTGCACAGAGTTCATTACATTTCACTGATAAAGCACGGTTTGGCTCAAATTCCTCACTGTGCTTACAGAGCCGTGCAGAGGTTACACAGAACCAGTCTCTCTGAGAGAAAGAGAAAGCCTGTGTTTCTGTGCTTCCACAGCTGCTTGCTCTCACAAAAACCTAGTGATAGGTGCTCTCCTACATGTCAGTAGTCTCTATTTCAGCTATCTTGAAACAGAGGGTTCCTATTTTAAATATTTGAGCTAGATGATGGAAAAAGGCAAGTTGCGTGCTCTTCATTTATAAGCAGACCACAGGTTTTGGAGACAATAGAAACTATGGAATAAACTTAATTTGGTCGTAAGCACATAACCAATGGAGTTAGCTGTAGACGGGATGACATCTACTGTGAGGACTCTCGTGGGAAGTGGCCTGCAGAATTAATTATTGCAAAGTCTCCTGAACTGTGACCAGCTAAAACTTAGGAGAATAAAGAGGGTTGGTTTTCCACCACAATTCACTCTCTCCTTCTTTTGAGTATTTTTTTTTTTTTTTTTATCTATGATAAAAAAAAAAAGAAACAGTGGTCAGGAAACTGTGGCATTAGCTTCCTGGACCACATTCTCACTAGACCATATTCGACATCTGTGCAAGCAGAAATCCACATATTTGTGCACAAACAAAGTAATCAAAAGCATATATCAGGTTGCAATCACCACCTAAAATGGATATCCATATCATAGGCTATGGCTTAATATTCAATTTTTAAAACTTGAGGAAATGTTCATATAACAGCACAGTTAAATTTCAGTCTTACATCTTGAAAAAAATGATTACAAGTGGCTGGATATTTTTTGAGATGGACAAAATGTGCGTTAACCTGTCTCAGACAAAATCCAGATATACAGTATTTTGACACAAGCAGCTAGAGAGGGCCTCAGAGTAGAGTACAATTGACAGAATCAATACAATCAGGCTGTGCAATTACTGCCAAATCTCAAGAACATAGTAGGTCATCTTCATTTGTTAAAGTTGGGGCCTCAGTAAAACCCTTACCAATCAGTTCAAACAGATATTTTTGTGATCATTTCAGGCAGAAATTAATACATTTGCAGTTGCTTTCTTGATAAAAATGTGATGCGATTTGTGGCACTTCTTATTCATTCTGTGTTGTTAGATGTTAAAAAATTGCAAGGATGTGGGGGGAAAATTATAATTTGGTGGAACTTGTTGGGGGCAATTCACACCCTGGGAGTAAGCACTGCCTGAGAAGACAACTTTGGGGGAAATAAGGTCATGTGAACAAAAAACCTTTCTGCAAGATAGTTGGTTTGTTGAGGTCCAGGATGACCTGGGCTTGTAAAATTGGCTCTGAATTGGATCATTTTATGCATTTGTAAGCATTCTTCCAATATGAACACTTTTTGCAGAAATATTGTGGAACTGCTGAAAAATGCAAGAAACTGGTTCAATTTGCATACATTTTTGTGAATATAAAATCTGAAAATTCCTTAAGGGACTAACCAATGCTAAAATGCTGCATATTAAAAACTGCTCTACCGTTGTAAGCACTGTCTTTGGTAGCTTGTGTGCAATGACATTTGTGTGTGGTGACGATTTTACAATTGAGTGCAGCAATTGATTCCAAGGCCACACACCAATAAAAAGGCACCAAAAGAGTTGAATGCACTCACAGAACGTTAATAATTTCAGTACAAGAAGATTTCTCTGATCATTTGTCAGATGTCTTGTATGTAAAACACATTCTTGCAAGAATGACTTGTTTGGTCCTCATGCAGCAGAGTACACAGCCTGTTATCTCCAGCAGAGTCACTCAGTGTTTTTTTCCTACAGGACTACAGCCAATCAAAGAGGGGGGCCATCTCTCACTTTGTGATATTATTGAAACTACATAATATAATGCACATGGCTTGGAATGCAACTTCCTTGAGCTCTCATGCCTGTACAAAAAACTAGTTTTGCTGCAAAAACAAGCACGTAAAATTCCACATGTCAATCATAAGTTGGGTCATTGATTGGTGTGACAGGAAGTGCCGGTCTACAGAGGGCTATTCTGAGTGCTATGCTACTGTAGAGAACATGACAGGCTGACCTTTAATGTCGCCATTTTCTTGTGTTAATTCCTGTGGCTTGCCAATTGTGAGTCACACAGGGGCAGTTAAAAGCAGAGGCATTCAATGTAAAACAGCTGCTAAATATAAAAGTAAATGGTATGCTGATGAGTCAAGACATCCAACAAAAAAGGTCTAATCTAATGAGATTCCCATTTTCTCACATTTGAAAGTTACCATATCCAACTCTAAAATGAGGAAAAAACACAGGAATACATTTGATAGAGTGCTGGTTCATAAATCAGAATCAGAAATACTCTATTGATCCCCGAGGGGAAACTCTTTTTTTTACAGCTGCTCACTATAACGTCAGTGCACACAGGAATAGAAGTTCTGAACAAATCAAAATATAATACACTATAATACAGGCAAGATAAATTAAGTACAAAGTGGATATAAGTATAAAATTAAATTAAGTGTAAAGTACAAAGTGGATTTACTGATTGATGATATATGAAGATATGAAGTATGTACAGTATAATATTACAATGTAATAATATACAGTAAGTAAAAAGTAATAGTGCATGAACTGTCAAGTTAAGTGTAGCTTATTAAGATGATTATGAGACGGTGGATATTGCACAGCAGTAATAGAAGTATGAATAAATATCAATAAATAGGGAATTTTAAAATGAAATGAGTATATTGCACAGGAGTATTAAACGGAGAATATTGCACAATTATGTCAAGTATTGCAGTGATGTTAATGGTCCAATGTCCAGTTTAATGACTTAGGGTCATATAGACTGACACTTAGAGGGAGGAGTTAAAGAGTTTGATGGCCACAGGCAGGAATGACTTCCTGTGGCGCTCTGTGGTGCTTTTTGGGGGGATGAGTCTTCCGCTGAAGGTTCTCCTTTGTTTGACCAGCACGTCATGGAGTGGGTGGGAGACACTGTCCAAGATGGCATGTAGTTTGGGCAGCATCCTCCTCTCTGACACCACCGACAGAGAGTCCAGCTCCACCCCCACAATGTCACTGGCCTTACGGATCCGTTTGTTGAGTCTGTTAGCGTCTGCTACCCTCAACCTGCTGCCCCAGCATGCAACAGCATACTGGATAGCACAGACTCATAAAACATCCTCAGCATTGTCCGGCAGATGTTGATGGACCTCAGCCTGCTCAGGAAATAGAGGTGGCTCTGGCCCTTCCTGTCAAGAGCTTGAGTGTTCTTAGCCAAATGTTAACTAGGATTGGACATACCGTCCTTCAACACATCGAGTCCTGGGAAAATGAAAAAAACAAAAGATCTTATGTATTTCCAAAACCATCGAAGCTCGTCTGAAATCCTACTGAGAAGGGTTACTACAGTCACACGCATTTCTGCATAAAAACCCTATAGTGTACAGAGAAACTGTGGCATTTCTACTTGAATCCTACCTACTCTTCAAGGCTCCAACTGGACAGTCCAAAAGGACTTAACAGAGGAAGGGTTTTGCTGAGCAAGCATGCCCTTTTCAGCACCACCCAGCTTCACATTCATCTAGTCACACACATCTACACCTGGTAGCTGGCCAGCACAATATGGCCTTCTATGGTTGGCAGCTTTTAAGGAGTAATTTCGAGTTAAGTGCTTTGCTCAAGGGCACCTCAACAATGGCTGCTGAGGGAGAATTTTATTTATTTTTTTACTTTTTAAACTCTTGAATAACGATACAAAATTTTGCCACCTTCCACACGCTAAAAATCACTGGGTAAAAACTGACCCCAGTTTTGGTCAATATAACACCAACGTAATACTACAGTTTTGACCCATTGTTAACGATTTCTTTTATATTAATGTTAGGTTATTTCCCCAAACTAAAATACACAATAAGCTCAAGTTTACCTTAAAAAAAAACAGTCACAAATCTATTGTCAGTTGTACAAAACAATGTGCAAATGACATTCAAAAATGCAAAGGGTTCACATGTTCTTAACAATCAGTAAAACGTCATTTTAAAAAGAATTGTCATGCTATTGTTTTCTCCTGGCATTTTTTTTAGACACAAAGCCTCTCTATGAGCTGTAGGTGAAACTCACTCACTCATTCAATCACAGGATCACGATTAGCTAGGCGCGCTCCAGTACATTGTTTGCAGTCACGTGATTCCAATGATGCTCGAAATTCAGAATGACGCAGGAAGTGAAAGGCAGAATGGAAGAGATGGAGGAATGCCCGTACTGTGCTAGTTATTGTTTACTCATTCTGTCGTCCGAGTCAACACGTGTGTGTGTGTCTGTGTGAGAAATCTGGAATTGCCCAATCCATTCTTAAATTATGGCTAAAAACCTATTTTGAGGTCACAATGACCTTTGAGTCAAAAGTGTCACCTATTCAGTGTCCGACCAACTGTGAAATATGGTCACAATCTACCCTTGTGTTCCTGAGTTATGGTGTTGAATAATTGCCAAAAAAAGTGTTTTTCCAGGACATTATGATGTCACAGTGAAGTTGACCTTTGACCTTCTGGGTAAAAACATCATAATTTCATCGTATCAAATTAAAGATCTGTGTGAAATTTTGTCATAATTACCACATCGATTCTTGAGTTAAAAACCTGATTGTCAAGGTCATTTTGAGGTCACAGACCTTTGACCTTTCCGTCAAAAGTGTCACCAATTCATTGTCTGACCAACTGTGAAATATGGTCATCAATTTGTTGACGTTTGTGCCAAATTTGAAAAAAATCCCTCAAGGAGTTCCTGAGATATCGCGTTCACGAGAATGGGACGGGCAGACGGACAACCCAAAAACATCATAATAAAAAAGTAACAATAAACACTTGTTCAAAACAAGTTAAGTATTGGTGCCAATTTTGACCCTGTGATTTTTAGTGTGTAAAAATACAAATGAGGCCATTTTCGGCCAGTTGCTAAATATTGTCTTAATAGACAGCCAGGAGATTACTGACCAGCGATAACAGCATATGAGTCAGTAACTCCAAAAAAGATCAATTGTGGAGGGTGGACCACATTAATATTCTGTTTGGCTACCCAACACCATGGTGTTCATGAACAGAGGAGGGACAACAATTGATTAGCAATTAAGACCGTTGACTTAGTCTTTAATGAGCAAGTGGAAAAGAATTTTCTGTCCCAGTCATTTGTCTCTTTCTCTGGGCAGCTGTTTCATGGGGGTCTTAGTATATGTATTACGGTGAAAACAATGAGAATATTCAGACATGATGACATATAAATTAGCAAACAGGTGGAATGTATCAAATTGCAGTAACTATGGCTGCATGTTTGGCATAGATTTTTCAGATGATGCTGTTTCTCTCTTCTTGGTTTGTTGTGGATATTTCTGTATTTCTGCTCGGATGGTCTTGGCATAGTCGAGGCTGTGCCCTCTCATTGTGACACATAGGCTGTGGTGTCAGGTATGCGTGGGCTGGCCAGCTACTGTCAGCTACAGTAACACTCTTCACAAACTCTGCATAAAGAGAAGAAAATATACGCAAACACTGACTGTGTAGGTGGGACTCCAGAGCCAGGTGCTAAATAGATCGTAAAGAACATCTAAATGAACTAACAGCTCTGTATTGTTTGGATCTTTTGTTTGGATGTGCTCAGACTCAATATCAAGGACAATTATTTTGGTAAGAGAAAATATGTCAGAGAAATGCAGAATCTTATAATGAACTAATTATACTTTAAATACATGAAAGATGCATTTTTTCTAATATTTTCTGGCTGGTTAAATCTCCTGTTCAAAACTAATAGCCACACAACTTTCTCTCACACACACCACTCAGATTCAATTAATGAAACAAAGATAAGGGTGAAATTCAAATCTAGCAATCAATATCTCAGATTTCCCGAGCGGGTGGTCAGTCGAGACCCTCAGCAGACAGTCAGTCTCCAGTCAGCAGAGGGCTACAGAGCTGAAGCCTGCATATGGCATCTGCTTTGACCCTGATGAAATTATGGAGAGTGGCAGCAAACCCCAAGAGGAAGAGGGGTGCCTGGAGTCATGCATCTAAGTGCTGCTGGACAAACCTCATTTCCTCCCTCACTGGAGTCCTCCTTATGACATTCACTACCCTGACAGCGACTGATCAAAATAACACTTATTTATTTATGCACGCTTCCAGGAATCACAAATAAGCTAAAGAAGTGTATATTCCTGGAAAAAACAGACAGACTAAGAAATCACCCAGGCATTGTGACATTGAGTTTCTGGGCAATGTGCAATCATCTGAGAGCTGCATGCTGTAACTGAATAGTATTTGTTTCATATAATATGTTGAATAGTTTGAAAAGAAGGAGCATAGAAAGACAAGACATTGACTGGTGAGTATTGAATTGCGCTATTAATCACTCAAACATTATTCAGTTGTTGACGTTGGATATATTTAGATAGTCCAATATGAAAATCTATGCTTCAGCCTCCTACTTTTGGACAAAGATTAGAATTACTTTGGGATTAACTGAATCTTTGAGAGTGTTGCTGTTCAATCCAGAGATCTAAAAAGAGATGCTGACATAATATATCTTATGTAATTTATGCATAACAACAGTATAAAGATCCTACAACACAAAGAGATGCTGACACATTTGGCTCAGGCCATGCCACCTTAGTGTGCATTATGTAAAGGAGGTATATTGTGGACCTACAAAACCTTAAAAAAGGGACAGTTCACCCCAAAATCAAAAATACATATTTTTCCTCTCACCTGTAATGCTATTTATCCATCTAGATTTTTTTGGTGTGAGTTGCCGAGTTTTGGAGATATTGGCCATTGATGTGTCTGCTTTAAAAAAAAAAAAAAATTATATATATATAAAAAATGGCACTCGACTTGTGGAGCTCAAAGCGCCAAAAACTACATTTAAAAAACTGACGGATTACCTGTTATTTCAGTCAAGGTTGCCAGAGTTCGGTGGTTACAGGCAGCTTTCTTCATGATTATGACTAGAAATTATTCAACTAAACATGTATCAACTACAAGGGTTAAGTACTAATAATAATATTGGATAGCATCTTTTTTGCATTATATGCTAATGTACATTATATGTTAAGTGAGTATTATAATCCAGTATTCTTTGATTTAAAAGAAAGGAACTATTAGGACATTTTCCTTAAGGAGAGGAGAATTCAGAGTAATCTTTAAAAGGTTTGAGAGTGATAACTCATTTCAAGTTTTTATGCTGCATTCCTAATAAATTGTTTGACAACGCTAACAGGTGGCTATGCTTGACAATTTTCACCTCAATCACCCTTCACCATTAACCACAGTAACAAGCTGCTGCTTCCCATACAGTATAATGCTGGAAGCTGGAGGGATTATTATTTCTCATTAAACTGTAACCAGAAGGTGCTGACTCCATAGAGAAGGATATCGAGAGGGAGAGGCTTGGTTCAGTAATGAGTACACCCACCCCCAATAACACAAGCTTCGTGGATGTGTGGTGGTCAAGACAGTCACCATGGGGCTAAGACAAGATCACACACAGCACAAGACCACCAAACAACCTTAATAATGCAGAGTTTGGGTCTGTACTGCTGTTCAAGCTGTCAATCTAATATGCAAGAAGCCATGTTTGTCTAATCCAACAAGAGGGTTCGACACTCCAAGGCATATTAATGAGATTTTCACATCTCGTCTCCAATTGAAGGAAGACAGCTACAGAACTACAAACAGTGAACCTTTTTAAATTAACACATACAGTCTGAATCCTTTGATTTTCCTTTTTGCAGCATTTTGTTCCACAGTGACTGACCATTAAAACTGCTGGAAAAAAGAGACAAAATAGGAAAGCATTGGAGGGGGGGACTTACCATCAAATTTTTTATGTCTGGAAACAAAGGTGCTTCTCAATTCATGACTCATTTCATCAACCAGATTCTCAAAGTCCTGTTTACTCCGTTGGCCAAAGTTGTCTTCCATTTCCTGGGTGCAACAAGTGTTTCCCTGAGGACATACACGAAGATGTTCACCTGCAAAATAGACAGAAAACAGTGTTTTTGAATGAAAAGTGACACTAACTACACACAGTCTTAATAAATGTAACATAACCTGAATATATAAAACTCGAACATTTCCAATTGCGCCACTTCAAGAAATCCTCTCTTTCTACACAAACAGCCTTCCTTATTCTAGGTTATATATAAATATGATTACAAATAACATAAAATCAATTCAGTTACACTAAAATCCAGAGCTCTCACTCCAGAAGGTTCTGTGCATAAAATTACTAAATGATTCAATAAAACTTGCAACAACGCTCATTTTGGACACACAATGTTCTGAGCTGATGACAGTATTTAACTTTTATGTTCTCCTGTCTATAGTCTAGATTACAAGAGAAGTATGCAGGATTGTGGTTTCAAAATCCCAGCATCAGGTCTTAAATTAGCAGCAGTGCATTCAAATTGATGGTTTGCTAAGCCCCCCACCCCCCCAAAAAAGGTTAACTTTTTTGCTACCATTTTGTGATGTCAAAGATTGCCATGTAGATGAATTCAATATGCTTGAATTAGGGAACTTCTGTTTGTTAGATACCCTTTTAAATATAAAACTATATAAAACAAATGAGGGGGTGAGGGTAAATGTATATAAACCACATGCCAAAGAATTACAGTCCTACTCTACATAACCCTTGGTTTCTTAGAACTGTAGCTCACAAACCAATTGACATTTAAAGTGTCAACATGAAACACTTCAGGGACCATTTATCTCCACATAAAATGAGATATGCATTTTCAAAAAGTTCCTAATTTCAGAAATGGACAGAGTAAAACAATGGCTTGTGACATGTAGGATCTTAAACATGATTTTGTGTAGAAGAGGGACAATGGTGGTGTTTCTCCTTTGGTCTGGCAATAAGAAATATCACTGACAAGGGGTTATCAAAGTTAAATCATTGGGGAGAACAGATAATACATTCCTTTAAAATATTCTCTAGCACATTACATAATTAATGACATTGGGGAAATACTGTGAATCACAAGTTGATCTACATAATTCCAATTCTCTCTAAAAGAGCCAGAGATAAAGCAGACTTCGTCTATAATGGCTTTCATTTCACAGTCTAAAACTTAAATATTGATGACAAAAGATTTGAGAAAGCACAAAACAAATTTGAGCGGTCTGCAAGTCAACCTTTGAGAGCGCACAGGCATGGATTTTTAAGAGCAGAATTAAATTTGGAGGATGAAAGAATCACGAGCATAACAGATGATTGGAGCATGAAGGAGGAATTGAGTAACTACATTTGAGTCAGCAATAGGGATTCTCACGGTTGTCATGATCAAAACCTGCTTACGCTCACTTTTAGCAGTCTGAATCCCCCGAGTGCAAACTCAAACTAACAGCAGAGCGTCTCCTGTTCAATTTGACCTGGAAGTGAGGGGTCATCCTGTTAGACCCTTCCTTCTACTTTCAAAATAAAATCTGGGAGAGTGATGTTATTTTTTTAACCACCAGATGGAGACAAAGAGCAGCATTTGGTGTCTATTATCTTAAAAATCTAAATGAGTTGACGCTAATTGACTAAAATCACATTCAATTTGTTGGCAAATTATCTAGTTTTTAAGCCATTATGGCATGGTAATTATGAGAGTCAAATTCATTTCAAAGTAGTTACTAGCTATAGATCATAATGGCCTTGTTAGCTTTGTGTTAACTTCTATTGCTAGCATGATTTAAACCAGATGTTGGGTTTTCTTTTTCAGTTTAATAATAATAATAATAATAAAATAATAATAATAATAATAATAATAATAATAATAATACAGGGCTGTGGCTACATATAGAATGACAGCATTTTCAGAATAGGCGTGGCACAAATCCGACATACCGGTACGAATGAACTAGGCGACAGAATATGGTTGAACTTCAATCTACAGTGCAGATCCACATGCCTACAATAATTGAAATTATAGGCTAAACAATAAGGCATAAAATAAGTAAAATCACATGTTGTCCTAAATAGTCATATGATCTTATGCCAATTGCTCCTTACAGAGGTGCAATATATTCAAAAGCTGACTATTTTCCTTGTCCAGACTTTAAATTTGAAAGACATGACACTGACATGGACATGGGTGTGTCCTGCTGCAGCTAGCTAGTCAAAAATCGCGGCAAGCAACCTCTTAGATCTCAAGTGTTCGGAAGCTGCCTAAACAGCTGGAGAAACATGTCAGCAGACTCAGACACAAGCACACACATAATTGGAATTGTACGCTCAAATCTGATTCTGCTATTTATGAATCCATGTCTGTGCGCTCTCAAATGTTGACTTGCAGACTGAGTAGAGCTCAGATTCTTTTTGTGCTCTCTCAAATTTTTTGCACATACTTCCATAAAAACCCAATATCAGTGTGGGAGGGTGAGCACAACAAGAAATGAAATGGAATGAAATGCAATGACTTGATAAAATTATCAAAACCAGCTATTGATAAAGAACAATGAAAGAATGTCACTGCAGACAGCTATTAACTGAACCGATAGGCCTTCCACTGGTCTCAAGATGAATGTGCCACCTGTAAAGCGCGTTTCAACAAGACCCAAGGCTCACTCAGCTGACATTAGCGTGCCTCCTGTATCTGGATTGTGTTGTGATATGACTTACAGGACATGGATGACATTTCACAGATTTTTGAATTGTGTCCCTTGCACATACAAATTATAATCTGATCTGCACACACATTATAACCTGATTTCTCTTTCAGTTTCAATTTCAGTTTCCCCTCAAAAAATGCAGATCTAATGTGCATCGTGTACAATAAGCATGAGCTTCCAATCAGGCAAGCAGCTGTGAGCAGATGGCAGCTGTAAAAATTTCCCTGCATGCAGCAAGAGATAGATTGCAGCAGAACAAGAAATGGATTTCACTTAGTGAGCACCATAATGAGCGAGCAACAATGTGATATAAGCACAAGATCGTTTTGCACAGTAGCGTCTACAAATGGTGACATGAGGTAACCTTTTAAAAACACCCAGAATTTATGTATTATGTGATAAGCAAACTGCACCCAGCACAGCCATGTTTACATCAGCCAGCAACCTTTCTACTAAAAAAAATATAGAAGAGGAAGAGATGGAAAAGTTTCAACACATATCCATGGTATGTCACCAGCTTTCTGTGGAACAAGCATATAACTTGATTCATAATAGTTTCATTCTATACCTACATGTAAATGTGCACCTCAATGATTCTTGAATTGTCTTGATAACATAGTACAGACCAATATGGCTGTCCTTTGAATGCTGCAGCCTTGTGAGTGTTGCGTCAATGAATGCTGCTGCTTTTGTTCCCTCTGATCTCAATGTTAAGAATGAACTTCCATGCTCAAGATAACAACATTGGACCTTTTCAACAAGGAAAACTAAACTAAACAAAACAGCAATTTCACCATTATAATATTGCACCAGTGTATCTCTATCCAGTATACCATGGAGCAGAATAGTCAATCCTAAAAAGGTCTTTATAAGATAAACATTTAAGATAAACATTTTAATACATCCTGTAGAAGTTAACTACAACACTGGTAAAAACAAATATATATATTTTAAAGTATAAAAGTATTGTATTTTGGTATGAAAATTCCAGCCTAACTTTTTGTTTAGCAGGACATTCTCCTAATATAAAACATCATGATTGGTTTGTCCTTAATATTTAACTTAATTTTGGTTGACAAAACATAATAGAAAAACTGTGTGCAATGCTGATAATTTAATTTAAAATGATGTTCAGTGTAAGTATAGCAATGTTTGTTTGCATGTGTGAGGGATGTTGGTCATAGAATGAAACAGAGGGTGGTAAAAAAAAAGGTTCCATTCTGATAACACTTCTCTTATATATACACATTTGACTTTTTAATTGTTTCATTGTTTTCAGCATGGGTGTTTATTTTCAATCAAAAAAATAACTGTCATTAAAAGTGTTAATCATTTTCACTATGAGAGTTTGTTTATAAAATGTAATGTTTTATTTGTGTTGCTAAGCATGTCAAAAAAAAAGAATGGCAGTATCGATCAAATAAACATCCCACACATTACAAATCCACAGAAAGATTTTATGACTGAATTACAAATCACTGCACTAAATGTTTAAAAATAACTTCAGTATATTTGTTATGTTACATATTTAATTTCCCCAGATAATTGCATGTTTGTGGTTCTGATAAACAAGAACATGGTATGTGAAAGTGTAGATACTGTCAAAATAAAGGGACATTTATACACAGTATAATCAAGCACCTCCACACAAAAAGACTTTGATCTTAGAGGTTAAATATGTCATTGGAGCATTCAGGTGGACCTCCCATTGCAGGTGTTTTGTTGAATAAGGCCCATACCTCTATGTAGCTCACAATTCTGGCATCATAGCCCCAGTCTTTACACACTTCCTCCACTGATCAGATCTACACTGACTGAAAAGCAGGCGAAATTTGTATTTTAAATCACCACTTATTTAAAAAATAAAGTTATAAACAAAATATGGATTTAGGAACTTATATCACACACTGTCTACTGACAAGTCTGAACATTTTGAGTGCAGTCTTTTCATCAGATATGTCAAAAGGAGAAAAAAAAATCCACCTTGACACAACAAACCTACTGTGTGCTCAAGCAGTCTCAACAGAGCTAAACATCACTTAAAAACAAGGCTGTCGTACATCAACGTATGGGAAGGAGCTTTCAAGGGACTTCACCACTCAGCAAAGTGCCACAACCTTCCTTGCCAAGGTTAAAACAGCACTGTGGCCTCACAGATAATCTATCTACTGGAACACATTGGCAGAACACAGGAGGGAGTGTGCACCAGACCAGTTATTTTAAAGCAAAAAAGAAAAAACGATAAAGTTTGTTGTAGTGTCAAAGATTTTATAGCAAATTTACTTTTTATTGATATTTTGGTGCTACTTTACAAGACAGATAGCAACAACAAATTGATTCTATGTCATTTCCTGTAGCAAAAGCCTGATATAGTATATTCCTTTTTGCCATAGACCTCCATTCAAAAGACTATTTCAAAAACATTAGTGAGCCACATTTTTGCAATGGCGATATCTTCCTTCTTTATGATGAACACGAGCACTGTAGATTATTTTGAGTCAATCCCAAAGCTCAATTCATGGATGTTGAAATGAACCAATAACTTTTTTTTTGTGTCTTCAAAAAACGCATATCAAAATATTCCACTCCACCTGCTGCAACTTGCTGTGTCCATTAACCGTTTGGGAGAAGCTTATCCCTTTGCCATGCATGAACACACATATGCGTAACCAACTGGAACACCCCAGCAACCACCTAGGAATCACCTGTTACTCCTATTAACCACCAGAACGCCGTAAAATTACCTATGCCATAGCAACCAACTGGAAAACCTAGTACCTTGCAAGTACCACAAACACTATAACTCCTTTTAGGACACGAACATGGTCCACGCAAGTACGCGAACGCAGACGCTTTGAGCTACGCAAAATCGATTTCACGAGTCATAGCGTTCAGGAGTGCGTCACCTGAAAAATCTTAACGCAAGCATGAGCTGCAATCTGAGCGTTGCAGCTAGGGGCACTATAGCATGAGACAACAGGAGAAAGCTGACCCCTACTGTTTGGGTTCACTTCCTCTCAAAACAACCATGGCTGACCAGTTCGACAAATCTCTAGCTGAACATGTCCGTATGCATTGGCATATTTATGACACTTCGTCCCGTCTTTAATCAGACAAGAGTGCAATTGAAAACACATTCACAAAACAGAAGCCATGATTGTTTATTACTGTGGTCATGGAAATGCTCTAATTAGCACTATATCCCCCCTTGAGGACTGAAGTTTGTTACCTCCACCAATGCATAACAGCGCACATGGAATATGTTCCAATCAAACACCGACACGCTTCTCCACCCTGCTGAGACAAAATGGAGCATTTCTGATAAACCCCCCCAATTTTTTTTTCTTCCCTTGAATATAAAAAAAAATACATTTATAAAAACATGCTGCCATTATTTTTGATTGCAAAAAAGGATAACTAAACGCAATTTCAGTTGGAATTTAGCACCCTTGTGCTTACAGAGTGCTTTAAGTTTAACTCTGTCAGTGCTTATACAGCATAGGCACCTGAGCAACAGAACAAGAGGAGCAAATGCATCCCCATTATTCAATTAGGGGGAGCAAAGTTATGGTTTTGCTACTCCACTTTGTCTTAAAAAATAAACTTATCCTCATACAGTCCCTGCAATCAGGTGATTATAGTTAAGGAGCTTATATCAATGATTGTTTCACTATTTTCAGCAACTGACAAAAACAAGTAAAAAATTCACACATTTTTGGACCACTCTTCAGTTTGTTCAGTCAAACCCGTCGCTGATCCTTTGCCACAGCATGCTTTGGCTGTCAATCACACAGGAGTCTGATTGTTTACAAAAATTGAGAAACATACCATTTAGCCTGACTGTGATCATGGACTGAAAATAGGATTCAGCTGTAGAGATGGGACGCTAGCGAAGGAGTAAAGAGTCGACTCTGGCTATCCATACTTTGAATTAGCCCTGTTGATTTTATTTATTATTTGGGATATAGTGGAGGGTAAACGCACATAAACTCAGTTTACCCACCTTTTTCAAATGCAACATAGGGACTACTCACCTTTTTATGAGTTTATCGGACAGTTAAGCAAGCAGACATTTATAGTTTACCCACCTTTTATTTTACCACTACTTTCTCTCTGATTTTGTCCAGTTACTGTTAATATCTCAGGCTAGTCTGCCGTCCCACTCTCTGCCTCGCCCCACACAACAGCGGACTAACCTAGAATAGTGTTTCCCAAACTTTTATTAGAGCACGCACCCCCTGTCCAGTATGTTCTCCATCCAACCCTGCTTCATCACAACTGGCTCAAATGGGATTTTATGAGCCATGAAGTTACATTCAACAAAGTGAGGAACACACAATCTCATAATGTCTCATTATTCATCTAACTGTAAGATTGAGTAGGGCCTATACAAAAATGTTTATTTTATGTTTTGGAAATTATCCTCTATTGTTACCATAAATCAGGTTAGGTGGTGTAGAAATGCAGAACATTTGTTTTAAATTATTTTTTTAATTTGTGTTTTGTTGTGTTTTTCTGCATTTGCAAGAGTAACGGAGAAACTAGTTTAGTGTGGTGGATTTGTGGCTGCAAACTGTTCTGCTAATCTTAGTGTAAAGGATGGGACTGCTTTTTCATACTGTAGTCAGATTGATTGAGAATGGTATTTTTTTTGCTAGTTTTAAAAAGTATTTTTTTAAATTTTTATTGATCAAGTCTGATCTGCGTTGTGCACTCTCGTTGATTCTGAAGTGATGATGTTGTTGCCATTTTGCAGATGACTGTGGATAATTGCCTTGCATGGCCTCCAGCTTCTCGGTGGTAAACAAATAGTAAAAGAAGAAAATATCGAAACCAAATTATCATGAACTCACTGTTGAGTAGCTATAAAAGATCATCTGTTAATATATGATAAATTAAGATAACACCATGAGGTACACTAGGTGTAAATACCACAGCTAAATTATAAGTTACTATATGAATCTTTTAAAGTAAAATTAGAAATGACATGCTAGAATGTGGTATTTTAAGTAGTACAGTATATCAAGTTCACTGTAAGTTACTAAACTGTGCCGTGTTCTGAGTCCAGACAGAGATATTATAGGAATATTATTGTAATATACAGAGCTTAATGACAAACTGAACTACCCTGTAAACATTTCATCGACCTCGGGGTTGACGGCAGGTCTATGGCACAACCTCCTGCATCACACAGGTTGAAATGACAAGATGAAGCTAGTGGCCGCTCACGTCATCAATTTGAGATGCTTAATTTGTTGACATGACACGATAGGCTGTGGGGTGTGGCGAAGGTCGGTCAGTGCCTGATCCGTACCGGCTGCCTGATCCGTTCTGCCCATGCGCCAAATAGATCCTGGCAGTCAAAGAAGGTGCCTGTTCAAAATTACTGATGTGAATGACAAAACAATCCTACTCACACTCAACAAAATGGTTTTTAAAATCATTGGAAATGTAATAGTTCGGTCCATGTATCATCGGATAATCTGTAATTTGTAATTAAAAACGAAAAAACAAAATTCTGATTTGTTTTAATTCTGTGTTCATTTAATATATGAAAAATATTTGTTCCACATAGTATGTCATTATGAACGTTGTAAAAGATTTGATTTTAGTATTTTTAACAGGCACATTTGCGCCCACTTTCTTGGACTGCCAGGACCTATATATTTGATTATTATTGGCCTTCTCTAGTTTGAAACATTATTTTTTGCAACATTTCTAGAGTGACTGAATTGTCATTTGCTTCTCACTGCATTCACAATAGTATCATGCAAAGAATCCAAATATATAATGGAACTTTTAAAACCAGTCCTGAGGCATTAACTGCTTATCCACCATTTGTATGCCCAGTATGTTCTTAATCAAAACTTAAGCCATAATAAGTCAAAATTCACACTTGTGAACACTAGCTCTGGTCTGCAATATTGGAGACAATACACATACAATATGTTGCTGGTTCATGGCTTTGGGAAGAGGGATAGAAAATTCTGCTGTGCCGTGAGTATACAGTACAGAATACAGTTCCATTGTTAGCATTTCTATGGAACTCAGCAGGTTTTTTCAAATAAGCTGTAAATTGGCACTGATACAGTCCTGTATTTTCTACCATTTAAGTGTACTGTACAGTTATAGCAGTAGCTTTGGGCAGAGGTGAAACATTTCACAGCTTGTTGGCGTGGCTAAATTGTCAAAGTAATGCTTCTCTCTCCCTCCTTCTGTCTCACTTACACAGACACTGACTTTTCTTTGTAACGTCACAGTACTTTGGATAAGTGCATAGATTTAAAAAAATTAAATTAAATAAAAATCTGCTTTCCTATCGCCTAACCCATGAGAGTTGCAAAGGGTTTGTGGAAACACTTGTGAAAACAAAAGTGTTCTTCAGGTAAATGTCTTGTTTTTTTTGTTTTTTTTTACGAATAAGATCTGCACTGAGCCAAGTCTTATAGAGATGGGCTTTTTGTTTTTTGCTGGTATGGTACCAGGTATGATTTCCACCTGAAGTTGTCTGTGATCCTGAGCAAGCCGTACTTAAGCAGCTGAGGGGGAATTATTTTCCACTAATAGCCTTGTATCAAAGCTGGCCTTTGGCGAGTCATTCAGGATTTAGAGGACTGTGAGGGAGAAACAAAGAGACTTGTCCCAGCCTAACCTCACTGTACTAATCCATTCCCTGTCCTTTATTTGTTCAGGGCTAACAGGAGGATGCACAACTTCAGTTTGCATTGAGCCACAGCACCAAATCATGTTTAACATGCATACAGAGCAGCAGATCCTACTCACATTAACATATCAATAACAAAACAAGCAGCAGATTCAATGCATACTAATGTTATGTCACTAGTGCTAACCATGCACCAACACTGTGAAAAATGTAACATGAGTTTTAATGAGAGAGGTTTATGCATGCACTCAGCAATTTATTAACACCAAGATGTCATCATAAGTCGCAATTACTTCATGTCACTCCCATGTCTGTAATCAAATGGAGTGTCAGTCAAATCAGCTAGCTTATTATCACTGCTGATGAAGTGCTGAAAAGATATTTAAATTCTACCTTCTTCCTGCTGAGATGTGCTCACATTTTACAATACATGCTATTTAATAGTAGAATTCAGGCATTGATTTTTTTTATGGACTGCACATACCGTACGAACAGGATTGCCTTTGTTGGATGTAATGGTAACCCTTTCCTCATCCTTCACCACAGTTAAGTATTCAAGTTTTCACATGTGAAGCTTCTCGATGTTCATCTGCTGGCATCAAGCTGAGGGAATCTGTTTGTGTAATAATCCTATATAATAGAGTTGAAGTAGTTTTTCTGTCTCTGTTTTAGATATACTGTTGCTTGTATGTTTTATGTTCATTTACTTATTCATTTGTAGAAGCCAGTGATGTCTTTCATGCATCTGTTGTCATTAATTGTTAAGAACATTCAATGAACACCTCCACCGGTGCCTTTCAAAACCCCTCTATTTTTGTAATTGCTCAAGTGACACATATGTAAGTTCTGTGTCAGTGAAAAAGAGCTGTCTGATTTGATTTTAATACCCAAACTCCAAAGTTTTCACTGCTCCCCCATCCACAATAATGAGTGATGTAAAATTACCATTTCAGAACTACATATATTAAAAACACATAATTGTTCCTAGTTAAAGTCCCATTTAACTGTCTTCTTTCCGATCACGCAGCCTTGCACCTAAGCCCAGCCCTCTAAGAGTCAGCCTTAAAATAAATAAATAAAGTTAGTTACAAAACTCAACTTTGTATGCAAGTATTTTCACTTTTTTAACATCATTAAACATTAATGCTATTTGGCTACTATGATCATCATCATGACGGTGTGGGCTGTTCACAGGCTGTAAATGCACTGACTGTTATAAGATATTTGTTCGGAGGGCGACTATAGGGAGGATGCAATCACCATTAGTCAACACTTTCAATTCACTTATATTTATATAGTGCCAATTAATAACAAAAGTTATCTCATTGCAGTTTTCCTATAGAGCAGGTTTAGACTATACTCTTTATATTATTTACAGAGACCCAACAAATGTCCCCAGTAAAATTATAACATGACTTTAGAAATAGTTATGTTGCCTGTAATATGCTCTGTCAAGCGCAATCATTTTTTCAGTCTATATGAAGACATTATGGAAAGTACATCTTTTACAAACTCAACTTATGAGTCAGCTTGGAGAATTAAGTGTCCGAGTTCCTGCGCGTATACCTGCCATAGGTAGGTAGGCCAAGTATTCATCAGTGTACCTGGTCAAAGAGACTCACAGCATTGGTGCTCTGTCATCTGCTGTGTCCCATGTTTCCCTACTGACAAACCTTTTAGGGATTCACACTTGAAGCCACCCTCAGTTCTAATGAGATCAACATTCCTAGTGTCAGTACAGTTTCTTCTTCCTTGTCGCATCACTTCATCACCAAAAGGCAACTGCAAAGTCATCTGAATTCAGGTAGCCTTTTTATAAGATATAGTCCAACACAATCTTTCCAATTCCTTTATATTTTTGGTCAATTTTTAGTCAACAAAAACTCTAGACATCTTTGCCTCATTTTAGCCAACAATAAATTAGCCAAAAAACTTGCTAACATTTTAGTCAGGGGTTAGTCATAGCTTGTCTCCGTACACAACAACACACTCACTTTACTTTGAATATTCTGGAAAGAGAGTAAGTCCAAGTATCTGCCCATTTTTTCCTACCAAACCCCATGTTGCCATCATGCATTTTATCTACCATTATTCAAGCTCTGAAAATGTTCCTATTTACTGCTTCATTGGTGCTAGAGGTGATACAGGCATGAAAATGAATTACCCTCACATAGGCATGTTTATATAATTCAATGCATTTTTGCCTTGTCATCAATCATCTTGATGATATGGGATTTATTTACCTTATTTCAGCAAAGACAATCACTTGTTTGAATTAAATTCTCAAAACAGGTAAACATATACACGAAAGCAAGTGGAATAAAGCAATTTTATTACATTTTGATTAGCTCACTGTGGTCTGAAATGGCTCAGTTGACTTTTGCTTAGGTTAGTCTAACCCAAGAAAAATGCTGTCAAAGCCTATTCAAGGCTACTCCAATTCCCAACCGTGCCAGATGAGCAACAGGATAGACCTTCAAACAGTCACAGCTGCACACAAAATATTGCACTCATTTCAAATCCAAAATGCAGTGCTGCTCATTCATGTTATCCTATAGACAACTTCTTTAGGGATTCTACTGTAGCTAATGGGTTCAAGCGATTCTCAGTGGATGTTTTCCCTGATAAATATCTTGTTGCAAAATCTGAGCAAAAGAGATTCATGCTGGCTTCTGTGTGACTAGAGTTATTTTAGCCACAAAACATGATTGAATCCATAGCATGGAAACAAACACAAAACAGCACACACCTTTTAACACTATTGTAGAGAGGAAGCAAATGAATGATGCTGGCCAACTGTGATGTCTCATGACGTATGCTTCGACAGAATAACTATGAATGAGTGAACAAATGCATGACCAAATTAATTAGTCCAACTGCAAGGAAGTACGTGAGCGGATATAGTGTGTGAATTTGCAAGTTATTTTCTGGCTTCACAAATAGAAATACACTATAAGAACCTCATATCTGACCCTATATAGACCAAGATCCCTCACTCGTTTCACCTCCTTGTTGAAAATAAATCAAGAGGTTAGCCAGAGGTTGCTGTAAATCATTGTTCTATCTAACACTCATCATATTCCCTCAATGTCACATGCTTTCAGACATCCAAGGCACTTAATGTACATTGTTTGAATGTAGTAGACATTCACCATTTCTGTTTCACCCCTCACTCTATAGCACACTGAAACATGCCCTCTGATTGATAATCAGACTTTGACAAGAAAACTACATGTAGAAACGAGATTGTATCCTCAGGAACTTCAGTATATGAGGATGAAATTCAATGCATATGAACACCAGCATGGATCTATAAATCTGTCTATTCCACACAGTCTTTCCTTTTTCACTTTTAATAATGTCTCTAGAGGATTTTGTGTACAGAATAGCCAAGTTTCTCGCTCAAGTTAGAACTCGCATCAATCAAAATTGAATGACATTATTCCTATCACATTTTGGGTCATGTCAGAAGTCATAATGAAAGGCATGCTCGTGTTTTAAATAACTGGGGGATGCTGATACAGAGGAGTATATGTCCTTGGGTGAATGAGGACAGGTTCAAGAGGAAATGAATTCTCACTGACATAAAACAGTCTACAATAAAAGCAGCACAGTACAATGGTATGATGGTATTCTTCATCCTCAGGAGACTCAGCGTGAAGGGAAAAAGGACAGGAATAAAGATGTTGGAACAGTTTCATACTCCTAGCAAATTGTCAGTATTTCTTTTTTGAATATGTTGAGATATTCCACTGCAACATGCCATGTGCAAGGCTGTCTGCATGATAAAACAGCCAAGTGTTGACTCAACGGTATGGTGTTTCATATTGAAATATTTTTAAATGTACGATAAAAAAAAAAAAATATTTCTTTGAGGAGAGAAATATAAATGCATAACTGCCCTCCATCACTGCAGAAGAAACATTTTTAAGAGGGTCTGAAGAAATTGTTGTAGAGAAATAGGTTTCCTAGACAATATATTTTGTTTTCAAGTTGATTGTTCCCAAAACTGGGCTTCACTGTGACATTTGAACACAAAACTGTCTATGAATACCTACTCCCTTGGGTTCAAAGATGAAAATTCTGGGTATTCTAGTACAGATGAGACAACCATACAAGTAAAAAGTGATTGAATTCCACTGAAGACCACATTTTTAGACTAATCATTTACTCAATCTACAGAAAATGAATGGGTAACTATTTTGATATTTAATTATTTCAGTTTCAGTCAAAAAGCAAAAATGCCAAACATTTTCTGCCTCCAGCTTGTCAAATGTGAGGATTTGCTCCTTTTCTTTGTCATATATGATAGTAAAGTTTTTCAGTTTTGGACTGTTGGTCAGATGAAACAAACATTTGAATATGTCACCTTGGGCTCTGGGAAAGTGTGAAGTGTATTTATTATCTTCTGACATTTTACAGATGAAACGATTAATTGAGAAAATAATCAGCAGATTAATTGATAATGACAAATGTTTGTTTAAGTCCTACATTACATCGTACCGAGGCAATGCCCTCAGAAAATAAATATACAACCAAAAAGTACAATATGTTTGACCTCGGGGTAATAGCTGTGGAATATTCATGTGCTATATAGTACCCTTCTGCAAGGTCTAATATCATTACAGCTAAGATTAATGTATGGATTTCCTAAACGCCATGTGCAGCACATTTAGGAATGACAAGCACCGCATAATCAGCATACGTAGCACTATGTCTGGCTTTGATATTTATTGAGGAGCATGTAATAAAAAAAGCCTAGTGGAGGCATGAGAAGGCTGGTGTGGATACTTGATCCACATGGGCAGCACGCCTAGAAGCCCCTGAGAATGAGACGAGAGCAGCCAAGCCACTCTCTCCTGCGTCAAGTTGCTAAGTGGAGCATGGCAGAGGACTGCACTACAGGTAGCAGCTGGTGGCTTTTTGGAGACCCAGAGGGCTTTGAGACCTGCACTGATCATTTACCTTTCAATCAGCATTTACTGCTTAGTTTACAGACACTGGGCATTAACAGCCCTGATACCTTGTTACAGTGTAAGTGTCCTCTAGTCTAGCAGACTGCTTAACTGAAAGGGAGAGGACACAACTCAACTGCACATCACACAGTTCCCCACGGCAGTGTGCTGAAACACACCACACTGAACCATCCTCAGGAGAAGTGTAAAGGCAAACATCCTCTCCAATTGCACATCATGTCTAGTCAGATGTTGTCAACAAGAGAGGAGTGGTAGACGTGTGGCTAAAGATAGATCCAATGACAGCTAGCAGGCATTTGAGGGGGCTTTGTTTCACGATGGCTTGGTTTTGACAGTCAGATGAGGTGTCGGGGAAAGAGCCAAAATTTTATCCTTGTGTCAGTGAAGAAACGCACATTGATCCTGAGGATTGTTTTCTGAAAGTCGGTGATGATACGTGGAGGGCTTGAAAAGAGACTTCGACAAGAGATTTTGTCAACTACTGCAAAGTATGTAAACAATTCGTAAAAACAAATAAATACATACAAATCAGACAAGGTAGTCAGATATCAAGTAAGAGATATGTGCCAAAAATGTCCAAACAGTAATGCCACCTGATAATCTTACGCATACAGAACAACATAACCCTGGTGGCATTTTATGATTTGGCATTTGTGGGCGAGAAAAAAAATGACACTGAATCTCACAATGTATCCAAGGTAACACCTCTCAACTACCTTCCACTTCAGCTTGAGGAAATTAAGTCCATTTCGAGCTCGGTAGTATGTGAACAGAATGATGTCCACTGCATTAACTGAATTTGGTTGAGAGAGACTATAATAAGATGTAACCTACCAAAAGGAGTTGAATGCTTCTATTTTTGTAATAAATCAGGCATGTAGCATGCAGTATGTGTAGTCTATACTGGTCAAAAGTAAAAAAAAAAAAAAAAAGAAAAGAAAAGGATAGGATCAGTGACTAGTGGAAATGTGTTTATGCCAGCTTCTTAAATGAAGAATGAAAAAGCTCTCTTTCTCAGTGGCTCCAGGTTCGAATTTAATTGGACAGCTGTTGACAGGAACTAATAGATCAAAATATCATCTATTCATTGTCTTGTTGACAGCAGGAGCACTCATTCTTTCACATTTCAAATGTTTCTTAAACCATTAAAAACAGCTATTGCCACGTCGTCTCAGGAGAATCACTTCAATCCATTTCCTTGTTTTCCACAGTCGATTTATCTCAAATGAGTTTGACAAACATTAATTCTTCATGGCTGCATTCGCAGCATCATTCCTTCAGTAACCTATATGACAACAGCTGCTTATCAGCGGTATAAACAAGGCACGTCAGGCTTAAAGTATTTGGTCAAGCTTCAATAACTCAGCGTCTCTTTCATATGTCTTTGTTTCCGCTCTTAATGTATTCAGGAATTGCACTAAAGAAGCACGCTTTGTTGCTATATTGAAACAAATGAAATTCCACTGAAAATATCTGAATAATGATTTCCTCATGCACATAATATGCACTGTAAATTAGCCAAACAAACAGCATTGTTAATAACTGCCAAACTGCATAATAAAATCCCTTCTGGTTTTAAATGTGTAGGCTGGATTAACATTTTAGCAACCAGGGTTACGAGCAACAGGAAGTTGGACATAAACCCTGCTGAAGGCCACACACAGAATAAACAGAAAGCTTTGGTCATAGACAGGAATACGGTTTAGAAATATTATCCAGAAACTACTTTTGGTGTTTGAAAAAAAACAAAAAAACAACAAAAAAAACCCAAAAACAAACAGTAACCCTGACAAGTTTCCCTCCTTTTCTAAACCCAAACATCAAAATTCACATCTGAAGATACCTTCCCTTTGAGAGCTAAAACAGAAACGTTGCTACATAGACTGTAGGATCCAGAATGACAGGATAAAATAACTTGGGTTTTGGACTTTTAAATCAAACAAAATAGATAATAAGAGATAAAGATAATTGCATGGATTTATGAAGGGGATCGTGCGAGTAGTCCACTTCAATACCACATTTAAAACAAATCAAAAGGCTTGTATACAACTGACAGTGACAGACATACTGTGAATATCGGCTGAATTAAAGCCAACATATAACAAAAGAGCAAAACTGTATGCACAAAAAAACCCAGAAGAAAAATGGAAGAAAATGTGCATTACCAACAGTTCATTAAATACACCTGTTCATGTATGTAAAGAAATATCAATATAATGAAGTCCAGTATAATCCAGCCTCAAGATGACACATAAGGTCAACAAAAACTGCACATTAGCTTCACAATATGGTTTAAAGCCCTTGAAAACTTGGTTTCAATTTTCTCAATAACATTAAATATTCATGACTACATACTGTACTTTACAGTTAAAGTTGCAAAGTTGTTTATAGTTAAAATGCTGCTAAACTCTCATTGGTGCTCAGAAGTACGTGGCATCACCTCTATCCGGCTGAGCCCTGTCCACTTCAAACCAGTGAGCAAAGTAATGGCAAAACCACAAATACAGAAACCTCACATGTGAAGTAAAGAAAACTGTTCAAACCTCAGCAGAAAAGTTTGTGTTCATGTAGGAACCTGCAGCTCATAGTAAGAAACTTAAAGTATATATAAAAATGTATCCTTCATAGATCCTATCAAACATTCCCCTCCTTAAGCTTTTTGATATGATTTGAGTGTTGTGATGTTCTGCTTCCAATGCTGAAACCCTAAAACACTTGCAAGACAATGTTTCCTACAGCTCTCAGAGGGAACACCCGCAGAGAGAGCTCATCATGAGGCCATTTTGGAATTCATGAGCATGATTGATGATGCTGAGATAGAGGCAGCGTTTGAGAAATCCCCTCTGCCGCGGGAAAAATGATGATTGTTTGGATTCTTCTCCCCTGATAGTGCCCCCCTCTGTTTCTCAATAGGACACAGTCACACCACATTACATAGCAGAATGCAGCCTCAAATACTAGTACCACCATGTACAAACTCAAAAAATAACCGCCAATCCCAAAAGACCAATCTGATAATTTTTTTTCCATATATAAAATATATTTTGATGTTTGCAAAGTGAAATGTAAAAGCATAAACGCACCGTAAACCCAGAAAAAGCGATGATCCCTCTCAGGACTTCACTCCCAGATCTATCTCCACATGTGTGACTGACAGGAAGGTCACAATAATCTGACAATACATCACAGTAATACTGGCGTATGCTGCGGGGGCTAACAAAGTCACCTGGCCATTCCCTCTGCAGGCACTCCCATTTAGCCCTTTTTAATCCTCTCCATCCCATTACATGACAGTAGAGAACCGTGCACATTACACGCTTCAGCAGAGATCATTTGCCTCGTTGTGCAGGCGGCCAAGTATCACATAAAATATCAGCACCGTTATTTCTGTCTCATCTCCATCTCCTGGCTGGGAGTAAACAGAGCTGGACGTCAAACGATAGCACAGAATATGACATGCTAAGAAGTTCCATTGAATCCAGCAGTCTGCTGTGTGACTCACTTTCCATATCTTCCCATCTTGTCTCAGACGTTGGGTAACCCACTGAGAGGAAACTGAGACAGCAGGGGCAAGACTGAGTGCAGGCCAGAGCAATGAAGAAGTGAATTTAAGAGGCTAAAATTGTATGAATTTGTTAAAGGTTGAATTAAATAGATAGAAGTCTGCTTTGGAGAGGGAGATGCTTTGGGTGTTTTTAAAAGTGTGAAACACTCAAAAGACTTTTAGAGCACTTCACAAGTTTGTGCTTCCGTGGTTTAAAATGCCTTTGCAATGTAGCTGTTGACCGCCTCCAGCCTGGCCTGGTCAGCAGGTTCGAAGCATTGCCTAAGTCTTGTGGAATTACTGTACCAACTGAGCCTTTAGGCTTTGGATCATAACATTTCTGCCAATAATACTGACTCCAATGCTGTCATTCCACCTGACCTGGTTCCTTCTCTTTGACCAAACACCAGAAAAAAAATCTATGATTCTAAGCTTTTCATTTTTAGCTCCATGAAAAAACATACTGTAGCAGTGGCTGAGCATTTGACCCACCAACACCAACAAGTGGAGCTGAGCACAATACTCCTGCAATAATACACGGCTCCTATTTCTCCATTATATTTGTAATGGTTGTAATGAGAGCCTCATACTGGCCAAAAAACATATAGTATGATTAGAATGTGAAAAAGGCAACAACTCATTTTAATAAACTTTTAAATCTGAAAAAGGCTAGCTCTTAATGACATAAATGTCATTAAGAATTTAACAATAGTCTAACGGGATTGACTTTAAACAGATAATGTACGTCAAAAAATGTGGCATATATGTAACTTGATAAGAGAAATCTAGTATTTTATGTCTAGTTTGATGTCTAACATGGCATCTTACATCAAAAGCAGCGAGAGCACACACATCCGCAATGACAGATTTCAAGAAATTGAACAGCAAAGAGCAGTAATTTAAATGTACAGTATGTAGAAGCAGTGAAAGCATAATTTGCAGAGGTGACTCAGTAACATGAAGTTTGAAGTTTTTGCCAAATCATCAGTGAGTTAATAGAGTGTGATGGCAGCTGTAAGACTGACAGAAACAATAAGCTATACGGGATGCTTTAAGAGCCACTCTACGCCAAGTCCCACAAGGACCAACTAATCTACAAGTACTGGAATATCAACTCCAAAGTAATGTCATCACTGAAGAAGCTCCCCATCTGCCACATGGATGCTCTTAACCCCTTTACTGCTACCTCCTAAACAGCTCATATTACAAACCTGTTACATGAAAATAATGAATATAAAAAGGCTACACAAATGTGTGTGTGCAGTGTTTATGTTATGTAGTAATCTATCAGTAAAATGCCTAAATCCCAAACTATTATACCATTATGTATTATAATCTTTTTATCCTTCATAGACCATTTAACTATACAGTAATTCTACTTGTTGTAGAACTTTGTTTACTTAAGTGTACTTTAACTAGAGAAACTACATACTTCAATAATTCAAATTTATCCAAAAGATAAACCACTAAATCGAAGCAACTACTCTATTTTCAATAGACTCAATGGAAATAATACACAACAAGTAAAGTGTCATCCATGAGATGAAATAAAAAATAAAAAAATCAGCTCAAAATGATATGATTCTCCAAAGTTTAAATAGTGAAGATGTATTTCTGCTTCAGATACTTGAAACAATTTACAGTAGATACTTCTTTTTTTTTGTTGATAGGATGATGTTATGCCCATCACTGTGTGAATTTGTTGAGGTGTTGATAACGCGTTGTCTCTCCAATAGACATGTAAGGTTATGACTCATTCAAAAGACCAGATCAAAAGACATTTATTGAGGGTGACATCATTCAGAGATGAGAGAGATTGAATTTTTCACTCATTTAGGAGATTAGTTGTGACGTCAGCGACATGGATCCAAAGGATTTAATCAGTTAGTTATTCGACCCATCTCTGAACAGGTGTGCCTGTTATCAAATATGCAGCCTTTTACTTGTGCCAGATTTCCTGCTTTATAGAGAGAATCATTGGCCCTGAAGCATAACAGTGGTGACCTGGAGAGACAACTCTGCAGGAGTAAAAAAAAACCAAAAAAAAAAACCCCCACCTATTATTCTTAATTACATTTATTCAAATGCAGACATATTTACATAATAACAACATGCCAAGTATATGACTAATTGAACTTTTGTAAAATCATAACACAAATTCTGTACTATTTAAGAATTTATTTACAGATTTATAAAATATTGACATTCAGGGTATGGTATTTGAAAATAATTGCTGCAAAGGATAATGGCTGAAATTATGTATATTGAGTCACTCATGGTTATGGAATGTTACTGAAGTACTGCAAGAGCCAGCAGTCCCACTTCACCTAATCACTTATCACTTCTCAGGACAGGAGTTAATGTGCAGAGTTGACCATTCATTATCTCTGCTTGGTTAACACAGTCGGATACGTCTGCTGATACAGCTGCCTGGGAGACTCTCTCTCACATTCTGTATTAATGCTGGCTGATTGGATAATATTATCGCAGCATGAATTTACTAATCAGTAAACCAGCTCACATAAACTGCCGGTTGTGTGTTCAGGCGTTTTAAATGAGTGGTTTTCCTGACAACAGCGGGCCTGTCACTTCACTGAGGCATGCTGTAAGGTGCAGGAGGCTGCTCATCTGGTCAGGTCAATTGGGACTATTTTGATAATTAAGTAGGCTACTAAATCCGTTGTCTGCGGTTTAAAACTTAGGCCAGTTATTAGACTCGCAGCAACTTAGTGAGTGACAGGTGGTTGAGGTGATGTATAACCGATTAGGCTAGTCTGATGCAGGCTACCCTGCAGCACAGACTACAACCCGCTTTAAACACCTACAGTAAAAGGAGTGACTTTGCATCATGAATTAACTTTTCCATCCAGAGCTTAACATTAAATGCAGGCCGTTGTTTATTCCCGAGGCTATTTATACGGCTCTGTTTGGCAGGTCGTGACCCTAATTGACGGCTCGCAATCAGTCCAACCTTACCTGGGATCTCCTGAAGAGGAACATGTGCGAAGCTGAAGCCTTTCCCGATACAAGCCTCCTTCACCTCGCTGCAGTTCCGTGCCTTAAAATCTGCTCTTGCTGCAACAGACAGCACAGAAAAAGTGCAGATGATAGTCTCTAGTCTGAGCATTGTTCACTTCTAGGAAGATCCTTATTGTTTGAGGTTATCTGCAGTATCCCGCTTGCTGGTAAAACTCCCCTGCAGTGGATCCGCAGGTACTTAATGGCTGATTGGCCGGGCGTTTAATGGTTGCAACTCAACTATTAGTGTCTACAAACACATTTCCTAAAGTAGAAAGGGTTTCTATCGCAACCGACAATGATTAAAAGTCCCCCGATGCCGCAGAAAAGAGGACCGCGAGCATGGAGGTGCCACATGAATCCAAGCAGCGCGTTTCCCGGCGTGTTGGCTCAACTTCGCTCAGCAGACGAAACCGCTGGTCGCTGTGTTGAAGTGGAAATGCTGTGTGGAGGGGGAGCGCGCTGTGCTCAGATCAGATATACTGGCAAAGCAAAGCGGCACACAAAATATGGAGTGGAATCCAGCCTCATCCATTTTAGTGGGAGCTGCATGTCGGCATCTACCAACCGAGATGCTGTAGAGATATATAAATAAATGAGAAAAAAATGCATAGGTAGGTGAAGTATGGGATATAATAAAAAATCTGTTAGGTTTTACAAAAAGCAATTTTTGTGAAATTTTATCAGCTACAGTATACACACCATAGGCCTACAGCTTTAAATGGACTATCACAGTAAATTTCTAAAACCCTATAGCGCAATTTGAGAGTATCAGTGATGTAATAAGGTAACCGGAATTTTTGTAATTGTATTAATAATTTTTAAATTATAATATTTTAGTGTTTTTTTAAATAATATATTTAAATATTTTTTGAAATGTTAAATATGGTTTATCTGTCTTCTATTTTCTGTTTCTAAACGTGATTTGAAACACTTAACCATCCTTTACTGTGGTTGTGTTCCAGTGATGGGGATTTTACTGAATTCAGAAAATGTAAATGGTGACAGCTTTTTTCACATTCATCTGACAGCAAAGCGAAACACCAGCAGCACGGTATCAAACTGTATTAACTAGAGGATGTAAAAGATGTGATGAAGACCAGAAGGCAAGCTTTCATGGCTTTATTGATTTTGGAACAGCTTGATCTCAGGGTAGATCAACAGTGGATTAACGTGGCTGCCATGACTGTGCAAAGGATTCCTATTGGTATGTGATACCACATTTTAAAAGGTACTTTTAAGTGACATTCGCTTGTTTCAGAGGGTGACACTGCACTGGAGTATTTAGGATCAAATATCCACAGGTTCAGGTTTAGGGGCGAAATAGTGGTTCTCCTTTTTTTGTGGTGAGAGAACCTTTATTCGTCTTTAATGAGGTCATATTGCATTGCTTTTGGTAAGTCAGCCACTTTTGTAAAAATGTTTTAAAATACATACTGTATTAAAAATACTACGTATGTTCAAGTTGGTTCAAGGTGCAATATTACCACAGGAGCAGTTTTGTATCTTCTCCTGACCCAAAACAAATATAAATAGCGCCAAAAACATTGTTGGCATTGTACATTTTGGTAGTCACAAATTCAGAAACATTGTAAGACACTGGTCTTCAATCAACACTTAAACAGTATCCTTGCAAATATTAAAAATAAACTACTTGAATACTATTGTTCACATAATCTAAGATACAAATGTAGTCTCATATGCTGCCAGATGTTAGTGTAAGCCATCCTACAGCTCCCTTCATGAATTCTCCGCTCTTCTTTTATAGTGAGACTTTTTGACCTGGACATGTCGTAGT
Organism: Siniperca chuatsi; assembly: GCF_020085105.1. Classification (NCBI taxonomy): domain Eukaryota; kingdom Metazoa; phylum Chordata; class Actinopteri; order Centrarchiformes; family Sinipercidae; genus Siniperca; species Siniperca chuatsi. The sequence continues at coordinate 16,204,029 of NC_058053.1, forward strand.
TAATTAGTGTGTCCAACTTTGAAACTCAGGGGATGGTTTCATTCAAATGAAACTTTTTAATACAATGAAAAATTAATTTCATGGCAAATTCTTAAGATAGCTGTCAAGTTGCCTTACTAGACAGTAAAGCACCGCAGGAAGTGTTTCTGTATGTGTGTGTGCGGGCATATGGTCTGCCTCCAGTGCTGCCTGTGCATGCCATTTGTAATATATGTATTTTCTATTTCAGATTTATTGGGTTGCCAAGACATGTTTTTCTACAGCAATTTACTCCAGCTCTTTTAGGATTCCCAGGCACTCCCACACCAGCTACGGTAGAAATGTAGTCCCCCCTGTGTGTTCTGAGTTTATCTTGGGGTCTTCTTCCAGCTGGTCATACCCCATACTCCTCCAAAGGAAAGGGTAAAAAATAGTCAATCACAAACTCAAGTGCAGTTGAAAGGCAGGAAACTGAGGATGCACTAAAAATTGAGTTTTATTATCTTGGCAAAAAACCACAGACACAACTTGGCAAAACACAGCAGTCATCAAGGTGACTAAACTATAACTTTGGCAATCATGTGACAGTGCAGGAGGCAACAAACAGGATGGAATTATACTCCAACCTGTCACACTTTAACACATCTGTGAAGAACACATTATCAGGTGAAGGCATACCAGGAACAGGTACTGAAGACTTAGCAACAAAGAGAAATAACTCATGTAATCACATAAATAGGTGGATCTAATAGATAAATAGGTTCAGTCATTGTCTGATAACTTTCTGCTGGCAGTTACCATTACACCTGGCGCATCCTGAGTGAGTACCTAGGACAGTTCCTCTGCAACTTACAGCTGCTTAATCAGAACCTTGGAGAGCACCACATCTTTACCAGGTACCTGAACCACCTATCTAGCTCCAACTAATATAGAAACGCAGTTGTTCAGCTTTGAGATCCTCTGAGATTACTGAAACTTTTCACCATATCTCAGAGTAAAGAACAACTGCCTGTGGAGAGTTTGCCTGCTTGTATTTGCAGCCTTATTCTTTTGGTCATCAGCCAAAGCCTGTGGGGGTCATAACTAAGATAAAACATTAAATAAAGTGGCTTTATTTGTGGCTATCTCCACATGATGCAGCATGTATCACTGCAGTTGAGACCCCCAACTGTCAGCTTTCCATATAATATTGGTGGGTGGTGATGGTGATCTTGTTTTAACCATTGATGACCGAGTGGGATGACAATGGCTGGATGTACACCAGGTTATATGTTATGCTGATGTACACTGTTTTATGTGAGCTTGTGTAGGGGTTTTTAGCATTTTTTTTTTTTACATACTTTTGTGATATGTTCTATGTATTTTATTATATATTAAAGTCTGTTCAATGTTTCACCTGGCTGCAAGACCCCTTGGAGACAATAAAGTTGAATCCTTTTTTAACCTCACCTGTAAGAGCCATGCTGAGCACCTTAGACTTGCCAATCACAGTGTTTATGGTTGAGTGTATCAAACGAGTCCTATTTAAATGGACGCAGACAAGTCACCAGCTGTAGACAATCAGAAGCACTCATGAAAAGTTAAAGAGGTCATGTCACAAAGCAAATTTGATTGATACAACTTTCTACATCACCACAATCGATCGTTGATGTTGCTGCATCTATATTTTTGACCCAGTAGTTTTGGTCACATTTTCAGAAGACCTATAATAAAGTCATAAATGAAGCAAATTTCATGACTGTTTTTTGTGACAAAGAAGTATGTGCTCCAATGATTCCATCACAGAAAATTAAGAGTTGTTGTAATTATTGGAAACTCAAACTGCCATGACATACATGTTCTTTACAAGTGTATGTAAACTGTTGACCAAAACTGTATATATAACACAGGTGAAACTAATCAGACAACTCATCAAACAATTAAACCTGGCGGGAAAAGCAAATACAGGCAGGAAGTAAAACTACAAGACACATGAGGGAAGGAGGATATTACAAAATAAAACAGGAACTATTATACATAAACCCTCAAACCACGACACCCCGAAACCTATTGAATGTATGTACTTGGGGCAACTGCTCACTCCTCATATGGATGAGAAAATCCATGTTTATTCAAAGCAATAACCAAGGTGTCAGATGTGGAGGTGAGGAGATCCCAGAGCTGACGCTATGATCTAATGAAACCAGGAAGATAATGTCATCTGCAAAAAACAGACTGACTAAAAACTCCTGTTGTTGTGTGACACTGTGTCCATGAATATCACAAACAGGGACGAGGGTAAAACACATGCTTGTATGGATCTAATGTCATATAAGCGCAGTACATACTTGAATTAATGCCAAGAATATGAATGCAGTTCTCTCTTGATGTATGGGGACTAAATGACTCATAGCAAATCCCACAATACATGTCTTTACTAAATACATGTAGCGATTCAGCATATCCCTGTGATCCCTTTATTATCTTTGTTGTAGTGAAAACACTGTGTATTGTTCTGCAGTCTGATATTACTCCTGAATCCAAAGATCAAGCAACAGCCTGAGTCTCCTTACATGCACCTTTGTTTATGTTCGGAGGCTGTGTAGTTGTATGGGGGGGGGGGCTTATTGTTAGGTACTGTTCCCAAATCTATTCAGCACTGAAGAGACATGTCACAATGTTTATTATTTTCAGCATCATGTGTGGGTATGAGTCATGCTGTTTTAAGCCATTTGAACAAATGACCATCGGCGTCATTTTTTTGAGAGGAAAGTTATTTGCACGACAGCAAGAGGTTGCTTGTCAAGAAAATATGAACAAATAAGTGATGCTGCAATGTGCCCTGTGAGGACAGTCTCATCACTATATCTTTGGGCATTTCACAAGTGTTCATCAACCTCCTTTTTGATATGATTCAACTCTCCACCAGATCAGCTGATAGATCAGTTTCACCCAGTACCCAAAAAGATATGGTCGCAGGTCTATGTGATTCATGCAGTAGTTATGGTAAGTTTGCATGTGCTTGAAACTATGAAACAGTTTAATTCTTGAATAGTTCTCAGTTTGTAGCCAAGAGTCCACCACATGAAGAATATTTGTGTTTGTTCAGTGTGTCATATCTGTTAGCCTTAAACCTTTGTAATTTTTACTAAATTTTGGAAAATTTTCATTGTATGTGATTACTGACTAGATACAGTTGCGGTCAAAAGTTTACATACACTTGTAAAGAACATGTATGTCATGGCAATTTGAGTTTCCAATAATTACTTCAACTCTTAATTTTTTGTGATGGAATCATTGGAGCACATACTTCTTTGTCACAAAAAACAGTCATGAAATTTGCTTCATTTCAGTCGAGCCTTAAGGTGGCGCTTCTGGAGCAAGGGCTTCCTTCTTGCCTGGCAGCCGCTTAGCCAATGGCGAAGTAAAACACGCTTAACTGTGGACACCTGTGTTCCAGCAGCTTCTAAATCATCGCAAACCTGCTTTTTGGTGGTTCTTGGTCGACTCCTGACCATCCTGACCAATTTTCTCTCAGCAGCAGTTGATAGCTTGCGTGGTTTTCCTGATCGTGGCAGTGACACAACAGTGCCATGCACTATATACTTGTTTGCACAGTGGATCTTGGGACCTGTAGCTGCTTTGAAATGGCTCCAAGTGACTTTCCTGACTTGTTCAAGTCAATGATCCGCTTCTTCAGATCCATGCTGAGCTCGCTTAGACTTGTTCATCATAGTTTTTATGGTTGAGTGTATCAAACGAGTCCTATTTGAATGGACGCAGACAAGTCACCAGCTGTAGACAATCAGAAGCACTCATGAGAAGTTAAAGAGGTCATGTCACAAAGCAAATTTGATTGATACAACTTTCTACATCACCACAATCGATCGTTGATGTTGCTGTATGTATATTTTTGACCCAGTAGTTTTGGTCACATTTTCAGAAGACCTATAATAAAGTCATAAATGAAGCAAATTTCATGACTGTTTTTTGTGACAAAGAAGTATGTGCTCCAATGATTCCATCACAGAAAATTAAGAGTTGTTGTAATTATTGGAAACTCAAACTGCCATGACAAACATGTTCTTTACAAGTGTATGTAAACTTTTGACCACAACTGTATCTTGGGACTGATAACAACACTGTAATGAGCTCCTTGTTACTGCGGTTAGCTGAGTTTATTATATATTTATATTAAGGAGACAATATTGCAACTAATAATCTGGGTAATTGAGCCACTGCCAATCAATTGAAGTGAAGTTACACAGATGTCATCTAGTATTGTAGATGGCTCTCTTGCAATATATTGCATACCATACAGTTTCCTTTGTCATAATACGCTCATCATTGTGACCAAAATATTGTGGAAGTATTTTATTGTTTAATAACAATTGCTAGATTCCCAGTCCTATTGGAGAGGATTCATAAATGATAAAAAAGAGACAGAGACAAGAGAGGTCTAAGCAACAGCCATAAACAATTATATACATTAATAATTTCCGACTTAACGTTTTTGTATATTGCAATGAACTGCACCAACATCCTAAACACCCCCTATGGAGTACAATAAACAGCACATTTTTTAACAAAACTACTAAATCAATTTTATATTCTCACTCTGAAGCACTTCAGGTAAAAGAAACACTCCACAAACCAACCTACTTCAAAATGAGAGCCTCTGAACAGTCAGTTATAAATCATCTACTTTCAACAATTTTATGCAGTGAACTTCTAAACCTGCCAAACCAACCCACCCTTCACTGCAGGACTCTGAACATTTACAAACTGGGAAATAAGTGCATATGAAAAAGTTTTAGTGTTTGTCTCTGAAAAATTCTTATTTGATGTCTATTTTTAGTTGTATTTTCTGGCATTGAAACATTTAAATGCTTCCTGGGAGAAATAGCCTGTATCAGTCTTTGGCAACTGTGTCCCCATTCAGATTTCTCTGAGATGCAAAACAGACTTTTACATGAGTAGTCTGGAGCTGTGAGGAGACATAACATCTCCTGCTGCACTCAACAGATGCTCAGAGGACAGGGACTCTTAATCCACTCCCAGTGAAACAAGCTTCTGTGTTTCAGCAGAGCAGGGAGACAGTGGACCCACTGAGAGAATTATGAACAAACACTGGCTTCACCAATGCTAAATTAGTAAACAAAATAATTAGACAGTTCTTGAGCCTAAGGGCTTACCTAGTCACCAAACCCTTGACTGTGTGCACCACTCCCAAGCCTACACCAGGAGTGGGCACCAGTGTTTTTACTCCAGGTGAGATTCACTCGGTTTTATTTAATCACTTGTAGAGCTCCTCTTGAACTGCTATTGCCTAGACCTACAGCTGAGACAACTTCACCCTGGGTGTCCTTAGTAGAAGCATGAAGCTCAAAACAAGGTCATGGTTACTGAGGCTCACAAACCCCTACACCATAATAAGTCTGCAATTTCAGGTGGAACATGCCGCACAAATAAAATCTGTTTAACCCAATTTTGTTCTTATTCTAACCCACCCATATGACTAAAATGCAAAAAAAAAAAAAAAATTAAGCATGTCACAAGTGAAGTATTTAACATCTTCATTATTCACAATAACACGTAGTAAATTAATTTTTTTCCAGAAGAGAATGCAATAACATACTAAGAACTTGACAAGTTCTAAAGAAAATGTACATGTGCTTGAGGCTGAAATTTTGCCATGGAAACATTTGAAATAGATGAAATACTGAAACAGTTAACGTTACAGAAGCTCAAATGGTAGTTGAAATAAAGGTGCTGAAAGAAGTTTAAGGTTCAGTTTCATTTGTGTGACAAGTGTCAATTTAAGTTTAAGTGCTGAGTGAAGTCCTGAAAGCATTTGAATTGTCATTTGAAGAGCAAGAGAAGAAATCAGTTGAATTGTCAGTTTGAGGAGTAAAAGATGAAAGCAGTTCAAGTGTCAGTTGACATGTGGTAAAAGTGGTAAAGTAGTTTAAATTTCAGTTGAATAATAAAATCAGTTCAAGTGTCAATGGATACATAATAGGTGAAAGCAGTTGAAGTGTCAGAGAAAGTGTAAGTGATAAAAGTGTAAGTTAAAATTTCATTTAAATGTAAACTAATGAGACAGTTAAATCTATTGTGAAGCTGAGGATGTTCACAGGAGATTAAATTGAATACAACACATAACGTCCACAAAATGGATACCATACTAAACAGTTATCTTCACTTTCCCCTTATAAATTTCCATTAATCTATAACTCTTCCAGCTTCTTTTTACACGTATTTATGTCCCATGATTCTCAATTCTAAGTGGCAACTGCAATAAAAAGGTATCTTAATGGGATGCTATCCTGATAGTATAATTATATTATATTATAATGCAATATCAGTTTAAACAGTATTCCTGTAGCGATAACATGACTCATTAAAAACTAAAAACTAAAACATCTCAATTGTACACACTTCTTTTAACTGCAGATTGTAATTATGTTTAGAATAAACTAATCACATTCAACAACAAAAAGCTTATTGCCATCACCTGAAATCAATTCAAGTGATTATAATTAAATCAGTTTGAACTATAATTTCATTGAGGGCTTCCTTATTGCATATTTTACTGTACAGACTCAAGCAAGAGTAATAATCTGTTATTGTCATGCATTAACATTGTGATGTTTATGAACTAATTTCCAAAAGGTTTAGATTAGGATAAATTAAGATAATTTACAGAATTTAATTATACTCTGGAAAGAAATGAAAGCCTTAATTAATTGGATGACATCTGAAGTTACAAGACCCATGATAATTTCAGCTGTTCCTCCATGCTGGATGAAACTCAAGGACCCAAAAAACAACCCAATACCTACAAACCTTACAAATACACAACTGATTGGGGTAGAGTCAAACCAATTCATGTATAGTAGTCTCACTTTTATGGACTTTGTGGTAATGTGAAACGTTCATGTTGTCATAATTATTTAAGAAGATGGTCTCCTAAAATCCTGTATCTTAAAAAATGACACAAAACCAGCACAGCCCAGCACATAAAGAGTACAGTATACTGTAAAGCATGATGATACTGTGGGGCTGTTTTTCCTCACTGAGTGCATATCTGCTTATTAATATGAAAATCCAAAATCACATGACTCCATCATGGATGAAAGGTGTAAGGGGTTACGTTATCTATTTTCATGGCTTACCCAGTACTAAATTAAAGAGATATCTGCAGCACTTATAGCTAATACCCTGGGAATGATATTTAAATATGTAATGCAGATTCATCCATCTTTTCTGAATCTTTCATTACCTTTGTGGCTGAGATGAAACTGCTGTACAAGATCTTGTTCTTGTTCCTTTATAGTACCATTGTAATACACCTAATACTTCTTAAGTACCATCATAGAAAAAGTTTCAGTCGTAGTCATCTAGACGTTTCGGCTCCCATCCGGAAGTCATTCTCAATTGTGAAAATGGTCTGGGAACTCGGAAATTTAAGCTACTCTGTGTTACTTAAGCCCTGCCCTCAGGAAGGAGTCTTCCTGAGTTTCTGCTGTTTACCCTGCCTAGTTTCACCTGAAACTGACCTTCTTTTGTTTCCATGATGGCCCAGTAATCAGTAATCAGGCCTATTGATCAGACCTATTATACTGATTACTGGGCCATCAAACGTCTTGATTCTGAAAACAGTGTCCAGATGACTATGATTGAAACCTTTTCTACGATGGAACACTCCTGGATGAATGAGGGACTACACCGTCTCACTTCTTGAGTACATTTACTATTTACTACATATAGACATGTACAATCTGGCACAAGAATGATACTTGTGCACTGTAAGGTGTTGATTAAAACCATCTGAGAACCACATTAAGACATTTCCGTTTTTGCATGTGTTTGTGTTTTGTCATTTTTTACAATATTATCAAGTTTCAACATTCCCAGAGTCAGCACAACCTCAGATAATGATACATATCACTCAATAAAGACTTCTGTTCACTATAATAGGGGATATTAGCCCATAAAAATGAAAAAGGAACTTTAATTTTTACTTATTTTATTGAAAACAGCAGTGCAAACCATAATAACTAAATAAAACTCAACATAGAAAGTTGCAGACATTTGTTTGGATTGTGCTAGAAGTGGTTTGAAGATCCTAGCTTCTTGTGTTTATGAGTTATGCCCATTTTTGGAGCAGTGTCCATGGGCATTTTTGGTCAGGAATTGCAATTGTTTTCTCTGCCAATGCATGTCCCTAAATATGATGATCATGGCAGTTCCTGTCCACAATCACACACAGGGGCATCTGGCACACTTTGCCCCAGAATGGGGTATTCTTCCTGGTCCTGAAGGGGATATTTGTGGTTGGTCAGGGGGAGACGGCCTTCCTCTTCTCCACACACACACACACACACACACACACACACACGCACACACATCAGATACTGTAGGTCTGGTTTGCTTGCAGTGCAAATGGTAATTGCGCAAAAACAATATATCTGCAATCCAAAATCACATTTCCCTACTCTGTAGCCTACATAATACATCACAATGTATTTATTTCATAATAGCACTACTTACTTGTCCTTGTAAGGATTTATACATCTGCGAAATTCCTCTCATCCTTCGAATAACATGACTCAGACGCAAACTCGTCGTTGTCATTTTCTTTGTAATTTTTCCTTGAAAAATAAGCACCAACACCTCAGCTGCACTAAATGTTTTTTGTCTTTGTATCTTTGTATTATCTGTATGTCTTTATTTCTGTACATTCTGTACGTTATCTCTCTGCTTTGCTCCTGTCCCATTATGAACCACAAAACAACACACAGCCAAGCCTCTGAATCAGACATTCTGATGGCTGTGACGTCATCCACTGTAGCCAATAGAAGTGTCTGTTTCAGACATGTGACTCTTACATCACCAACCAAGATGGTGGATGAGAAATGATCGATATAGACACAAAGAATGAACAATGTGCTGGTCAGAGGGTGAGATTTTCCAAATCTTTTACAACTTCTCATATTAGTTTTACTTACGGAAGTAAATTACTCACATGCACAAATAGGGGCTCTCCTGTTAGCTTTGTTTCTGTAATTTAACAGATGTCTCTAGCTCAAATTGTTGAGGAGTAATGAGGCTCCAAAGACAACATGCTATTTGGGAGCATATACACCCCCGTGGGTTTCAGAGGGATTTAAGTCCCATAGAGTCAATTATTCTGCCTCCTAATGACGCTAATTAAATGGCACACACCTTACAGGTACATACAAAAGTGGGAAAATCAAGGAATGTGTGATAATAGTGTGCATCTTCGACAGCATCAGCACTCCTCTCCAGATATGGTTCACCAATGAAGCTTCTGTAAAGTATGGCCAGAGTGGTCCCACACATTCTTCAGAAGCCCGAGGCAAGGAAAGACTATTTTCATTACTCATTCTTCATCACCTCAGCAATTGTTCATTGCATTAGAAACAAACATGTCTTTGGGGCATGTCTTGGGCTGACTATGAGAAATGAATCCATTATACAATGAAGAACGATCAACAGTTACAGTATGCAAATACAGCAAACAACAAAACACATTTTCTCCATGATAAATCCTGTGTCTGCTATAATCGACTGTACCATCCAAACCAAAATGTACTGTAGTTTGAAAACCACAAAAGCAAAAATGAAAACATTTGAAATTAACACACTTATAAAATTCACAGCTTTAAATCATTATCCTTTCCAATGTTGTACAAAGAAAAGTCCAAACTCCTTCCTCCCCTCCTGCTGACTTAGAAAATTAATTAGCATTCTCGTAACACTGGATTGCAGTCTAATCTGAATGTGGACCACCGCGAGGAGAGGAATTCCACCTGACAGAACCTGCAAACACTAGCAAACAGCCAGGGTAAAGCAATAAAGCTGGGTAGATTAGCACATAAAGATAAGTGGGCTGTCATTAGACCTGACCATTTCAATGATTTATCTTTAGTCTGATGGCCTTGGCTGCCCCTGTCTAGTCTGGGCTCTTTTATGGAAGTGGTGTTTAAAGACCATGGTTTGTTTCAAGTACAAACACTTAGCTTGACATAATTAAGAACTTTTCATTATGTTGCTATAGATTTTGCAAATATCCCAAGATTGATTACTTAAACGTGTTCGTAATTCAATTTAATGATAAGTAAATAAGATTATTCTCTGCAATTACTCTCTAATTATTTTCACGTGCAAACCACTGACTCAGTATCATGCTTTGAATCATCCAGAGATTGCAGAGGGACATGGGCAGGTGTTTTAAAACATCGCAAGCAACAAAAATCCATCAATAAAATAATCCATTCATACAGTAAGTAACATTACATTAACCTGCTTTTTTATCTTTCATACCGCTGTCTGCAATTTATGCTACCTTTCATTTCTCAGGATTGCATGTGAGTTAAAAGTAATTTGTTTTCAAGCAGTGACTTGTTATTTTATATCTGCATTTGGATCTTCATGGGATTTCTTCATTCTACTGATGTTCAGCAAGACAGATTTAATATGCTGTGCAATCCTTCAAGCTTTGCCCCTTCCCTCCTCCCAGGGCATCTAATGCAGCATAATGAATCAGTGGCAGGTACTCTTAGATGAAGCCTGTGTCAGCGTCAATGGTATGGATCTATGAAACGCTCATAAACGATCCAAAACATGTTGTGCATTTGTATACTACTGCGGTGCTTGTTCTAAATGTCAGATGAATTTTCAAAGACATGCACTGAGCTGACTAATTAGTTAATGTCAATTGCTCAAAGGAACTTAAGTAAATGCCACACAACATGTCTAAAAATAATAACTCTAATATAGTCATACACAAATGTCAGAATAATAAACGCAACATAAAATCAATAGGCTTCAGGGCAAGATTATACTTTTGTTCTAATTCACACTTGTTCATCTGGTCATAATTGGTCTTATGCAGTAAGTGTAAAGTGTAAAGCACCGAGTGTCTGTTGAAGGAAAAATACACTCAAACTAGACTTAAAAGTTGTAGTTTAGCTTATACCATTTTTTGATAAGACAGAACTGTTTAATATTTTAACTAGGCATTATGGCCTTCCCCAAATATATATATATTTTTACAGTAAATATAAAAACTCTCTGTCCAACAAACCATGCTACCTTTTTGTTCAAACATTTGCTTACTGTTGTCAGATAATTTTATAGTTCAGTTAAAGTGGCAAATCAATAAAATAGATGTGGGAAATTGATGAGGGATGTTATCCCAGTATCTTTTTTTGGGGCATAAGTTTGAGATGCGCCCTGTCCTTTGTAACACTAAACGTTGGCTCAAATCCAGTGCAGTGCGCCAGTAAGCAGTTAAATATGATACAACCCGATTTTTGTTTCATGAAAATGCAGAATTTCCTCTTAATTTAAGAATTTAATCTCCATTTAATTTGATTAAATTCAGTTTTCTTATAATATTTAATGATAGAAAAATTGACATTGCAAGAATTTTTTTCTCATTAGGGTAATAGGGTAATAACAAACTAATACTTGACCCTGAGCTGGTTTAAAATCTTCCAAAAACACTGATCCAAAACTTTAAAGGAGACTGGTAATGATGTCTTTTCTACCACTTAAGTTTCATTCTTTTCTAAATGTCTGGAACCTGCCACCACACATCACCCAGATAACCCAGCTGAACTCACCATTTGGCAGGTTACTTCGGTTTTTCATTCAGCACAGCAGACTGACATTCATCATGACTGTGCCGCCATGAACAGGAGCAGCATGGATCAATACAACCCAATTAGAAACACAGTGTCTCTGGGATCAAAGGCCTACTCCGATCTTAGAATCTGACTACTAGACAATACGTTAATATAGAACCCAGTTGTTCTGGTGACAGCAGTAACTCATCCTTTGACTCTCCTCCACTGCCAGAATATCAACAGTCTTTCATTGTTATAGCCCTTATGCAATCAATTTCAATCTAAGGCTTGTGGTCAATCATTCCCCAATGGTGGACACACAGAGCCTGCAAATAAGTGTGAGGGGAGATAGGCTTGACAAAGCTCCTGGAGTCCGACGCCTCTTTGCTGTCTGCGGTCTATTTTGCTGGGCTGAGCAGACTATGGCAAAGGGGGTTGTAAACAACACATCTGGGATAAACAAACCAAATCCTGACACTCCTTGGCTCCTCTCTGGTTTAATCCTTTGCTAGCTCTATCTGCCAGAAACCATAATGATTTGGACTATTCTGGGCGCCTGGAAGATGTTCTGAAAATATATTGCAAGTCAAATTACCTGTGGGAATCGGTAAGTCACAACACACCTGATGGCTTATAAACACAGATAAGACAAGATGGATGGGAACAGAGAAGGAGCACCATGATCCAAACCGTGCTGTTACTGAAATGTCCAAGTTAACGCACTGATGGCATGTGTTTCACTTGTGTTGTTGTGTGCACAGGCATGTTTTTGAAAAAGCAGAGGCAGGAAAAAAGTGGAAAACAGCATGTGAGCATGTTATTGTGTGAGCATGTGTGTTTGTGTGTGTTTAGGGGGTGGGGTTCATTCTTGTCATCAAGGTCCAAGAGGACCTTAGAGGATCTTTCACTTTTTTGTCATAATCGTAGTACATGTTGCAACATCAAAGAAGGTCTTCTTCACTCTTGGGCCTGTCATGTGTTGAAGTTGCATGTGTGTCTCATGTCTCTGTGATAGCTAAATAATGACCAGATTTTTTGTGTTTCCCTGCACCAGATAGTTAACTGATCAAAAACGTCATAGGGTATTCAATTGATACACTTGAACATTTCTTAGTTTCAGGTGAAAAATCTGACATGCCCTGAAAACAAATCAAAAAGCTGCAAACAAGTCCAGAGGGGCTGTGAATCTTCTTCTGATTAAAGTGAATTTCCATCAAGGAAGTGACACGCTCTGAGAATTCAACACCGTCAGTATGCAAGGGTCCAAGCACCTTGGGGACCCCAAGTCTAATTTGCTTCAAACCTAAAAGGCAGATAATAGTGCTGATCTGACAGCCAGCCAATTCCCAGCTTCCCTCATCAAGAATACATTCAATTTCAAACATCAAACTGCTTGCAACAAAAATGAAGAACCCTTTGAATGAATGAAAGTTGGATGTGGGGGGAAAACCTTAAGGAATCCTTGATATACTTGACAAGTTTGAAACACTATCAGCCTCAATGTTTTGAGCTTATGCATGGTCCAAAATTTTAATTAGATAATGTTTTATTGAAAGTCACAAACTTATTCAAGCTTTTGAGAAAAAGCAAAAAGTTAATAACCAGATTTGTTCAAGTAGTTAGGTAAAAGGTGAGATTGAGCTGAAAAGTATTGCTGTCATCATGAGCTGCAGTACCTTTTCCAACTGACATACTGTATGTTCCATTGGCTAAACCCTGTTACATCTAAGTGCAAGTTTCAGCAAGTTGTCAAGCATGACATTTACATTTAAGAGTAAATTATATGTTCCTTTTGCCCTACATTTCAGGAGAACATATTATAGAGCCAATATCACTGGAACTTTGCCTTCTTCCACTTATATTCATTCAGATCATGATAATACTTAACCAAACACAAGCAAATGTATGTGTTTGCTATAGATATCTCACTTGTTCATATACAACTATTTTGCATTAGCTAAATATAGTTTGGCGATTGTAATGACACTAGGATTATATTTTCTAATGAAAAACATTGACAAAATAATCATCTGCAAAATGTTGACTGCCATTTTTTTCTCAAAGATACATTTATCATACACAAGGTTTGCTCCATGTTTGTTTCTTGTGTTATAATTAGGTATGATGTTGTGTTATGTTTAGGCAACTATAGGCACTTGTTTGGGTTTATGGTTTATTGGTTAAATATTTAAAAAAAAGTCAAAGGTGACTTTATCTGACAGTCATATGAAACCACTGCTATTGTAAATTAGCTGTAAATGAACATAACTGGCAGGAGAAAGGATTTGGATCATTCCATATTGTAGGTGAAATCAGTGCTGGTGCAGTCAAAGACAAAAAATGATGTAACTCAAGGCCAAGAAGATAATGGAATTAAAAAGCAAATGGTACATTAATTGACTACTATCTGTAGCCAAGAAATTGCATCAGCAATCGACAGATTTCTGGCAGTTTACAATGGACTGTAATTGAAATAAATAAGCCAGCCAGTAAACCAACTAATTAAAGAAGAGAATCAATGGATCAGAGCAGAGATCTAATGAGGAAGCCATGTACATCTTTATGGAAATTTCTAACAATATCACACTTGGCAATTTTGGAAAGTGAAGTTTGGAGCCACCTATTAAGGTCATTTTGTGCTATGAGGCAGGAATACCCTTACCTATCACATCCTTAACTTGAGGCTGTGATGGAAGTTTGGTCGAGTGATTGTTATAAGATACAGTCGTCTGTAAATTATGTCATAGAGATGAGAATATGTGTTATTTTGCAGCATAAAACCTGCTTATGTGGTAGTCCTGAAAGCTCCTGCACTCAGCCCTGCCTCCTCCTTCCTCCCTGTGGCCTTGCTGCCTTACCTATAAATGCTCTGCACATTGGTGAGAATATAATAGAACAGAGAGCCACATTCTCAGGTAGTCATTGGTGTTGTTTGGTAGGCCACTGAGAAGCAATATGTTTGGAGTTTATTTTAAGTCGTGTAAATTATTTGGTTAAGTTGTTTTTTTAATATTCCTGATCTATTGTAACAGGAGATAAGCAGTTTTACTCATTTGTACTTGACACACTAATTATGACAGGTATCTTATCTTTATTGTTTTTAAAATTGTGATGACTTTTGCATTTTATTTTGTTTTTTCAATTTCCTTTTGAATGTATGTTTGAGAGCAGTGAAGTCAGTCCTGCATCAATTACCAGTAATCTTACTTGTGAGGTAAATAATCAACAGGTCTTTTTCCCCATTTTGTCTGGTATTTTTGTACGTTTTCCTATTTAATGTCAAATCCTTTTTTATAGCAATTTCCATTATAGGGTGCTGTTAGCGGATGTTACTGAGTGCCTTTTAAATGAGTGTGGTCTTCCTCCTCCCTGGAAATTGAGTGCACATTTGCCTCCCTTTGGTTTGCTCTGTGTTAGTGTGTTATTTAGGTGTCTGTGCACAAGTGTGTGGCAGTCTGGCTTCCACTTCTCCTGGCCTGAGGTAACCACAAGGCCCATCCAGATTTTATAGTTTTTGTAAGATTATTTATACTTTTTATGTAATACTAGAACGGGCCAGTACTAATTTCTTGGATTGCTGTGCAGGATTCTGTAACACTTTAGCTTACAGCCCACAGATTACAGTGTAATTATGTAGTACAGGGTATCAATAAAATACTTATTTGGTACCTATACAGAGACATATATACAAGTGAAGGGAAGAAGAAATTACACTGAATGTACCTTTGAAATGACTGAAATTATCTATTTAGTAATTACAGGCTAACAAGGCAGGAAAAATGGGTAAGAGTGTTGATTTAATTAAATTACTGATGCTATTTTATTTTTTCTCTGTAATCATAGTGTAATCACAGGGTATGCACGCTGTAAAATTCTCTCTTCTTCATCCGTTTTGCAAGGTACCCAGAATTTAAATAATTGTAATTACGGTCTTGTTATATTTCCTGGCCTACCAATATATTTGCCCAGTCAGTCTTCATTTACAAACTTACCTGGTTTCTCTGGGCCTTTTGCTCAGTTACAGCAAGATGATGTGAACTTGCTCAGTCCACGCTCCATTACCAAGCGAGCGCTGCCACGGAGGTTACAGCTCATTAATTCAAAGCCTGTATTACTTGCACTGGGTTGATGGAGGTTAAGATAGAGGTTCTTCATTTGCAAAACAACAGAGAGGCCTCGTAAGAGATGCTATACGCATAAGGTAGATTCCATTATTGTGTACAATTCATATAGGTGAATGTACAGAAAAATGATTCGATGTTTGATGAACAGCTATTACTTGATTACTTGAATTACTAGATTATGTGAAATTCTCCTTTAATGTAATAAAATCTTTTTGTTTTCTAATGAAAAACACACTCACCCTGAAACAAAACATTATAGATGCACTTATGCAGGTTTAGATTTGCCTGGAATACAATCCACCCACTAATTCATCAATAAGCTCCTGTTTTCATGTAATTTCACGCATTTCAAAGTTCTTTTACAATGAACTGCATGCATAAGGCAGTTCACATCTCTACATTTACGTGCCACATATGGTGGAGTTCATCATGTAAAGAGTGTAGTATATTTTCTGGGATGTTGTGAAAAGAGTACAGGATTGTGCCAGCGAGGCAGGCCATGATAAACTTTACTGTAGTCTTCACAATGTCTGGCCCAATGCACTGTGATGCCTGCCTCTCTGGTGGACAAGTCACTTAAGTCCTTTCAGAATTTAGTCTGGCAGCATGGCCAAGTTTCCTGTCAAAACTGTCTATGAACAGTAAATCTCGACCAGACTCTATGAGCACTCTTTGGATCACATTAGTAGAAAGACTGGTTTCTTACATCTAGGACAAAGGGCATGCCAGCACCACATTTGTGTGTGTACCACAGGAGATCTTTCCAATCTAGCATACACTCAGAACTGCCTTACAGCAATTATGACATGTAGCGGAACAGAGAGCTGTTGCTGAAAGGAAATATTAGTTTATTTCTGACAAATGGTACATCTTTAGCAGCAGTCAGTGATGCGTGTCATCCAGAGCTGGCCCCAGCTGTCTCATTTGACATTGCCTGCAGGAGTATGAGTGTCAAGTGTGATTTTTAGACAAGTGGGGTCAAACCATCAATTCTCCAGACTGAAGATGGTGACAGATAATTGCTTTCAGCTTTACTTTGTAAACTTTCAGAGGATGGAGCTGAAATATTATGCTAATTCAGTGTAATTAGCGGAGTCATAATAATCTAATGGTAGCTCCAAGGGGATTCACTCTGTGGTGACAAATTATATGATTCATTGGCCACAGTGGAAGTGTAAACGTATCTTTTCAGTGTGAGTGAGGTGGGAATGTATTGCAAATGATAATACCTGTCTTCAGCAACATGCATTTATGAATTCCAGTCACTGCATTGAAGACTAAAAATGGCCTGAGCATTGTCCCATTATTCACATGTTACTTAATTATAAGATGACAAATGGACAGTGGTTTTATAAATCACTGAGGTCTTCTGCTTCTCACCCACAGTGCCCGCAACAGTACATAAAATGCAGTGTTACTAGATCACTTCTTTTCCCCTTTGAGACAATTTATTAATTAATGAGACTCTGCTGATAGGCTTGTGTCTTTCACCTCTCACTTTGCTTCCTCAGAGAAAATCAATGTGTCAATAACTCTCTCCCGCCAGAAGGTTTTATTTCCCAGAGAACTCTGTATCAAACACTTCATATAGTGTGCAGAAAGACAAAGAAAAATGTCAAGCGATGAGACAACATCCCCACATAGATGGTATAAGATCTGGGCACACGTGTCTGAACTCTTAACCACTTCTTATACTGCTTAAAGGAATAATACAGTTTTCAACCTTATCCCTTAATGGTACAAGCAACAGTTATGGTGCATGGTGCAAAATCTGTCAGCGCTCAGTAAGGGAACCTATTAGGAGCACCCCAGATTGACAATGCAATAGCAAAAACCATCATCAGACCAATACAGTCGTGTGGGTCAGGCCGGGCGTGACTTGAACAGGTCAGTGCATGTTACGTCAGGCAACCTGGCTTCACAACTCTCCTCTAAATCCTCGTCAGGCCGTGCTCAGCATTGGTGCGCAAGAGAGCCAGCGAGGGAGACTAAAATAAAACAACTATAACCTCTACGAGCAACTAAAATGTTCTCAATTTATTTATCACTGCAGCCAACAATAAAATCAGTGGAACATTCCTTGAGTTGATCTGTTGTCACTGTGACATTCTCACAGACAGATTATCATCCATGAATGCAGAACTTAAAAGATTTAATACCCAAAGGAGTTTTTCTTTAAGCGGCCGTCGTACAGTACGTGTTGGGAGAGAAGATGTTCTTTGAGGGGAAATAAGTTATTCTCAGAACTAAAAAGAAAGCTTTGCCTCTCTTCGATTGAACATAACTCTTGCAGTGAAATGCCTTAAGTGAGATAAGGCTAAGCCAATGTTTCATGTTGCCATTATAAAACATAAGAATGGGCTGAAAAGACTCAGCTGCAATCTTTTCTCTTCTTTGTCTGTTGGAAAATAAATACATTTTTCTCTAAAAATGTACTTTGTGTCTTGCAGACACACCACCACAGTGGTGCACAATGTTCTGTCGTTTAGCTAACATTTCAATGTTGTTGTTGGCCATGACTAGTGGTGTAACTGAGGACAAAGAGTAAGGTGAAAGAAATGTGAGACACCATGTATGTATGAGTGTCAGCCTGTGCCATGTGTTATTCTTGTAAAAGTGTTAGAATGCTTTCAGCTAACTCAGTAAGCAGAAAACGGAACAGAAAATGTGATATATTGTGTTCCGTTAATAAAGCTGATGTTTCAACCGTTAATAAATATGAAACAGTGGTTGAGGTAGATGGTAGCCTTCATTTCATCATATCAAAAGTCTATCAAATGTAAGACCACATTTACCATATACCAATATACTTTTAGTTTTAATTAGGATCTTCACTTTGTTTTTTAAGGAGGAAATACATTGAAAGGATTTCTGTATAGGCTTTCACTTGATCCACCATCTGCCATTCAGAAACAATCTGAAAACATTCACTGTATTTGTTCTGGAAACAGCCTGCTTCCTGTTCTGTGTTATACAGTAATCCACCAGATTCCCCCCACAAAACCCAGTCTGGTGGCAAAATACTAAAATAATGCCATTTTCATGTGGTTAAAAGGCTATGCATTCCATGTTGACCACTACTAAAGAGTGTTTAGTAAAGCCATTTTACTGTGTAGTGAGGTAGAGTTGAATTTCACAGTAATGACTGTGACTGTGATCTGTGACTGTTGAACCACCAGCTGTGCTGCCCTTTGTTGCTGAGTGAAAAATCAACTTAAATTCACTATTTAGGTAACTTCTACTAACACAATGGAGATATATCCAACAAGTCAACTAAATGACTTAATAGGCTACAATGTTTGTTATTGCCTTCCAAAACAACATGTATGACTGTTTTCTGATCTGCCATCATAGTTAAGGTTTGGCTCAGGTTACCCATGAAACTACTTGTTTAAAGTAAGGGAAATATCATGTTAAAGGATAAAAAAATGACTTGACTTTGCACAGAGATTTATCACCCTACTCTACAGTTCCCCTCAGCTCTACGGGGCATTTTAGCATCTTTCTGCTCACTGCTGTTTTAGTTTTATGGCCCACAACTTTACTGTTCTGGTTTAGTCTCACTGTTCTCATCAACCTGTCTCCAGCAGCAGCAGGCAGCTGTTTTCACTGAAAACGTTTCAATAAACCCACTGTACTTTACAGTATACTACCTATATATATGTACTGCCTATATATTTTGATAGGATATACATGGCATATGGATTTGAGATATTCGACTGATAAAGATCATTGCACACCAGAAAAACACCAACGTGGGAATAGCACAAGATAGTGTTTTAGTGTCACTGTTTGTGAATGGGACCAAAAGCCCAGATGGTACATTTTGGATAGTTCACACTATATAATACTGATGGAATACACACAGATGTTTCACCACCATTTGCCCTGTGTGACCTTTTGACAGTCCAAACCCAAGAGATAGTAGGCAATTCCATTGCCATCCAGCTTCTCTAAATACATAAAAAGACATTATGTTCCTCCATACTGCAATTTGGACAGAAAACTCTAAGAAGAGACAGCTGCTACACTACATGTATATCCTGAACAGCATCATTTGATGTGGTTTACAAAAGGAAGTACAGAATCACTAATACAAAACACTGTAGTTGTACAGACTCCCCTCAGTAACAACCCTGAAATTGTCTCTCAGACTGCAGGGCCAGAAAATTGTGGAGCAGTTGGTGCTTCAACATCTGCAGTGCTGAAACCTCTGCCAGTACCATCTTACTGCCTGGCCTACTGGAAATTAGCTGAACAGATGAAAAAAGATTGGAGAGCTTTTCAAGCCAAAGGGAACTTTGACTCCCCAAGGAAAGGAAATGAGAGACAGGTGACAGTAGGGTTGAGTGAAAAATAGGACACAGATTGGTAGCTGTGAAATAGTGTGGTTAAAGACATTTTATGTGATTTAGCAGCCCCAGTATATAACCACAGCAGTGACTTGTTCTTGCACACATTGCCTTTGGGGCCCTACTTGAGACTGCAGCTTCCCACAATCATCCCCAAACTGGCCTATTTCTTACAAGGACGTTTTTTGGAGCGTCATTCATCACGATGCACATAAAACTTTGTTCCATAGTTCATTCCATTGTTCATTGCCCAAATCTTGCATTCATGCTCTCTTATATAGGAGTAATTACATTGGAATAGTATTTCTTATTATATGGTTGCAACATCTTTAAGGCAGTAGACACAATAGTGTGTTTAAACATAATGTTGGTGGAATCATGTGAAACATTTGTCTGGTTTCTAAGTTTTACTGAAATAGTATGCCACAATTTTTTTACATAAGCTCATTCAAGGTCTAAAAGCAGTTTGGATTCTTCAATATGTGTCATATGTGCTACTGCTGTCAAATGTTCTCCAACTTGAGTACTGTAACTTGTCAGACATCTTTTATTTTGGAAGATGTGTATTACTAGCACGAATTAAGAACTTAGAATTACTGATAGAATTATTACTAACTCAAATAAATCACATCTTGACATCACAACAGATCAAGTGTGTGTACAGCATATTGAGCAGGCAAGAGATGGTTTCCTAATCTGGAATGGACATTCTTTGAATTCTGTCCATGTCTCGCTTTGCAAGCCACATAGTCAGCAAGTGTTCTAGCACAAAAGATTGTGATTAAGCTCCTTGTGAAAACTCCTCATCAACCTGCTCAGAAAATTAATTGTTTTTCATGGCTAATTCAAAAGTGCATTAGCATAAATTGACAGCTGCGGCATGCCATATGCATACGTAAAATTGGAGTTCATTCCCCGGTCGGGCATGATCCTGGAGATAGAGCCACGGTTAACTCACAGAGGTCAGCTGAAGGAACAGACCTCCGTCAGAGTGAATGCCAGCAGTGAACTGCAGCCTCAGCAGCATGGCTGACACAGGCTTTTTTGTGTCTGTTAGCAGAATTAAACAATCCCCTGAGACATAACATCAACACACACAAGGTCCCTTCTGAATATTCAATTAGCCCTACAAGTACTAAGAGGAGCTAACCAGGTTTCTCTAAAATCAGTCACACCCTGATAACCCTCAAAGTGTATAGAGCTCTCTAAACTCAAGACTCTTCAAGCGAAAAAACATTTTGATAGCTGTTAATTGTGGCCATTGCGAGTGCCACATATTACTCTGTAGACATGAGCAGACACAGTTGGGGTTGGGTAATTACTATCAAGACAAGAGTCTGTGTTCAGGACTTATGTTGATTAAGTGTTTGAGGCCATCTGCAGATAATTGGGGACTATTAATTCAATTCCATTTTCAATTCAACTGGGCTTTATTGGCATGGGAAACACATGTTAACATTGCCAAAGCATGTGTAAAATAAAAACATACATAAACAGAAGCATTGTGATATTAAAATATATACAGATAGGTAAGTTAGGGATAATAATAATAATAATAATAATAATAATAATAATAATAATAATAATAATAATAATAATAATAAATTACAAAAAGTGAAAACTACATGAACATTGCAACATTTTTTTTATGAATGTGTGTGTGTGTGTGTGTGTGTCTAGGTCATTCATTGTCCCTCAGGTTGTGGTATGTTGATACATATTGTGCAGCAAGATATTCCCTGTCTCCTCGTAGGAGTATTTTTAATTTTGAGAGGTCATTTAGCTCTTTGAAATCTGAGATTACAGAGTTGAACTTAAAGTAAACGTTCCTTATTTTATTGAATGTTGATGAAAGCAACAACAGCCAAACCTCCATGAAGAATGACTCATACTCAAACTCATTCATTCTCTTTCTTTGTAATAGTACAAAGTGCATCAGGGAACCCAACAAATTTAAGCGTGTACACACAGACTCCCATCACTCTGATCGTCAAGCTATCACGGCAAATTGATTTTCTATTTTTCGTGTTAGATTTCAGCTGTTACTTAGAGAGGAAAGGAGAGCACGTTGCATCCAGACGAAGAATGAACAGTTTTGTTAATTTGGCCGTTGTGTCCTATATCATCTCCTCTAATCCAAGGAGAGTGAGGGCAATAACTGTTCACAATAAAAGTTTATTCAGTTCAGTTTTGCATAAGCCGGTCTGAGCTGAAAAATAACAGTCATGGGTTAAGGATTAATTTAAGACACTTAAGACACTGAACTCTGAATACAGATTATGGAGAAATAAGTCCACGAGATGAACAAAACAATCGAAAGGTGGAAAGCCCAATACATCTAGCAAAGAGCACTTTTGTGCTGAGAGGATTGTGTCTTAATTAGAGTCTGCCTTTGAATGACTTGAGTCAACTGGCATCTGCAAAGAAACAGGCGTTCATTTCCCATGGCTACAACTAATACCTCATGAACAGATATTCTCTGATATTCTCAGATATTCTCTAATCACCATCTCATAGCAAATGTAATACGATGTCCCAAACGACATAATATTTAATAATCTGAGCATGCCATCAGATGTTTTCATCTGTTCGGCACGATTCAATCTTTAATAATAAGTGTAGTGATCACTTATGATTTTTATTCTAATATGGCTGACAAAGGTAATGAAGTGAGATTATTCTTTACTAAAAATGAGACTATTTCACAATTTACTATGTATTTATTGAAATGAATAAAGTGACTTCTTTTTCAGCTTACTTTTGGGTGAAAAATAATAGTATTGATATCACAAGACTGACAGTCTATACAGCTATAGCAGCTGAGGCTGCACTTATATGCACAGTGATGCTTTGAGCTAAACGCTAACCTCAACATGCTAAAATGCTCACAATGACAATGCTGACATGCTGATGCTACGCAGGTAAGTTTACGATATTCACCATTTTAGCGTGTTGGCATACTATCATTTGATAATCAGCACTAAAAACAAAGTAGGCCTGCAGCTGAGGGTGATGGGAATGTCATTCATATTGCAGGTATTTGGTCATAATAAACTAAAATATTAGACAAATTAGATTTATGACCCGATGATGGCGTTAGATGTCAGGGAGTCTGGGATGCATGCGACTTCACCCAATAGTTTCTGGCATTTCACTCAAACCCACAAATATCAACCTCATGGTAGCAATAGAGGAAGTCATGCGCTCAACCAAATCATTAGGATTAATACTCTGGGAACCATGAATGTCTGTTTCATGGCAATCCATTTTGTAGTTGAGAAATTTCAGTCTGGACCAAAGATGTGGACGAACTGACCGACTGACAAACATTGCCATCCCCATGCTGCTAGCATGGCTAAAAAAATAGTGCAGAGTTTTAATGTACACTTCCAAAATGGGTTGTTTGTCTACCATGGGCTTTCCTCTGAGTGGTTTATTTAAATATTCTGTATTTGAAACAAGGAAGAATGTGTCATTAGTTGGATCTCTAACACAGTTTGGCCACATTAACACAACTTGAAAACACCAGGTGCCATCTAGCTGACAACCCACAATCATGCAGCATTATATGTCAAATAAAGGCATAAGATTTTCTAGACATCAAAGTAAATAGAGGTTGCTAGAGCAATCGTCATGGGCTGACAAGCAGAAATGCATCTTTGAGTTCACGTCCTTTCTGGATGCTTCCCATTTATCTTCACTGTCAAGTAAAGAGGACATGATAATGAAAGGTGAACACTCCAGTGAATGGGTCTCTCTCTGCCAGCCTACCATACAATCCAGAATAATGAAAACTCTGCTCATTGGCCAGAGGTTGGATGTGTAAGTGTGTGTAGTGTGTAGGATAGGTGTAGCATTCCTCTTGTTAACATCTGTAACACAACTGCTTGTGACAATGGAATTTAGGTAAAAAGCAACAAAAAACATCCTTCCAGTTCTTACACAATTTAAAAACACAGAAGTAAAGCTATTTAGAATAAGAAAAAAACACCTATTACATATATAACACATATTGTCTTGATTCTGTAAAAAGTCTGGTGATGAATTTCAATTGCAGTGGTTATTTATTTTTGCTCTTATTTATGACTCTTCAAATACTTGCTCAAAGCACAAAATTCAAGCTGCCATCTTATGCTATCTTACACTTTTTGTCTGCAGTTGTACATTTGTGTTAAAGTTACACACTTTTTTATTCAAATTGCATTAAAATTTGATTCCCCATACAGTACATTGGCTACTTACCCTGAAATCAGCAGACACTTTATTAAGTATACAGATACCCCCCTCTGCTGGAGGAAGGCGTAACTGCACGCCTCAATTCAATTTAAAGGAACAATCCAAACAAAACACCATCCCCACTACCAAAATTCAAAACACAGGACTGAAGCTTGCCACCACACTGACAGATACAAGGAGTAACACCAACCAACAGCTACATAAAAATTGTATCCAGGCGATATTAAAGTGACAATTTGTAAAACACCTGCAGCTGTGCACATGTAGAACTTCCGATGATTTATAAAGATGAACAACCTATAATTTATGACTGCTGAACAAATTCTTGATCAACAGTTGACATCTAAATGTTTAACACTGTGGTTTTTATTTTATTTCTTTTATTAACATTATGTTTTACAGCAATCAACAATTATTTCTTTCACATTAGTGTTTAGTAAAATGTTTATGACCTTGTTATTCTCATGGCATCTGTGTTAACTTCATTCCAAAAAGATTTTCCTTTAAGAACTATGTAAAGTTTATTCTAATTTATGCAGATCAGGTGTATGACAAAAGATACACTGGCAGGTGTTTTCATAATTTCATTCACCCTATGTGCATTATTTCATCATAGCTCAACCAACCATGCCCTCTAGAAAAGCTTAAAAGTCATTTAAAAGCCAAAGATGAAGTTAAACTCTCATAACAGAAGAGTAATTGTGTAATGAAGAAAATGATAAGAATATTGCATTTTTATATATATATAAAAATGGTATAATTAACAAATGACAATCTTAGGCTGCCAAGATATTAAAATTGAGGTCAAGTTAAGTAAAAATGCTGGTATACTTAAAAATTTGATGACTAACACAAACAATTCTTTTGTTCCATGGTAAATCAGTTTTCATATCCTGGAAAAAGACAAAAAAACAATATACCACAAAAATTAAGTATATGAAATTTACAGTAAAGCACCCTTTGTTCTTGAAATCTACACTCACATTTTCAATCAGGCGATCAGTGGGTTATATACCAGGTCAAAAAGTAACAAATACCTCAGTGAGCAAATGGAAATATTTTATTTGCAAAAATGAACATTTGTCACCAACAGTACCATTACAGTATTTACATTTTTTTGTGACTAAGAAAAAACAAAAACATATTTCCTTAGACGTCTGCATTACATTCAATTGTCAATATGAGGTGGCTTAACTCTGGCACAAATTAAGTAACCTACAAATCGCAGTTTGATCGTCCCAGATAATACCACATAAGACAAGATTGAGACAGATGATAATCCAAAAGTCCAATACAAATGCATCCTAGATGCATTTCTGGGCCATTTTACAGAACTTCGTGTAGTGCAATTCCCCATGTCCTCAACAGGCCGGGACAAGTGCAATACCACACAAGTACAGAGCATTGCTACCTCTCCCAACCTGCACAGAAAGGGATCACTTCTGACAGATTCATTTCGGTTCTATGATCAGTTTTGCATGGATTTGCACAGCACTATAGTTAAAAGCTGAAAGCAAACCAGCAAAACTAACCAGAGACCCATGTGCATAAGCTACCTCTGCAGTTTTCCAAGAAGAAACACGCATTTAGGAGTACTTTAAGTGCTCACACTGCAGTAGAATTTCATAAAACTACCTGCACTATAAGCACTTTAATACTACTGAAACCTGTCTTTACCTTTTTAACCAGAGCTGTAACGGAAACCTGACTGACCACCATGGAGGAAGAAACAATATTCAGAGGATTCAGATGGAAACACAGGCCACCATCAGTTTTGCATAGATTTGCACAACTTATTTCTTCTTGCAGCGCAACTATGCAAAACTAACAGAGAACTGCCACAATTTAAAGTGTATAATTATATGCATATATTTATGTACACACATATGCATGCGCACACACAAACACACAGCAGATGAGAGTCCCAGCCCCTTATGCCAGAAGGAGCATTTAGGGCAGTAGGTGCTAGTCTACTTCACTATCTGCACTAGATGCACCTTAGCATAAGCACTAGTGGAAGCCACACAAGTGCAAGTCAAGTTATGCCGAATACCTATTTAACAATGACTTGTCATAACAGTACATTTACATAAAAACAAATGTTCAACTTTACATTATTTGGTCTGTAAAAGATAGATAAAACTCAGCAACACATGCACTTCTGAATTATGAAGTGTCATTAACAGTGACAGGATGCCTCACAAATATCAAGCGTGTTTGATAAGAGGGGCCTCGCACCAGACAGAGTTGCTTCGTTCGGGAACAACGGGACACCGAACCTCACAGCAGGATGGAGACGATGTCCTGCCAGATGTGCATTTACATGTGTATTTGGATTCAGTCTATCCTGGACTGACAAACAAGTTGTGTCTTTGAATAAGCCGACTCCTTTAGTTACTATTGTCAGAATAGTGCTGAAAGTGCCTTCACTGCAGTAGATTTTATAAAACTACCTGCACTGTAAGCACTTTGACACTACTGTGACTTCAAACTGTTCATGGGGAGTTTTCATTCACAGAATGAATTAGGATGCCTGTAAATCCACAGTGAGGGGCTTTCCAGAGGAGATACAGATGTGCACAGGGGTCTGCAAGCATAAATGAGACATAGCATCAAGACTGTCAGCAACTTCAATTCAGGGCTGAAATCAATTTTCATTTTAGACAAAAATACATTATTTGTATGATTAACCATTTATTGTATAGTCTACAAAATGTCAAGAAAGTGTGAAGAATACTGCATTAAATTATAAGAGGCCAGGTGATGTCTTGAAGGTGCTTGCTTTCTGGGACTAACAGTCCAGAACTGACAGGCAAATGACAAAATAAAGACAAGCAGCACAGCCTCACATTTGACAAACTGGAACCTGACAATTTCAGGCATTTTGTCTGATAAAAGATTCATAATTAATGAAAATTAGATTATTATCTGTTAATTAAAACAGGTCAATCACTTAAACAGCCTTCTTAAAAATGCCAGTAAATTAGAAATGAGTGCATCATATACAGTTCACTCAACCAAGACTTATCCCCAACCAGAATGACCCTTGTTATGCTACTTTTGTGACCTCCACTACGGAAGTTATGTTTACAGTGCTGTTTGTCAGTTAGCTAGCAAGATCTAAAAAAAAAAAAAAAAAACATAGTACAGGTGATCAGTTTTTGATGCAGATAGTACAACTATGTGCACATTTATAACACCCAACCTTCTTTCTTATATCAACCCAACTTTGATTCATATGCCATTTTCTGTCATTTGTTTTTTTTTGGCAAAACATCTTTAAAACTTCACTAAATTTAGAACATTACATTTGCAACAGCATTTAAAGGACACCAACATTTTAGATATCCTTTTGCACATTCATCCTTGCACAAAGCTCTAATATTCCGAGGATCGAGGTATCCCCCAACGCGCCTAATTATCTATTACTGTGTACTTTGATGCAGAAAGGGGTCTAGATGACAAATTTTGTTATTAAACACTGGTGCATTCATGAAAAAAATACACACGAGACAACGACCACATGTCGAAATGTCTTCAATAACAAAGTTCAAAAGGAAACTGGAGTCTGAACCAGGACTGCTAGAGGATAGCAACACTTGCGCTCCAGTCACATTGCTGTACCCCTCCCCCACGCGCTAACATGGCGCCTAGGAGTCCGCATTTTGAGCGTTTTATAAGTGTACTTCCACCGACTGGATAACAAAATATAAGTATGATTACATTGGCGACATTAAAATGTATGTGCACTTAACAATGAAATCAGGTGCATGTGAAGTGTGCGCTCATTATGACTAGGCGCACCAAGCGTATGATACGAGCTACTGCAAACTTAAGTCAGAATCCAGCACACAACAAGCTAGTAGTACCCGAGACTCCATCAAAACAGTCCAATGCAGCGCGTGTAACCTGCGAGTACGGTTGGCTTTCAGAAAGATTGTTATCCGATAAAGATGTATAATACCACAGATCGGTTGTATTAAAACATGGCATCTGGGCAAATTGCTTAAAAGACGTACTAAGTAAGCAGGCTAAGGTTGGCTAACACCCATCCACTTCAGAGCATGGCTTTCTCTTATCTTAGCTGCTTTCGTTCAACTTACTCATACAGGCTAACACAGTTAAATATCAGTGTATGTTCCCGGCTTCTTGTTAACACTGAATCCTCCACTCAAGTACACTTAGTATAGCAAGTCAAGCCAATGCCAATAATGTAATTTAACGATATCTTCTTGACGGCATGTTAGCGTTAGCAGCTAGCTGTTAGCTAACTCAGCAGCTCGCGGGATAGCAAAGGCGCGCGGCCTGCTGCAACCCCATGTGCTGCTGCTTTGTTCTGGAGGCACTTTTAAGTGTAACGTTACACCACAGCGCACAAATCGGCTGAAAACCTAAACTGCTATCATCATGTGGCCGACAACAGGAGTACATGAGGCGATAACTTGCAGCTACTACTTAAGTGTGTAACGCATAATTTTCACGAGTGAGTATCACTTCCCCGAAGACTTGAGGTGCAGCAGCAACACATGCTTTTCAAATCTCCCTCATTCTCCAACCATGGAGGATAGGTTGCCATGCGCCCTTTACAACATTGTTTTCAAATGCGGAAACTGACGATTAAAACGTTTTCCCTTATGTAAACGTTGAAGTGTGACCCCGGTATCGCCTATAGTGCCGAGCATTTCACTTTCCTGACGTTTAGCGCATCTCCCGAAAAGGCTAACAACAGGTTTCTTGCCAATAACATGCGCGTAATAAGACACTAGCTCCTAAAAAATCCACCATCTTCACTCACTTGAACAGACTTACCGTTTCACGTTACTCACACTGTTTCAGCGGTATCTGCAAAACTGAGAAAAGAAAAAGACTTCACAAATTGAGTAACATCTAGCACGTAACGTTATAAATTATAATCCAAAAAGCACAACCATGTGCTACTATTATGATTTGCAAGGAGTTTGGGAATCATAGTAAGATTGCGAAAGTGGCGCGAGTAGAGTCTAGGTTTAACCATGTGGTGAATGAAGGGCGGCTCCCAGCCAGCGTAGCTAAACCCCAACTCCTTCATTAGCATAAATCAACTACTTCCTCTCCAAGCGCGACTCTCAGGTTTCACCACTTGATTTAGACTGTTGATGAACATACAGAGGTAATGAAATACATAAATTACGAACTTGTTCCTCATTAGGACACAATAAACAAAAAAAACAAACAAAAAAAGGAAATAAATACTACTAATAATAGATAAATAAATAATTACAGGCAACATCAACACAAGAGTTGCACAAGTCGACGCCCAAGTTTTATAACCTGATTTTGTTGATGTTTTTTTGCGTAATGTTAAGACAAAAATGTCTTCTGAGTATGATAAACGCTAGGAATAAATATACCCTGTTATTCTAACGAAAAATGATTTACTTAAATCGATCTGTAATATAGCCTACCAGCATTATGGCACGTATCTGGTACATAATTGTTTATCATATAAAACTGATTAATCTTTCCAACATAATTCTCTGCAGTGACATGTATTTTTCGGATGTACTAGCTGCACAATAGTTGAGCTCTTTGTATTGTAATAGCATACTACATGTAATTCTTTATTTAATTATAAAAACTTACATTACTTTTATAAGGTAAGAGAGTTGCACAGATGCCTCACGAATGAAACAGAATTGTTGGCTTGATGTGCCTGAATTAACATGATTAACGGCTGTACAATCATAGCATTTAGGTAGACTTATGGAAACCTAAAAATACAAAATAAATTGATGTCTTAGTGTCTAATTTGCTCATACAACCTGCTGTTGAAACGTTTTTTTCCATTTGATATTGTGGACAATATAAGTAACTAAATATACATACTAACACTAACATAACTAACTAGAAATACAAACCAAGGTGTCAGCACTGCCAATAATATAAGAGGGTCTGGATGTTAATATGCCTTAAAAGAGGAACAAATGAAAACTTTACCTGAATTCAGTTGTCCTGAACATTAAATAAAAGTAAATATATTGCTATCTGTTGAATGTCTGTCATGTTTGTGAGTATGTGATATTTGATTACTGATTAATTGCTATACATATACCCTGTTCATTACAGCAAATCAACTGAATGCAATATCAAATATATAGTATTTTATGAGATTTTAATAGCACACACACATCACAAATTGCTACATCCCCATATTTCTGATTTTGGATCATCATTATTGTAATCTGTATTAACATTTCACAACAAAACTCAACAGTATAATGTCAAATACAAAGCCAAGGTTTATTGTGGCCAGCTTTTATGTTACATTGACACCACAAATTACTTTCTAACTCAAGGCCACATATTTTGTCTTCTGGCCGTTTTTTATGAAACAATATGCAGCTGTGTTAGAATCACTATGAAACTTAATTTCAGTCAATATCTTGATGCACATGTAGTTAGGAAATCGCACTGATGTAAGCAAAGACTTTAATAACAATGAATGTAACTGCCACTAATATGGTTTAATGTGTCTGTTGCTAAGGCTCCTCCCACTGAAAGGGAATGAGGAGTGTTCCTCCTTAAAGCAAAAATGTGGGGAATTGTCTAGTTCACCTTTCACCTCTAGATTCAGTCATGTGTAAAGTCACACAATGGAGGCACAGAATTTGAAGCTGTCCTCCTGCTCACACAGATACAAGACAGAATAATGTTAAAAAGTACTGCAATTTAAATTTATAAACTATTATTTTTGTGTTTTGTTTAAATATGACAAAATGAAGTGACTGAAAAATGAAAAGAAACAGTAGGCCTAAATAGATGTAGATATAATATTAAAGACATGTTATTCCAAAGAGGTGAAATTCCTAAATCAACTGTGATGCATTTCTGTGACATATAGTTACACTTTACTACACTTTAGTTTGAGGATGAAAAGCACGTAAAACAGTGGTATACTGAGGAGGCTTTAACGTTTTCTGTTGCTGTTAAAGGTTTGTTTACCTCAGTATTTTTTGTAAGCACAGGAGTTAAAATTAATATTTTGTAAATCAGTTGAGAAACACACAACATGTTGTTCATCTATAATTTAAATTAATCAATTATGTGAAGAGTATACCACATTTTATATGGTCTAAAATTACTTCTCACTCAAACACTAGAAGGCTGGGGGACATAATTGGTTCACAGGGAGGGAAACCGCAGTTGAAAACAAATTTCTGGCAACAAATTAAA
This sequence comes from Siniperca chuatsi, assembly GCF_020085105.1. Taxonomy (NCBI): domain Eukaryota; kingdom Metazoa; phylum Chordata; class Actinopteri; order Centrarchiformes; family Sinipercidae; genus Siniperca; species Siniperca chuatsi. The sequence continues at coordinate 16,235,571 of NC_058053.1, forward strand.
CAAATGGTATTTTAATGTCCTTTCATCTGACCTATAACTAAGATTAATTAAGTGTAAAAATGATAGATATAAAATGCAAAGCAATATAAAGTATATCAGATTTGAAATTATGAAAGCAAAGATAACTATTTAGCAAGATTTCTGTTCCCATCCTCATTTATAAACAAAACATAGCTCAACTTAAAAAAGTAAATATTTCTGTCCAACTCTCATTTCTTCCCAATGCAGATAGAATCAATTTACAGAAATTTTACTATCAGCACGCACAGTGAAGAAAGAAAGTGGATTAAAGAAGAGGATGAAGAGGATTAAAACATTTATGTGCTCAGTAATGCGTACTGATTAATGTACATTGCTGAAGTGATAAGTGTTCCTGTAAGCCATGAGAGTGTGACAGTCCTGCACAATACCAGGACCATGAAACTGAAGCAGCTAAATGGAATTCAGCCATCAATAATTTATTATCATTATTTACACATATGCTTGGAGCCAGTTAGAGTTGGTAAAGAAACTCAGGCATAGGCCTACTGGTTTAATTGTTAGGACATGCTTTTACATTTTAATTTAAATCACAGTGTATGTCTTTGCTCAAATATCTACTTTCAATAATAATCCAGTTTGCAATTTTTAATCATTGTTGTACAAAACTAATTAAACTGTTTCACAAAATTGTAAATTCTTAGCTAAAAATGTATTCATTAAATTACAAGTGTTTGCAAGGAAACATAACTCCAAAATAAATATATGTGCTAAAGTAATTAAAATATGCTTCACAGTTAGGTGAACTGGAAGGGATTTCTTGAATTGAAATGTTCCAATATTGTTTATTATTCAGCTTCAGAAATACTTAAGGAACAAAGAAAAATCAGGCAAAATAGAATACAACAGTAACAAACAACTGACCTGAACTGGCCTACTCTTTTGTTCTTTTTTAGTCAAAAAAGTCTTCAGTTACAGAACGTGTATTACAATAATTATATAATTATGTTGGTAATTAAGTAGCATGTAAAAGTATTGGTTGTTGTTATAATGGTACCAGTATATTAAACAATTGAAATGATAAAGTTATGATACATTAAGTTCTTTCAAATATAAAAAATGTTGTAAAAAATTATGTTTTAGTTTTAGAAATTATATTAAACAAATGTTTGGTATAGGCCTAAGTCTCAAAACCTGTTGTAAGAATCTTCTCTCAATGTGTTTTTCAGGCTATGAAAGAAAAAGATTGACTTGACTTTTCAATGACCTGTATCTTGAAAGAAACGGATTTAACCACAATAATAAGGCGGATCAATTTTATTAAGCTACATTGTAACTGATGGTGCTATACTGACTGTTTTTATGGTAGTGTATAAAAAAAATGCGTTTCATCATTCTGACGTTTGAACCTACCCAGGTGCCGTAGGTCATACTCTGTTCAGTTATGGCTGCTCTTCACGGAAGCCACGCCAACGTGCCACAATAATGTAATACCACAAGTCCGACACGTCCGACGTGATACTTTACAGTCATTTATTATATAACCTAATGGTGATATTGAATATTCCGATATATTGTTACAATCTGTATATCACAGCACGATGTCTTAACTTGTTTTTAGTGCATCGGTGGTTACATCGTCTAGCTAACAATGTCTAGGTGTTTTATTTTGAAGGTTGAAATACTTGAGTTCCGGTGTAATTGTAGCACTCTATTGTAGCATGTCAGTTGATTTAACGCTTCCCCTCCTCGTAACTCCATGAGGTTTTTTTTTTTTTAACATGTTCAGACTATCAATAAGAGGCTCGTGTTGATGCTGGAGAATTAAAGGTGAGTTGTACGACGCATTTACAGGACATACGGATGTGTGTAATGTGGTTTATTGTATTGCAACTTCCGCTTAAATTAACGTTAGCTGCTGTCTTACACCATATTCCCATTCTAAAATGTGGCTGTCCCCACAAACTACTATAACTTGTATGTTATAACCAGAACACAACACTGAACAATTCGTGTTATACACAGTAAGGTATCTTCTGTCTTAAAAGAACTAGACGATACCTTGCTTTTAAATTAAAAGAACAACAGCAACAGAAAATTTATTTCAGAATGATTATTTTAAATTGCTGACACACTCAGCAATTTCAGCCAGTCAGAGGTTATGGTCTAGACTGAAGAGGCAAAATGACAACAGTTAATGGTAGCATGTCCTTACCTGTTTAATCTGGATGTTTGTATTCATAAATTTTAAAATTCAATTATTCAGTAAATCTTTTGTGTATACAGTACATATGTATTCATCCACTCAAACAACAGGGACTCTGGGTTTCAGGCAGGAAATATTCATAACAGCTGTTTGTTAGCGGAGTTGTACATACAAATTTAAATAAGTAGCAAGCTGAACTGAATGTATAGTGTCTTTTAACCATGGTTTTCATTAAGGGAAATTAACTATTCATTTATTTTATACTGTGCTTGACAAGACATTTATCTTATCTTCAGTAAATGCCAAGCAAATGGAATACATGAGAAATATACAATTACATACAGTTATCATCTTTGGTATACAAATGTTTTAGACAGTAATGTTCCATAAATGTCAGCTATTGTTTGCATTTACCTGGATTTGAATATTCCTACACATACTCTACACATAAACATATTCAAAACAGGTTTATACATTTTAAACATTTTTTTTGTTGTTGTTTTTAACGATTTTTTTTATTTTATTGTTGAAATTAAAATGTGGCTAAAAACTGGACACTATTATTTCCATGTCTACCTTTCACCCTCTTTTAGAAGCACAGTTTTCTTGGCAAGTGGCATCCCAGACCAAATTTGAGGTGAAATTGATCTACAGATAAAACAATCCCAAAAAAAACAATATATTGCCTTTTGTAGTAAATTACTGCATATTAGGAATTGTATGTTTGGTCAACTTAGCACTTTATTTTGCCGTTCTTTTAAAATCATGCCTTTGTCTGTTTAGTCTGGCAGATTGATGGCTGCCTGTGTGCTTTGTCGATGGGTGCCCAGGCTACGCTACCTCCCAGGCTTGAGAAACGAGTTTACCCAGGCTCAGCACGTGCATGTCAAACAAGAGGATGAGACTGATGATCCGGAGGGGAAGAAAGGAGTAATGCAGCACCAGGAGGCCTCTCTCCAAGGAGGATACAGGCTGTATTACAACCCTTCCTCATATCGTCATTCTGTGTGGAACTCTGCAACATCCCGGAGCCAAACAGATAATGATGAATACGAACAGTGTCTCATGACTCTCGCACCTTCCTTCTGGCAACAGAGCAATCGCTACAGTGTGAGTTGCTCCCGGCATCTCTCCAGCTCAAAAAACACACTTCTTGACTTAGCTTTCAACAAAGGCCCCGAACCCAAGATGCCATCAGTGTCACTGTACCACAGAAAACCCATACCACCAGATGTCATAGTAGATACACGTGCCTTCCTCAAATGCCGGCCAGGGTATGCCTCCATGACCCTTGACCTCACCCAGCGGCCTCATCCAATCGAATGGGAGGAGGCCTTACAGCTGCTCCAGAAAGTGACTGTTTTAAAGGGCAGCATGAAACCATCTGATGTGTCTCAGTTTCTTGTGGAGCTCAGCCGCTTGCACCCAGACAAGATGTCTCTAGTGAGGAGTGACCAACGCTTTATCATGCTCCTCCGATATTCTGTAGAACACCTTCGCCTCTTTACTCAACTGCAGCTGCTGGAGGTGCTACAGTCGTTTGTGTTGCTGGACATGCCCTCAGCCCACACTGTACTCGGGCTGTATGAGGCTGAGCTGAGCCGCCGGGCCAACCAGATGACTTTACACCAGTTGCTGTTAGCTGCTGACTTGTGGCGCTGTCTTGGGAGGCAGGTCCCCCAGTTCTTACAGCACCTCTATGATTCAGTCCATCTGTATCTGGGAGTGATGGGGATCCCTGAGCTGGTGCAACTGTTGTATATAATGGGGGAAGGTAGGCAGTGCCCGAAAGACTTGATCCATCCTGTAGAGCAGCTTCTCATGCATCATTTACATCAACTGTACCCTGAGGAGGTTGGTGCTGTATGCTTGGGGCTCTTTAAATCCCAGACTTCAATATCTGAGGCTGCAGTGACTCGTATTGTTGACAAGGCACACTCTTTTGTGGAGGAAATTAGTGACTTTGCCATGGTGAATGTGCTGAAATTCCTGCGTTTCAGCTACCTGTATCACAGGGCTTGGCTGGAGGCCATGGCAAAGGAAGTTCCTAGACGGGCCAACAGGATGGGTGCTAAGGGGCTGATGCATGTGGCGCTGGCCTGTTCAGCGCTGCATTACCGCAATGATAACATCCTTATGGCAATTGCTGAGAGAGTTCCCTTGCTGGTGCCACACTGCAGGAGTAAAGACTCATGCAAACTGCTGTGGGCCTTTGCCACATTAGGGTTTCTCCCAATTCAGAGCCCAAGCTTCTATTCCAGTCTCACAGAGGGCCTGAGACAGAGGAAAGCTGAATTCCAGCGATACCCAGGGCATCTGCTTACTGGCCTTCTAGGCCTGGCCTTTGTCTCTCAGTTCCCAGAGGACCTAATTGCATTAGCTTTGAGTCCTGACTTTGTCAACTTAGCACTGAAATCTACACAGCTGGAGCTGAAAAAAGACTTGTTCACTTTAGATGGAGCGGTGGCTCTGGAGTTGCCTCAGTGGACTGGCCCGCGGCTAAGCTGTGAACTGAGAGAGGAGGTGACAAAAATGCTGTGGAAGTTTGCTCAATCAGACGTGTGCCAGAAACCAGAGGTTCAGGAGGCAGAATCTACTCTGCAAGATCTGCTTGGAGGAGAGACGTTTGTATGTAAGAGAATGATTCTGCCCCACACTCGCTCCATCGACCTGGAAGTACATCTTGACTCCGCTGGACAGCCTATACCTTTGAACCCAGCATCCCACACAGAAATGTTATCTCCAGAGAACAGTTCATCCAAATTTCCATCTCATCAGGGTTGGGGGAGAATGAATATCGGAGTGACTATAACTGAGGAACTTTTAACACAGATAATAAATACCAAAAACACCACAGAACCTTTAACTCCGTCTCTTACAGTTAAGCCTGCATCTCTTCACAGAGTGGAGCCTGATGAAGGTGGGAGACTGTTTGACACAGGGCTAGACCTGACCAGCGACCTTATAGAAACTCTTACCAAACCCAGTAGTCAAGGCTCAGCCCTTCAGGACTCCAAAGGCACAGTCAAACTTGCTATCCAGGTCTCCAGCAGGAACCACTACTGCTACCATTCACAGCAGTTGTTGGGCCTTCATGCCATGAAGAGGAGGCAGTTGAAGTTGGCAGGCTACAGGGTTGTGGAGATTAGCCATCAGGAGTGGTTTCCCATGCTGAGGAAAAGCAGGGCTGAGAAGCTGGCATACCTGCACTGCAAAATCTACAACAGTCTGTAATGATTCTTTGCCCTCCAAGAGCCAAAAGAAATAATAGCAAACTCAGACTGCAATGCAAACTATGCAGGCACTTTGGCTTCTGGGCAATCTTTAGTTTGTTATGAGTGTGTGCAAAGCACAGAAAAAGGTCTGTTAAGGAGATGGACAGATGTTGGTTTATCCCCACCCACAATTGACTTTTTGTACATGTTTAGTTCAAAATACATTTCTGAAGGATTTTTGTCAAAATGTGAGACATTTCAAGACATTTTTTTGTGAAAATAATGCTAATTAAAAAGTATTCAACTCCTCACTGTCCTGGGCAAGGTTGTGGTATGATATCATAACATACAGAAGATATTTGGAATGTATTTTCTTTTCTTAATTTACTTAAATTTGAATGTTCCTGCAATAATTTGCTTATGCCTTCCAGGATCTGTAGAAAAGTAAAGAAAAAATGTTTTGCATCATAATCTTAATCACATCTACATGATAGTCTTCTCAGAGGTCAATGCATCTATTTCTAGTGTTATTAGATTGCTGTCCGCTTTGCACGTCAAATGTCAGTCTTTTCAACTGATGAGAATGTTGAATGATACAGATTTCTGTTGTTTTTTGGTATTGGTAATACAAATTTAGTGTATCACAAAGCTCAGGCAGACTCATCTGCTTTATTGTTGCAGACTGTACGTGTATAGCGCCGTTCCAGTCTTCGGACCACTCAAAGCGCTTCACAATACATACCACATTCACCCCATTAACACACAAAAAAAGTTATTGCAGTATGCTTTTTATATTCTAAGCCAAATTGGTACCCGTTCTACTGAGCTTAACTACATACCTATGAAAAAAAAATAATTCGAGAATTACAGCTCCTACAAGGTTTTTTTTTTTTTTTTTATGCAAGGCCTATTTCAAAGCCCTGTGGAAGCTGTAATTGGTGACTTCGTCTGGCCTGCCTTTCTACAACTACCACATTTTTAGAAAGAACAAATACTTTAATGTCTTTCATTACGATAAGTTATAATATATTACATATGGATAATCAAAGTGGTAGCTGGAAGCCCTGAATCAAATAAAGTTTGATTGAAAGTACAGTAGCCAAAATTATGTGACAGTTGTTTTTTGTCAGATTTTATAGCTTTCAGTTGCTTTTTAATCGTGGTAGTAGTAGCTTAAGAGCCTATAAATTAACAAACATCTTACTGGTGTATGGCATTCTTTTTAAAGTTTATTTATTCACAGAGTGGACAAAATAATCTCTCCGTACAATAAAACCGAAAACTACCACAAAATTCAACCCCAAAATGGCCGTAGTATTGTGTAAACACTTCCCTGAAAGGCTAAAAAGATATTAAATGCTAAAGGCTTCACAAAAATAGAATGTATAACAGCATTTATGACATTAAGTACATTCCACTGTCACTTTTTTGTGACAACCCTCAATGCAAAATGTGTTTTATATAGCAGATCATGCAAAACTGTAAACACCACCTCTGAAACTGTCTGAGCATAATCAGTGACAGACTGGTCACAGCCCCACTGACTCTGGGAAAGGAATTCTTTCACCCTGGGACAGAATTGATGTTCCCACGTTTGACTCCTCCAAGCCGTTATAAGATGACTTTGCTGTGGAGGTCATCTGTCCGTCTCTCATTCCTGCCACTGCAGCAGGATTAGGGATGTTCACAGATATTTATATTTTTATCTGTATTTTTGAGGTAGAAAGAAGTTGTCAGACTTTTTTCTTTGACAGGTTATTGTTATGATATTGTTCTATCACCTTGTATAAACGTGAAGTAGCGTAAAAATAGTTGAACAACAAAAGTGACTTGCTGAACACATCTGTCAAATTCACATCATGTTTGTTTGTTGTATGTTTTGCGGGGTTTATTTTTCTGACAACATAACTTGTGAATGCAATGCAGTTCGACAGCCCAAGGTCTGAGATGTCTCCTATCAAAACTCACCATAAATCAGTTGTAGATTTTTCAAATTAGTCAGTTAGTTGTTTCAGTTGCACTGCCACATCCACACAAGGTTAAAGTAACATTTTCAAATAACTTGGTATACTGGTATTCACTATGATGAATTGGTTTGACGATTTTGCAAGTTGATTTGTGATTGAAGTTGACTGTCATGGTTTATTGACAAGAATGGAATTCAATGGTTGCCTAGAATGAAGGGAAACTACAAACTATTGTATGCTTTCGAAATCATACAAGTAATATAAATATGTTACAAAATCACCACTTATGTCTTTTCAGAAAAGCAAGACAAAATACATTGTTAGTTGATGGACGTTGTTTTATTCATAGGCTTTCAAATGCATAACAATGAACCAAATTTGAGAAACAAATGGTATAAAAAAAAGCATTGTTTATGCTTTGCTGACTGTCACATCCAGGTTCGGGAACATCCGTAAGCAGGATATCCTTAATACTCCCTGAAGAAAAAGCTGGATGAGACCTTGGGGTAAGGATGCGCTGGAGAGACTACAGGTGTTTTGAGTTCCTTTTAAAATGTTTCTCCTTTCCCTCTCTACCTCCCCCTTTCTTTTGTGACCCAGAAACTGACGTTAATGCTTCTATCTTGCCGGCTGTCCTAATACTGTTGGAGACAAAAACAACTTCAAGGTACTGGGAGACATTGTCTGAAGGAAAGACAAGAAAAGCCTACAGGGAGACTTTTAATGGCTTGCCCATTACTGACCAAACACAACTCGCATTCTTAAAAGCTGAGTATCCGATCTGATCATCATTCCCCCACTTAGAGAATTAAAGAAGAAATCCTACAGCCTAAAGGCTAAAGGTGGCCAATTGTACGGCCTATATATGCCCCATGCACTTCATATCTCTTTGTTGACTCAGTAAGTAGGAAACATGACATAATTTGGAATACTTGATTTTATAATTGGTTATTGGACGGAAGATTTACGTTAGGACCACTTCAGTAATGGACATACACTTTTCATATCATCAGCAAACAACTGTCCTAATTCTCTTCACTTCTGTCTCCTTCCCTTACTTCCTTTATGTCACTTCTCGACGGGAGACAAGTGGCATGAAGGGAGGAAAGGAAATGAGCAGTAGGAAAGACAAATTTCAATCAACACTACAATCTGTCAGCATGCGTGGGAGCGCTTGATGATCCCATGATCCCCCAGGAGGAGCTGGAGGAAGCTGCTGGGAAGAGGGACATTTTGGTTGCCATTGCTCCCTGATCAGGATGAATGAGAAAAGAATGAATAGAGAGATGTTGTGCTATGCCTACAGTTTGCCAGCAGAGGGCACTCTCTACTTAGGAAACTGCACATTATGTCTGACTGACAATAATGAAATAGTACCATGACACCTTGATGTTTTTATATGTAATATTTTTATGTAACACATTCATATAAATGCAAGGTGTGCATCACTGTGTTCAGATAAATGGGGGAAACCGTTTTAAGCTTAGATTAACATTAATGTTTTGCAGACCCAACAAAAGAGACAGAAACACATCCAAGTCCATTTTAATAAGGTAGAGAAGAGTCAGTAAATACATCTATTCTTCACTGATCTGAAAAACTATAAAAGAGAATTCACATGTGGGCACTTTCAAGTCAGTGCCATCCCCGCAGCTACAAATTTCACACTTCTGGGTGTACAGAAAGCATGCTTTTGAAGTTGAGATGATTCAGTTTCTCATTTAGAACCATTTTCTTTGGATTAAAATGCAAAGCCAAATAGATCCCTTATCCATGTAGGGAGAAAATGTTACCTTGCTCACTGATGTGTCAGCTCTGTTATGTTTTCAGGTTGATGCTAACAAGGACAAACATGTTTAGGGAATGGGGACTATCTGCCACACTGCATTACTTTTATTAGAGTGTGTGGAGTAATGGGAATGGTTATCGGCTTAGATTGGATCATTATGCTGTTGTTATATTGTATTCTGTATAATCTACCAAGCAATGCTAAACATTCTCTTATTGGTTAATATCTCACTGATGACAATAAATTAATTGAGTTATTAACAAACAAAAGTAAGTAAATAGAGAATAATCATTAGGTGTAGACACTATTTGCAAATGTGACCAGTATTTCACCCGCTAATGGAGGAGGCTCTGGTAGAGTGAATGCTCTCTCAGTAATCCCCGTCTTATTTGCATTTCAATTCTTTTGCTTTTCTCAGTCTGGAAGCTAATCCAGCGCAGTCTGAATGTAGGCTAAACTTGCATCAACATTTCTGCTATAATTCCTTAATTTAGCTTATTGTATGAAACAGACAAATCCTAATGTCACATATTCTTTAAGCACTGATGCAACACCCTTACTACTACTTGTCAGAAAAATCCACTTCATAGATTTCATCGAGTTGGATCCTTTGACTTTCTCAAGTTAGGGGAAACAGGTGCGGATTAACCAGATACATGCACATGATTTTCCCTGGAGAGTGACGACAAATTATCCCCATCACAGTTTTGCACAATGATGCCGCTAACTACTGACAGTGTACTGAATGTTTCTGTATCACTCCCTCTCAGTGCAACTTCCTTTCTGACCCCTTTGGTGGCATTCAATAATGTGTCTGGATCCTTGCCTTTAAAATTCCAAACACACACACTCTGCTAAACCAACTGCTGCAGGGACACGACTGATAGGGAGTGTTTGCATTCAGCACTTGTCTTTGCTGCTATTGATAGACCTTTATTAACTTAACCAAGTTCAAGATTTGTCGCTTGGTTCCTCATTTATTAGGGGATAAACCTTTTCACCTCAAGAACACAGTGGTTTTGGCTGGATTTGGATGAATAGTGTTGTATTTTTGTCCTTGTTAAATGCTCAGGAATAATGTTATGCACTATTACTTAAGCTACAGTCTCCCACCTGGGGCACTTAGCGTATTTGACATGACATAGCATTGGGATGCTGAAGATTTATACAAAGTGTACAAATCTTGCTTCTCATGATGGATTAAGTTAATTCATGCTATCCATAGAAACACGAGCAATTGGTCCATGATAAAATCCATCATGACCAGAAGGCACATTAAAGAGAGAAGGTTGAACACAAACAACAGTAATAATGATAATATGCAGCTTGGCTACTCAGTTCAAAAGTTCAACAGAAATAAACATTTGCAAAGGAGAAATTCCAGTAATTGAAGCATATGCTGTTATAATTTAAAAATCCCCTTGATTATACTGAAGGGACTATTTTTAGCAAGCTTGTAAAAGATGAAGGCATTGGGGAAAAAAACTTTTCTGTGTTTTCAAGCTAATTAACATTATGTGTCCCCCTCCATGTGTGAGATAAGTTCAAGATGACACTTGTGCAAGCAGCATTGTGTTGCATAACCGCATTGCTGTCTACACTCATCATTTGGTCACACAGATCATTACAGCTCAAAGCAGGATTGATGTAAGCCCACTAAACACAGTGGAAGTGCACAGCAGAGTCACTGTAATACAGTTCCACCATGGCATTTGCAGAGGGGTCATGCCATAATAAAACTCCATAATCATGTAAATTCTGTCTGGCATATCGGAAGGCATTTCAAGGTCAGTTTTGGTTTATTGCACGACAATGTTACAACATGTCTTAAAGTTATAATATTTAAGTTTGCCATTACATCAAATCCAATTTTTGATTCTATTTATGGCTGGCACTTTCTCAGCAAAAGCTGGTCTGTGTATTTGCGCACTGTAATTGCCTCTCTAGTATCATTGTTACTGGCGGAGTCCGCCTTGCTGCTGGATTGAAATTTGCTACCCATGCACAAGGGATTCACAGGAAATGATGGATGACGTGATGCGGAAGACAAAAGCCGGTGTCAGACAACACTGTTAACTGTTTTCTTTATTAAAACAATGAGGCGCAGCTCACAGTTTGTACTGTATACAAAATATGCAACTTCTGTGGTAGTAGCCACTCAAGATGTGTTTGCTGCCCCTGGTGGTTGATGCATATTTTCAAGCCAAACTGTTGGACCCTGTCAGGACTGAAATTTTTAGAATAATAACTTTAAACCTGCATTAATTGATTTTTTGGCCAATTGGAGAATGAGCAACAAGCTGTAACATTTACATAAAATCATCTTATAAAGGTGATTAGGCAAATGTGTTAGCAAACAGTTACACATCTAGCAGTTTCAGAGCAACATTATCATTCATTTGGGGTCGCGTTTCTGGCCCAATATTCACTCTCTTTTAGCTCTGTTTTTGGTCTCCACCAACACCTGAGGGAAATATCTGGCTCTCCACCTGCTAAATGCTTCACTATGTTCACCAGCTTGTAGCTAACTGTGTTTGTCTGTCGTTTGGAGCTGGGTAGGTAGCGCTCAACTGCTTGCTGCTGCTGGAAGGTTGAAGAGAGAGGTGACAGTTGTGGGCTAAAACCAAAACAATGAGCTGAAAAACGCTAAAACGATCCATAGAGCTGAGGGGAACTGTCGAGTCAGGTCATAATTATTTGTTTGTAACTATACAAGTTGCATTACACCTAATCATTTTTCTATTTTTTTTTTAATGGAACAATTTCTTAATATAAGATATTGATTAATGCAAATACAATCTGTGAAAATCAAACACTTAAGTCATGTAAGTGGGGACAAATATCTGTTTGACCCTCAAATTCTTGTTACTAATTACACAGCTAAAATGCAAAAAAGAAAAACGGACATATAAGCAAAATACACCATTAAGCATCTTCATGTGTGTTGAACACTGAAAACACTCCAAGGAATACACAAATACACCTACAAGATGTTGCAAGCTTATTTTGAGAGCTTAAGATGGATAGATGGATGGATTTATTCTTTACATGGATATCAATGGGTTCATGTATTCTCTTTCAATTATTGGGACTTAAAAACTTTCAACAAAAGCTGAGTCACCGCATTGGATAATCAGTCTAAAACGTATCAAGATTCAGGATGCTTACTCTGCAGGATGGGTGAAGATGAGAAACAGCTGCAACGGACATACAATTTTGGTACGGATCAATAACATCCTAATTTTGGGCACATTTAGCAAAAGCTCAGTGTACCAGAAGCTGATATATAAGGACACAGAGCACTTGCAGGGTTTTAAATTAATTTGTAAGTATATTCAAGAGCATTAGGTCATCATCTAAAAGATACCAAAGGCATGATGGTCCTTGAAGTATGTGCAGGACTTATAGTACACTGTTTGACAATTTATTATAAATGCTGTAATGCTGAAAATATCTACAAGATTAAATTTACATTTTCAGGTAATTTCTTGTAAAATGTGTTACCAGTTAGATGCCACACGAGCCATCATACTGTATGGTTCAGATTTCATTTTGTAACTCTTAAACTTTGTTAATAAATGTTCTATAGAAGATAGCACTGCAATATTATTTTGTACTTCATGTTTAATTTAGTTTAATCAGCCATTTCAAAATGCTACATTTTTGCTACAATCTCTCCAACTAATTCTCCAACTAATTTACCACTATTACAGACATTACAGATTGCTGTAAAACAAATATGCAGTATGTCAAAGAAATCTTCAAATTTCAAGTCCAATGGCTATGGGAATTTCTCCATTGATGAATGTCCTGTGCTGAAACACTAAAGGCACAAATTATAATGGGTGCCCACAGCAGAAAATGGAATACTGAAAGGCTCTTCTCATCATGTTTATGTTTATCCTGCCTTTTTTTCTGTCTTCCACACTTGAAGCTCATCAAGCAAACAGACATTTAGCCTCCAGGTTAATATCAATATGTCACTATATTTAACGTTGGCAGTTGAAATTAGGACTTAGACTTTAGGACATGCGGTTCTTCTGTTTGACAAATTTATAGTGTATTTATGTTATGCATAAGGTTTTTTTTTTTAGTGCTATCATAAATAGAAGTAGAAATGCCACAGAGAAGTGATGCAGCAATTGCAACATCAGGAACAGGAACAAACATCCAACCATGAAAGTTTAATCCTACATGCCTCTGATGTAAAACCAGTTTCTCTATTCTATATAATCAGCTTCTGCTTTTTGGTCCCAAAGTTGCATTTACTGCAAGATAGAATTGCAAAATACTGCAATAGCATAATCAGAATTTGTCTTATGAAATCAAGAAGTGCATTATCCTTTGCAGAGCCAACCCCTGAGTCTAAATTAATCTTTTCGACATCCCTTGCTTTTAAGTGCATGGAAACCATCTTCTGCTTAATGGGAATTCATATGTTAGTCTGTAATTAGACCCTAGTAACCCTAGTAGACAAATTTAAAGTGATGTGTTAACAATTGCGTAATGATTAATTACATTATCTCGAACACTCAGGGATTAGGTATTGACATGTGTAAGGGGAATAAAGACAGAGACAGAGAAAGACACACAAGAAGCACACTAACAAACACACGTGCACACACGACACTATACCCAGTGTTTGTAAATAATTCTGTCCTTACTACATTATATCACCAAGCGGCATGCTGGGGAAGACAGTTGATGAAAGAGCTGGAGAAATTTAAAATCTTTCCAATGTTCCAACTTCTTTTTATAAATAATTGATGAATCTTACAGTACATTCACATTGCCTTGACATTGTGAAAACATTGTGCTCTGCTGCACATTATTGTAGAACATTTCCATTTCATGACTGTGGTGATGGGAAAAAAAAGACATCTGTGGTATTCATTATCAGAGTAGACTTAGTTAAATCAAACAGGAATACTGCCTATCTGAGTCATACCCACCTTATGACAAATAATGACTAATTTCAATAGAAGTGGTGTGCAAGAAGGACATTTTTCTGTGCTACAGTAGGTGCCACCATGCTGCCATCAGACTGAAAGGAACATTTAAAATGGATGGTCAATTATCAAAAGGCCAAAGTGGACAGTAAATAAGAGGGTCAAAAAGGGAAAGTACAAATGTCAAGGCACAACAACAAAGACACAGTAAGGAAGCTTCACATTCAAAAGAGAATTTGAAAAATAGGAGCTAAATTACCCAGAAATGTCAAATCTTTAAGAAACTGCAGTTCCAAAGCTGCCTTGTATTACACAGACATATTCTCTTACATTCCCAGAAATAACAAACTATCAATCATCAATCAATGACACACTGTAGGAATGAAGGACATTTTGTATTGTTTTTCCTCACTGTACTGCATATGCACTGTTCTAAGCCAATGCAGATTTCTACAGCTGTCAAAACCACATATTTAATGGATTTGACTTTATGGAAACCCAAAGTGGTTGACCTCATTCTTGAGGTTTGATGCATTATGGGACCTTCTGATCATTTTTTAATAATTTCTGTCTTCGTGGCTTAATGCTTATCAACGTATCCTGCTGCTGATTAGGCTGCATTCCTGCTTTAATCTGGACAACTTAATTATACAGGGGATGTCAGACTTTCAAGGACGCTCTTATTCTGAGTGTTGTAAATCAAGGAGTGAATATTTGATATTGCCATCCTCCTGTGCCATAGAAATTCAGTCTCCTGGGAGGGGCAGAAGGACATATATGCAGAATAAATGTGATATATACATACATGCATGAAAAAATCTCATGTTTAAAGACTGATAATCTGAAGTGAACCGTACTGTATATACAGTCTAATGAAAAATATTTTTGCTATTTTTATTTTTGTATATTTATGTTCATTATACTGTCTGTAATATCTGTAAATAAGCGTCAATAAACAAAACCTGCTGCTGCCATCTGCAATCATCACAGCAGGTGTTGTTGCTGTACGAGTAAGTGCTTAGCTTGATTAATGTAGTTTATATGCTCATGTCCTAATAATAAAATTGTAGTGTGAGACCATATAAGAAGTGGTAGAAGTTGCTATAGCAACCAACCTTTTCCCTGCTTAACTGTTTTCCTGTGAGTGGATGTTGCTTTGATCTGATAGCCAGTGGCTAGGTGAGGAGTTTAACTGTGTTATAACCAGTGGGAGAATTCTCCCTGTGGGAAAAAGAACCCATCAAGATCGCAATCGACACTCAGATTAAAGGGGAGGGAATGTGTTATGTTTGTATGAGTTTATCATCTTCTAGGAATCGACTGCCATCTTTGAAAGTGTATTTCATTGCATGTTTAAAAGGTTAAAGGACAAAAAAGGACATCTATCGTCTAATTTTTGCAGGATAGCTGTGTTATATTCTGAATTTTTGAATTAAAAAATACTATAAATATGCATGTAAACCTCCACACAAACTCAGGTATGTTCAAATATGCAGGATATGTGATGAATTATTAACAGACATTGTGAAATCTAAAATAGTGTCTTTGAATAATTCATCTCACATTCTTATGAGTTTCATATTGTAAACCACTGTGGACATTGATTTGTTATCACACATTGTTAAAGAATTAGTATTACTTTTAACATTACTTTACATCCATTACCTTTTCATTAAAAGGCTATAGAGAGGAGCTGCATTTAACATCATCCCATCAGCTCTGAGGAGGTTCTTCACACACTCAAAGAGCTCAGCTGCAGCAGGTGGCTCTGGTGTTACAAGGTAGATGCAAATATCTTTTTTCATGCTTTCCAGAAGGGTGATCACTCCGTTTACACCTGAGTGTGTCGCCACAAGAATGTACTGTATTTTCAAGGGTTCTTGTAGAGCTGCACGTCTGTGCCTGTGGTGTTAAGCTCACATTCTTGTGACAATAAACAGAAATACAGACCTGCAACCAGATTGCCTTTTGGTCGTTACAAGGAATACGCACAGTTAAGCCACTAGCTCGCTTTGGGTTTCATGAATATAATTAATTATTTTTATTTGATCTTTCAATTAAGGCCATGCAATCACAATGTGTCAGCTAGCCTACAGTAAAGGGGATTTATTTTATTTTATAGTTGAATCTAAAATACGGCTGAATATTGTGTTAAGTGATCTGTATGGAGTGTGTCAGGCCTGCAGTCACTTGAGTTGGTGTAGCTGATGCTGCAGTAGCAGCAGATACAGCTGTGTTCAAGATTCATCAGGGATTGGCAGTGTTCTCTTTCGATGTGTTCTGAACCATTTTAGTGCTAACCTCAGCTATTTGACATTAGTTTTGTGTAAAAGCACAGTACTTTTTTTTAGCTAGTTTCGTGTGTGTGTGAACTTAGATTTATGCCAGTATTTAATATTTATTTTTTAGATACATCTTTGAAATATAGGTTTGAATAGAATCACACAGGTTTGCATTTAGCATGACAACACGACTTCTTTTGGATCACAATAACAATATGATTAAGCATTCATATTGTTTGAGGAATGCATGATAGAACAAGACAAAGAGTCTACGGCCATGCTTACGACTCTGTGAGGCTGTTCTTGGGCACAGCTGTGTTTGAGCTAAATAATGCTAGCATAGCAACACAATGACAATGCTAACATGCTGATGTTTAGCAGGTATAATGTTTATCATGTTCACCATCTTAGTTTAGTGTTTTAGCATACTCATGGTTGCGCTAGAGGAAAAGTCACAATGGGAACAATGAATGTCTGTATAAAAATTTGTGACAATCCATCAAGTAGAGGTTGAGATATTTCAATAGATAAGTGAAAAGTTTGACCTGCTGGTGGTGCTACAGGAAAAGTCAGGGGATTACCGAAGTTATTAATTTGTTTGTACAAAATTTCATGTGCAATCCATCCAGTAGTTGTTGAGATATTTCAGTCTGGACCCAAAGTGGTGGACCAACCAACAGACAATGCCATCCACAGAGCCACAACACCAGCATGGCTAAAAATGCGGTTTGTTAACTGTCTTGAATTTAACAGAAGTTTTACAATTAAATTCACTATCATTTAAATACACTGTATTTTGTTTAACCTTGAATGTAATTGGGAATATGTCAGTGTGGATAAAGATTGATACACTCATTATACACAAAAAATCATAATCAATTTAATTTAAAGTCCCCTTTCAAATTTCAATGGGATATCAGTAGATATTTAAGTGTATTACCTATATTTTTATCAATAGATTATCTGGTAGATGTTTGTAAATTGATTTTCAAGTAGTCCTGCAAGATTCACAATCATGAATCAGTCATGATTCATGATGATCATCAAACATGACTGTTGGTGGACTACTAAGATAAGGTTTCGGTTAGGCACATACTGTAAGAGGGTTGGAAATTTAAAAGAACTTGGTACACTGCTGTTTGTTGATTTTCTTATGTTGTTATGGCATCTTTCAAATTATTCTAAAGGCATACTTTTTTGTTTGTAGAAAAATGAAACAATCCTTGTCAAAACTGGTGATGTCTTTTAGTGGTTGGTTGGACAACTCTGACATGTCTTTTGGGAAATCTGGGAAATCTTGGCAGTCAACCAACAAAAGCCTGTCAATTATCCAGTCAACAGTAAACAACTGAAGTAGTGTCTTACATAAATTGCTATGAGCTTCATCAGCATTACCAGAGATGACACATACTGGCAGCGGGTCTTCTCAGTCTTTTGGCTTGTTAGGAGTTGTGTAGCTGCACGATTCTTAACACAAGGAGGAACTTGAAAGAACTGTTTTGATGCACTTGCCACCAGCCCGCAGTACACAGCCTTCAGCAAATGCTTCCCAGTGTGGTTAATGAGGAAAGATATGAATGGTCAAATGTAGTTAATGCTGAGGAATTGAGGTACCACTCTTTGAAGTGCTGCTTTTTGAATATTAATGATATCCATGACCTATTTGCTACTTCACTTTATGTAAATTCCTGATGGCCTTGTTGCCCTGATGCATTTCATAGAGGATATGAAGACGCTGTTGGTACAGCAACAATATAATTAATAAGGGAGTGTATGCATACACTTCTTAACAAGAACCAAGGATTTGGCATAAACACTGTATTCACAGTTTTTTTGGGTGTCTGAACAATTGTGTAAATGAATGTCAAAGTCAGGATCTCATTATATTATAACAAATAAAACTCTGGGTGAAGACATTTGTTTGACAGCTTGAATATGACAGTGCTCCCGGGGGTTCAGAAGATGGTTGCCCAACACTCCCACCTTGCCATCTGTCTGTACCCACTGTAGCTTGCTGTAAATCCCACAAGGAAACTCACAATGAAGAGAGACAGAAACACAGAAAAGTGCTTTTAGGAACCACAGCACACCCTCAGCCTGTCACGAGAGTTGAGTATGACATGAGAGTCGTGCTATGCCTTGAACTATACACTGCTTAAAAAGTTATCTTCAAGTTTAAATATAATAGTGTCTGATTTGCCACCAACTAAACAGAGAGGAAAGTTTTCTTTTAGTGTTTGTGGACAGTGCTGTGTACATAAATATCTCTTTCTGAATGTTCTGATATGCACTGAAACATGTGGTGATATGTACATAAATAGGATGACCAATGAAACTGCAGTCACACTTAAATTTACAGTGCTGCTATTAGACAAGATACTCTATATTTTGTACAAAGAAACTACTGCATGTTGTAAGTAATGGTGGCCAATGGAAGGCAACACAGGAATAAGAAAAGAGATAAGAAAAATACAGAAACAGAAGAATAACTAGAAGGTATTTACATTTTTCTATCTATTCTATTCGACATCTTAAAGAGGACAATGATTTAAGTGGACAGTAGCCTGTGTCTGACATGTTAGGGTTTATGTTGCAGTTTTATAAACCATGTCCTGTGCTGTGAAGTTACTGAATCAGATGCCAAAAGCATGTGTGGTGATGAGGGTCACATAGGTTCTCCTGTCACCCCAAGTGTCTATTCTGCTGCAGTGTCCTTGAGCAGTTACCGAATCCTTATCAGCTCAGAAGGTGTCGCATCATTTATCTGACACTGTGCCAGGGCGAAAAATATTGCAGTCCCAAAAAAGATTACATGTATATGGCTTTCCCTCATATTGCCTAAATGTGGTTTAGTTATATACAAATGTGAGACTCTGCGAAGACTCTGTTAAGAAGTTTGGCTGGTATTTGCTGCAATGTGCCTCAACTCCATTTAGAGGTTTATGATTGAGGTTTTCAGATAGTATTTCCATACAAATGTGCAGCACTGCAGATTAAGTCTTTTCCAATCTGTCCACAGTCCACAGGAACTTCATTAATGACAATATACAACAAATATTGAAATCCAATTCTAATCTTGACAATCATGAACTAATACGACATGGCTCAGAAATCATCAAATAAAACATTTCCTTAAAATTCTGGAGTGTACCCTTGGGTGTACCCTTTAGTGTACCGTTACACGTTTGTCCATGCTCAGCTTGTCATCATTTTCACTGACCATTAATCTGATATAAAATTGCCCACTATAAGGTTTAAACCCCAAAATTTCTAATTATGGATTGAATGTTAGCCCATAAGAGGAAATGCGGCACTGAAGTAGTGTTACATGAACTCATATAGAAGAATTATTATAATTAGTCTCTCCCACTTTAGAAAGGTTTGATGAGATTATCTGCTACTTGTCAGGACAAACTGAAGATTTGAACAAAGGCCGCCTCCCTCCAGCTGTCTGTTTGGTTTTATGAGATGGTCAGGAAAGAGAAGGAAATGTGCAACAGTGCAGCAGTGGCTGCATTTAAATTCAGGCTGCCACAGTATATGGGCAATCTGTAATAGTCCACTCACACATCACAGCACTTGATTTGAAAGCTTCACAGCCAAGTCAGGTTTATCTCGGTGTGTGAAATTATGACACAAGAACAGGTTGTATGAAATGAAATAATACAAAATATGACTATACATTGTTTTAGCAGTGAAAATATGTGTTTTAAATTTTAAGCACAGTGTGATTAAGGATTATTAATACTAGACTTTAAACTTGAATGTATGATCTTGCCCTACGGTTTTGTTCAAATGGTCAGTTGCCATTGCTTCTGTAGAAAATCATGCCCTTTTCAACTGTCTCTGATCTGGAGTATACCATTATTGTTCAGGCAGGGCTGCTTTTTCATTGTGAGATTTGTGTCTCTCCCATCTCTCAACTGAATGAGGTAACACAAACAGGGCCCTTTCAGGTCACATCTTTTTCAAGTCAGGAGGAGACACTGCTATAGTGGATCACGCTGGTGTGCCGCATTTATAAATAAATCCACCATGAGACAAAAAACAGATTTAATGTTTTCGATGTACAGACATATTTTACAACATATTCACAATGTGGTATGTTGCCCATCGAGGCCTGTTTGTTGTCGCTATAAATTACAGGCCAAAGCATGCCAGTCTGTTCCAGCAGTTATAGTGACACTTCAGGCCAGGATACAGAGAAGGACATGCCCTTGATTTGCTGTAGAGCCATGAGGAAAAGGGACTGATAAAAAGTGGGTGGATATCGGGCATGGACAGAGGTTAATGCGCGATGAGCGACTCAGCAAGGCAGCATAAGAGCTGCACAGTATGCTGGTGACTGAAGGAGGGAAAACATGATATTCAGAGTGGATCATTTTGAATTGGGGAATTGTATTAATTTGTCTAGCTACTGTCAGGAAATCTCAGAGAATGATATTATGCATACAGCCAACAGTCTGGCATTGTAATACAGAGCACTCAAGAGCTATGAAAGCCTCTTATAAACATCAATTCACTGTATTCACAATACAACATTTTATTTTGCCTTTTGCCAAAGCTTTTCTTTTTTCTTGATGTGAAATATTATTTTCATGTTTAGTGCAGAGTACTATAAATGGGAGGATGAAGAAGGATTTTGTCACTTTTCTCAGGTTGGCAGTCATAAGCCTGGATAAGCCTTCATAAATATTAGTGTGTCTCACACATACTGTTTCCAGTTGTTGCAAATATACTGGCAAAGTTGAGCACATCCCGAATCCAAATCC
Source organism: Siniperca chuatsi (assembly GCF_020085105.1). NCBI lineage: Eukaryota > Metazoa > Chordata > Actinopteri > Centrarchiformes > Sinipercidae > Siniperca > Siniperca chuatsi. Next base: position 16,256,730 of record NC_058053.1, read on the forward strand.
CCCTCTCTGGGTTTGTAAATACCACTCTAGCCCAGCAGCATGTAATCTCTCTTCACATCAATCTAAAACAATGGACAGTACGCTGATCTACAGCATACACAAGCACACAGGACACAGATAAATGGCAGTTTATGTTCAAGATGTAATGCATCAATTATTACTGAAGCCCTTTACTTTGCTGGTGAGTTGTGTGAAGGTTTTTTAAACAAAAACATTGAAGGATGAAAAAGAGAGGATAAAGGTATTGCTACATTGGCTGCTGAAGTCCTTGAGGCAAGCATGAATACACTCTGAGCCAATAATTTATGCACACATTCAAACACACACACACACACACACACACACACACACACACACACACACACACACACACACATGCATACAAAGTGAGAAAGAGAGAAACGAAGCATTACTGCACAGGCAAACAGAAGTCTGAAAAAGCTTCAGGGACAGAAACCTAGTCTGAGACTAGAAACTGGAAGCCATACATATGTTGCCAGATGTGAGATGCTATTCTGCTTTCCACTATGAAAGGGAGAGAGATGTATTAAGGAGTTTTGAGTCAGTAGTATTTCTACTGTGTTTGCTTGCCTGATAGTAAAGGTTTTTCCTTTGGTGAATGCTTACAGTCATATGCTGTCTTAACACTGCCTGACACATCTCTTCAAGCTTACATAATGTAGATTTGCCCTAATTTCCCTCTGCCTAGCAAAATTGGGGTCTTCAAGCAGCTAAGCAACATAACACCATCATTTTGACAAACAGATGAGTCAAAGGTGAGCCACAGTGGTTAGTTGACTTATTAAAGTAAATTATTATTATTTTCAGACACAGATCCTGTGTTTGTCAGTCACGCCTAAATGCAATGCAGGGAGATGTATTCTATTGCAAGTCTTCTTTAGTCAGTTTCATATACAATGTGTACAATTTAGAGATGCGCAACATACAGTAATCACATAAATGTCAAAAGATGAGTTACAGATTACTTCACACTCAGCGTGTCAGCGTAGTACCGCTTGCTCTAGAATTGTTTTTCTATGTCAGGTAATTGGATGTTTCCATGGATACTGGGCTTCCACAAAGCTACAGTATGTCTGCTAAGAATATAGTTTCTCTGCAAGTGTCTGCTAGCATGTGCATGCAGATGTGTTCATATTGCACAGTTACAGTAAGGTCAGATATCCTTATTCCAGCTTTGTGCACATCACAGTTGGCACAAGAAGCTCGAGAACAAACATTTTGAATTCAAATGTGTACAAGAAAGTCATATTTGTTATAAGTACATTTTGTAATACTGCCCTAGGCCTGTTCTGCTACTGCTATTTGTGCAGCTGTTTGAACACTTTGGGCATCAGATAATCATTTCATTTATACATGAGAGAATTGATCATTTAAGCTCTTAGTCAAAATGTCTTTGGGTGACGCTGAGTAAAACTAAGGCATCATAAACTATGCCATCTCGATGTTGATTATGCAACACAGCCCTTTTCGTTATTTCCCATTTGCCTAATTGAAACAAGACAATGGCTTGATCTGAACTGGATATTGTAATTTTAGTAATGTTCTGAAAAATGCCAATGGGTTTTGTGCAACATTTTAAAATCTGCCCTCCCTGTGCACTATGACATTTACTGCACACACCATGCTTTAGAGGGTGGCACAACAGGAACACAGAGACAAGGGTATACCAAATGAATGCATATCTTTTATTCATCAGCTAACAACTAAAGAAACAGCACATTGTAGATATATTTACCCCACATATTCCTAGTTGTACTGCATGTTTGCTAAAAGAGACCAGGTTTTTGCTTTTCAGAGCTGATGCAAGCTTGCATGGAAATGCTGATGAAGTGTTCTATTTACAAATCTGAGGTTGACATAGAAAATCACTGTTTCATATGAAAACAAAACAAAAACAAAAGCAAACATAATAATTAGAATAAGAATAAGACACTGACTGGACCTCTTCTTTGCAAATTAAACATTTGCACATATACACAGGACAGTCACATTTCAATTTAACATATTTTTGAATGATTTTTGGATGTATTTGTAGTCTCTCATGTGACAAAAATCTGAATTTGGTCATTGATTATAAAAAGCTGAAAGAGAAAAACATTTTTCCCCTGGTTATATACAGTAAATGCTGCGTTACATTACACACTTGCCTTTGCAAGATTCGTACACATTGAAAGACACGCCATGACAAGTAAAATGTTAAAAGTGTAGGACTTCCCTCCAAAAAGGCAAACTAAATTATTTGCCTTTTTGTGATGTGCTATTTTCTCATCTGTTGCATTAGTTTGGCTGTACAGCATTTACCACACATTTAAAATAAGAGTTATTTATTTGAGATCTGAAACAGTTAACTAGATGTCGGCCACTGTTCACAATAAAAACATTTTGTGTGTATCTGTCTGTGCATGTTTGCATGTTTACAGTGTTTTCACCACTAACTTCACAGCAATATATTGATAAAAAAAACCTACATGTAACAAAGTACAAACCTGTGCAGATTTACATCATGCTTCACTGTGTAGATTTCATCTCATTTGTTCTGATGAATTTCCAAACAGCAAAAACAGGTCAAGTGACAAAATAATCACCAAATGACTTTGAACATGTGAAAGGCAACAAACCAAGACTGTACACTTGATAAACAGCATGACTAATGCTGCAGTGTAACATGTGGTGACATGCAGACAAGGTCCGGTACCAACATATCCTCTAATTAGCTGAGTTAAGATGACAGGTTCAGTGCATAATACTGCATATGATGTGAAATTACTCTGTATATTAAACTCTCAGGGAAAGTCAGGTTTCTGGGCTTACACTATTGACCCAGAAATTGGTTAGACTGCATTACAACTGGATGATGTTCCTTGTTTGCCTCAGCGCATAGAACATTTTTATGCATAAAGACGGCTGTATCCATTCAACTACTGCATTCATTTGTTGTGCTTTACAATCTAATAGCTAAAGCTCTTGCAGACCTTTACACATTTGTTACACTACCAATCAATCCCTCCTTAAAGACAGAAACAGAGACTGCTAATAGCAGTCAAACTGACAGATTTCATACAACCTAGCACCAAACAAATTAAACAAACACTGCCAAATAACGAGACAGTGTTTTTCATTATAATGCAATACACACAAATCCACTTTGTATTCCCCTAAAAACACATAATTAAAAATATATGAAATCTTAAAAAAATGTAATTATCCAAAATGTGGTACCAAAGTACCTCTGAATATTCATGTGTGTTAACTTTCTAATAAGCATTTATGGGATGTGATGATATTATTAAATATCATGTTTGTGAGTGTTGGTTGGTGACTGAAGGGATGGGCTGTTGGTATGTAGTACAGATTGTCTAAGTATACTCTATATCTGCATAGTGCAAGATTTTTTATGGTGTTACTTTTACGTATGCAGTTATCAAACCTACTTCTATGGCTATATGCACGTGTTACCATGTTGTGCATATCAGAAAGTGACATCATTGCTGACCTGGAGAAGTCAATAGTGCATTTTTGTAAAAGACAAAAAGAAAGAAAAGAAAGATTTGTTTGTATAAAAATAGTCATTTAAAACATGTTTTATATGGGCCAGAGGCCAACAGATTTGAAAGATTTTCAGCTGAATTTCAAACAGAACTCAAATGTATTGCAACTGGAAGAATATTCAGACATATAATAAAGAAAAAAAGGTTGTAAGGGTACAATAAAACACAGGATTGTGCTTTGATGTACCCCTCTGAGTGTCAAACTTTGCATATATTATGAGCTGATTTTTTGTGAAGTGCTTTGGTTCTGGTACAACTAAATAAAGACACTTGTTACTATTCATCAATTTCAACAAGTGTGTTTTCAAGCTGTATGTTCGTGTAAAATGCCAGAAAATATACTTGTACATATTTCTGACATATGCTATAGACCTGCAATTAAAGCTTTTCTTTCAGTTATAATACATCTGAATACAGTTGTGATTATAATCTCTTAGTTACAACATTTCTGAATACAGTTACAATACATTTATATTTAACTCAAAACAAGTGCAGCATGTGTCCATAATCCACAAGTGCAGTTGTTTTCGGGGAGGGGAGCCTCTGAAGGAACACCATATGCAGTAGGTCAGTTCAGTATATTTTTAGGATTCATTAATTATTCTCTCCCAAATCTGCAAACAAGGGAGCAGAGATTTACTGGCCTCATAATCTGTGATTTGAGTTATTACATTGGAATTTGTTTTATGATCTCATGCATTTAATATTATCATCCCAGAACTGTGCATGCTGGAGTACAAACTACCTCACTAAATGTGTCTGACTCCATTTTTCCTAACAGATGTGAAGCCTATGTGACTTTTTTCAACACCTACACGCAGGTCAAATTCATGGTCACAGATAAATTTACTTGCAGAATAAATTTGACTTTGTCTCATGCATGAGTTAGGTTTTAGGTACATTTGAAAAGACAGAACTGGGAGCCATACATATAACTGTAACAAAAACCTGGTTTATTTTGGGATAAGGACATATCATCTGCACGGTTCATTAACACTCATGAAATGCAGCTAATATGAGAGTAAAAGCTCAGTCTCACATTATTGTCAATGAAACAGCTCTAGGATGTATTTTATGATGGGATGAGTCATAAGAGCCCTGAATCTCTAGTTACTCGTTCATATTTACACATTTAAACCAAACTGTTAAACACCACAGGGATAAAGGGTTAAGTGATACTTTAAAATGAGTAGTGTTCCCCTTTATCATTCAGTCCTATAAAGCATGATTCCCAGAAAAGCATACTGTAACTCACAATACATTGTACTAATAAAGGTGATAAAATAGTTATGCCTGCTTTTTAAACATGGTCTGATTCCTGATTAAAATGGATACATTGCATCAATGCATCTACTCTGACCGTCCAGGGGCCAAGTCTCTTAAAACTGTGTAAATGTTGTTCGTTTTTCAAGAACCTCAAGGTAATCGGGATCAATATGAAGCTTTGCTTTCAGTTCCCAGTACTCACTCCTGTTGGGCTCCACATAAACAGTACTTGGTGCTGTACAATAGAGTATTGTCTGTTGTATTCTCTCTGGGTGCACATATTGATGCCTTGCATCAAAGTCTGAGGTATACTGACTCGATGAATGCGCTGTATGCTTGCATGGTAACGTATTGCTGTAGCGTGTGTGTTTGTCAGGCTCAAGTACATCTTTGTAGTAACACAGATCATCTTGGTGAGGAGTGGAGGGCTTGTTAAGAGCCTCTGGAGTAGTGGCACTGTATTCTGAGTTTATTACATTACTGGCTGCCTCTTCATCTGAGTTACCCAGAAAAGCACTGCTCAGCTCATCAAAGTCTCTAAATCCATCCACTGATTTGCTGTCCATCGGGGTGTGGGCAGTAGTTCTGCATGTGGATTCTGTGGGAGGTGGGATATACTCATATACATGTCCTGCAGATGTTCTGACTTTGGGAATGGATCCCTTTTTGTAAAGGCCATATTCCATGTTGAGAGAGCTAATGCAAGCATTCATGGAGCTATTCTGCTCGTTTTGACTCTTTTGACGTCTCTTTTTCATTGCCACAAACAATCCTGCAGCCACAAACACAGACATAATAAACATGAGGAGAAGGGCAAGAATCATCACAGATAAAGGAATGGTGCTGTATTGTGTGTCAGAGTCCAAGGATGTTTCTATGGTGATAGTGCTGCCAGGAAAAGATTCTTCAGAGGGTGGGATCATGGAGGCAAGTATATCAGAGTTATTAGGGCAGAAATTAGCTGTCTTAATGTATCTCATATCCTCCCCAGCTAGCCTCTTAGGCGAGCCACAGATGACATTGTTTACAACTGTGCCTGTGCTAAGCTGCTCCAGCCACATCTTCAACTCCAGTATGCTACAAGAGCAATCCCAGGGATTCTCGAACAAATCGACTTGCACCAGTGCTGTAAGCTGATCTAGCACACCACTGACTGGCAGATATCGCAGATGGTTGTTGCGAAGATTTAGTCTGGCTAATGTCAGGCCATTAAATGTTCCGACTGGTAAAGTTTTCAAGAGGTTATTGTTCAGAAAAAGAAGCTGAAGTCTGGGTACATGCAGAAAGGTGTCAGAAGCAACCTCTTTGATTACATTGTATTCTAAATATAAGAACTGTAGGCTCTCCAATCCATAAAACATATCAGATGTAAGATGGTCAATCAAATTCCCATTAAGGTATAGTCTTCTTAAATGTGTCAAATCGGCAAAAGCTCTGTCATGAATGCGAGCTATTCGATTGTTACCAAGATGAAGCAAATCTAATCCTGTCGCCTCAATAAAATCTGATTGACGCACCACAGGGATGTAATTCCCTGTTAGATACATCTTTTTGGGATTGTAAGGTTTGGGATTTAAGTCAGAGATATGCTCAATCTTTCGCTCCTGGCAGTTCACATTCAGGCCAAGGTCTGAAATCTGAAGATTGCAGGTACAGGCAGTTGGGCAATCTAAAGGCACGGGGGATTTGGTCTGATATGAAATAATTTGGCCATAATTTTGTGGTTTATTAGATGGGATGCGAGCAGTGGGTCTTGATTTTAATTTGCCTGACTGGCGAGGTCCCTTAGTGGGTCTTGATGAGGACCGTGCAATCCCAGATGAGGTGAAGGAGTCTGTGACTAGAGCTGGCGTGGTCCTGTAGTATGCATCGGTGCTCAAATGCGGCTGGGGTGGCATTTCGTATTCAGCGATGGCTCTCCTCGGGCACAACTCTTGTTTTGAAACCTCATCAAGATCTCTCCCATGAAGCCGAAAAGGGAACTCACAAACAACATCGCCGACTAAAGCTGTGTATGATATGCTCTCGAGCCAGGTTTTAAGAGCAATCAACTCACAGGAACAGTTCCACGGATTCTCCTCCAGCTGTAACTCCACAACACTGTTCATGTGCTCCAGCAGACCTGAGTACGGAAGCACTTTGAGCTGATTCCCCCTTAAGTCCAAATGAGTCAATGGTACATACTGGAAAATGTTCATGGGCAGAGTAGATATTAAGTTGTCATTTAGTATCAGGACCTCCAGATGTTGAAGCCTGCTGAAGGCATTTGGCGCCACATGAGTGATATAATTATAATCAAGTTGTAGATACTCCAGACTTTCAAGGCCAAAGAAAAACTCTTCCTTCAAGGCATCAATTTTGTTATTGTTGAGATGTAATCGTTTTAATCCCTGAAGTCCATTGAAAGCTCCTGCTTCAACCTCAGATATGTCATTATTTCCCAGATGTAATATTTTAAGTCCTTTGTACTCAACAAAATCATTGGCAGATAGCTTTTTCAAAAGATTCCCTGTAAGCAGCAGATGATACTGGGAGAAGTATACTGGGCTTATGTGTGAGAGACTTACAATTCCTCTGTTTTCACAGCTCACTGTGAGTATCCCCTCTCTGTCCTCACAGGCACACAGTCTTTGACATATTTCTCCATAACTGCCAAACATCTCAACAGTGCACATTGACGTTGCACTCAGCAAAACATACAAAATCCAAAGATGCATTTTCCTGCAAATGATGGCCGAGCTCACAGTCCTGCTAAGATATCCTCAATGTCATCTAGAAATAAAAGACATACATGGTGATGTAAAACAGGCAGACTGCAATGAAAGCAACTTCCTCACAAGCTGTAGCCTGCATGAGTCAAAGCTTTATTTGTTGTTACCCAGATGTAACTTCTGGCTGTGTGGCTGCTGATTTAAAATGGCTCAAACAAAAGCAGGGTAGAAAGCAACTCCTTCAAGCTATGTAAGTAACAAAAAGCAAGGTCAAAGCAAGACATAAGCACAAAACAATGGTCTAAATCCGCTGTGAGGGGAAGCCATATCGCATTTGCTTGTTAAGACATGAAAAATGCAATTAAATACTGGTTTGAATTTAAAGCTATGTAAATTACAGAAGGTTTAGCTGATATTCTGCATCACAGTTGCACGCCTTGTCAGACTCAAGACGCCCTGCATAATTTCTGTCTAAACTCCTGGTAGAAACACATACCTCACGCACATTGATGAAGATGTAGGCTCGTTAGGTATTTCAGCGCATCTTTTATTTTTAATCCGTCAAAACGAAATAGGAAACAGGATCTATTCAATGCGTGCACGTTCGTCGTCTCTAATGCACCGGAGAGGATGAAAGAAACGCTGATCAAACATAACTGCCAAATGCTTCTCTTTTACCACGCTGTGCCGGAGGAGACACAGCTATGCCTGGTAACAAAGTTGCTTATTCTCTCTCTCTCTCTCTCTCTCCGTGGACGCTCACGCACGCACGCACGCACACTCGGTGGTCGGGAGGATGTCAAGTCATTTCATGCACAAAGAATCAGCTCACTGGAGCATCATACCGAGATACATCGCCCCAAAAGATGTTGACCTACCTACAGAAAAGATGTCCCCCCCCCCAAAAAAAAAATAAAATCAATAATTCCCCGGGCCAGGAGTGCTTCTGCGCTCAAACGGGTTGTTAAACCGCTTATCGTGTTATTCATCCTGAGAACAAAACCTTCACCGGAATGGCAAGTTACATCAGCTTTTCATAATCTGTCAATCCTGTAATGTTAGGTAGCTGGGGAGCGAGAGATACAGCCTAAAACATTGGTGACAGTGAGTCTTTATTTTCACCTTACAGGGATTGATTCATCTTTCCAACATCACACTGGCAGTGCAGTTTATTTACATCCCAGCTGCTATTTTTGGACATCTCACCTGAAAAAAAAGAAAAGAAAAGAAAAAGCTGTTGATCCAGTCACAGTACATAAGGTGCCCTGCAAGTGCTCGGCTGATCAGACTGTTAACTTTAAGACCATATCAGCACTGTCTGCCAGAGGTTGTTGAGTTTCCAGGTAATAGCAAACCCTTGAATAAACTGTCACACTGATCCCATTTCAACTCATCAAAAGCAGCACTAAAGTACTTACATGGCCTGTGCAGAACAGCCTTAATAATCATGTCATCCACTGCATGCATGAAGACTTGCCATGGGAGGATGTGTATTGATGCCAGTAGAAAACTTGAAAATTAAAAGTAATAGGCCTACTCTTGAAATGGTGCAATATTTGCCTGTTGGTTTATTAGAATTAAATAGTAAAGTATAGTAACAGAGTATGACTCATCTGCCTTACTGAGTATGTTTTCACCTGATCTTAATGAAAACCAAACAGTCCTGGAAGCCGTTCTCGCAAGGGTTTAATTAGAGAGAATTATTCACTTCTCTCATTTTGATTTATCAGATGCAGAATCTGAACTGGTGGCACATGTTGCATACGAGCTGTTGCGTTAGTTTTGTGATAGGACAAAAGGTAAAGAAAAAAGACCTGTCATGCCCTTTTCAACCTGACGCAGTAGCACTCATGTGGAAACATGTCAAGTATCGTTGTATATTGCTGTGTCCTTGTGGAGCTATATCCATCATCCTCCCCACTTGGCTCTTGCTCACATGGGAGGAGAACAAGCACATCAGGGACACTGCCTGTGGCTCATATTAAAGAGTATGAAGGCTGTATTCATCCTGCATGCAATTCATTTGTGCTTCTGTTTCCTCTGCCTTCAGAGATTTGTGCTGCATATTGGGCTAGACCCTCAGCATTAGCTAAACCCCATCATTACTCCACAATTTCTGCATAAATTTGCATTTATGTTTGTTGCAATGTGATAGGCAAATTGTGCAGCTGGCTTATATCTTATTGCACTAAAATATCTGTCATCACAAACACAAACATCTGAATGAGAGAAATTAGGTTTCTTTTTTGAATATTAATGAAATATTCTTTCAAATTTGGTTGTGTGAATTTTTTGTCTTTGAGTCTTCACACATATGTTTGCATCTCTCTGCAGTATGATAATTCATGTTTATCCATGGTCACAATGTGCAGAGGGAACATGAGACACACACAGGCAATGCATGATACGAGCCTCAATGAATATCTCTGCAAGTCTTCCATGACACTGAACATAATCTTCACCAACTGGGAGCAGAAGACAGCACTCTCTCTCCACACACACACACACACATACGCGCACACACACACACACACACACACACACACACACACACACACACATACGCGCACACACAAAAGGAATCAGCATAACAAATGACTGGAAGAAAATGATGATGACTAACAATTATGGGCTCCAAGGTCAGAAATACACAAATGGAGTTGGAGCTGTGCCACAGAGGATGATGGGTAGTGCTTCTGATCTATGTTCCTTACAGATGGTGCGTCGCATTTTGTCAACTGTGTCCAGCTGGAGCATACAAGAACACTCAGCATCCCAATGAACTGTTCTGCTAATGTCTGGCAGGAACATTACTGTCAGGGCACTCACAAGCCTTTGTTGCGTCAGAAGCAATGTTACACGGCAAACAACTACACAACACAGAGCTTTTTAAGATTATTATGTGAACACATTATGCAAGGAACTTTTTTTGGGTACTGTACTAGTATTATCTGAGTTTCTAAAACTCTAAAGCTTTTGGCCCTATGAATATTTGCACAAGTGATCTACTTATAAATTGAAAGAAAATACTCCTTTAATCACCATTTCCTGTACTTGTATCTTGCTGGGCAATTCAAACTGTATTTGCAGGCCTGTGTAGAAGTCTCTGGAACTGAAACAACCTGTGACCACAAGGATAATGACAAGATGGTCAGATGAGGCCTTGAGGCCGCTTCAAAGAAAGGGACTGGGAAGAGTGGACTGCAAGGGGAGGACATTGCAGACAGCCTGACACACTGCATCATGCATAATCTAATCAAACACTGTGTCCATCAGGGAGGTGCTGTGTTTTTCCAACAAGTCCTGGGTCCCCCACGATGAAACCTGGGGGAGTCTTCACAAAGAGGTCTTTTATGTCAGGGACAAAGAGGAACTGCGGTGGGTACAGAAGAAACAGGAGGGAAAAACTGGTACTGAAGAATGAGGACAGACTGCAGCAGAAGAATGTGAGCGAGTTTGTAGGGGCATGAAAAACATCTTTGGATACAAGAAATCTAACAGCAGGCAGTCTGAGAACATGCCTCCCAGGGTCTCCCTCGAGGAGGTGGGGCAGAAAAAGATGATACATTATCAGCCATCATGGAAGACAACTCTCACCCCCTGCGTGGATCCCTTAGTGCCCAGGGCAGCTCCTTCTCTTGCAGGCAGCTCCATAAATAAAGGCAGACTACAACATGTTTTTCATCTCAGCTGCCACAAGGTTCTGCAATCTCCTCTGTTCTCAGCAGACCATAATAATCCCCAGACAATAAGACTTCATTTTACATAATAGCGGTTTTTGAACCATTAATATGAGTATCGACCATTATTATCATCCAGCACTATCTGCTCAAACGTATATGCTGCTGTTTACTTTGTGGACACCTTGTTCTCATTCAATTCTCAATTTTCATTCAAATTCTATTCATTATATATTATTTATCTAATGTAGTCTGTTATCTATGAACATTTTTTCCCATTTACTTCAGTGCACTCTCATACACTGTATGTAACACTGTGTGATAGTATGACTTTATATTGTGCATATAATGTGCAAATGACACTAAAGTCTTTGAAATTTCATTTTGTTATTTATATTGTATTCTATAACCAACATGTCTGGTCTTTTCCTCTTGGTTGTTTGGAAACACATGGGGATTCTTCATCTTTTAAGATACCCCTGCACCCCACTTCACCTACCATGAGTCCACCAAACTGCACACTCTTACCTCATCTGCCACACCACTTCATCCTGACCTGCCCCGACCTCAGACATATCCCCTAACACTTCCAACCTGGCACCCTGGACTTTGTGAAGAACTGATATTGAACTGGGCTCTCGGGCTTATTCCATTTGACCTTCAGAGGACTTCCTGTTGTTTTATTTTTTTTTGCAAGTGCAACTTGATTCAGTTTCTTGTTCACTTTATATTATAGCACAATTTTGTTATATTTCTATGTTGGTATACCACAATCTTTTTGTGTATATATTTGTTACATATTATTTTTATGACCTATAATATTTCTCAGTTTTTTTGAGTTTGTCTGGTAATTTTGTCTGAGACCTCATGGAAATGTTTCAAGGACCGCTGGTGGTGCATGAACCTCATTGTGGACACCACTGCTCATAACAAGAAACAGAATCAGAGCCTTTGTTTGTTTTTTTGCCAGCTGCTATGGCACCACCTGTTGGTAAAATCTAAGAAATACAAAAGGAGAAGGGGCGAAGACAGACAAAGTGTAATGGCTCAGAGAAACAGCGCATGTGAACCCAAATGCATGACACAAAGGCAATCAGATTAAGACAAAAGTTCACATTTACAAAATCAAAAGGCAGGAAAGGGTCAAAACCAGGAAGGCAGTCAAAACAGGCAAACTTATCCAAGTTTGCAGGCAAAACAAAGGCTGGAGAGCTTGGGCAGATGCAAACTAGACAATCTGGCAAAGTGTAGGTGGAGAAAGGGCTGGCCTGGTGTATATATATAGCAAGACTAATTATAGAAATAGGGAACAGGTGAGCAGGTATTTGGGGAAGGTCAGGTGATGGGAATGGTAAGAAAGAGGTTACTGCAGGGCAGGAGGGAGTGGCTGGATCTGAAATGACATGGGAGTTAGAAGATGGCAGGGGCAGAATGGACAGGATGAAGTTATGACACAAACTGAGGATTGTACCTGAGAGTAACTGGTGGTTGATGACGCTAGCATTCAGATGTTTCTATATGTATGAGCAGAATAAAACTGGTAGACACAGTTCTTCTCATTGCCTTCTCCACCTGTAAAGAAACAAAGTTTTGAGATTTTAACAAGCTTAACCTTGTTAACAGTTGAGGTGTGATCTAAAGAATACAAGAGAACTGCCTGTATAAGAGTTGAGTATATATCTCAAGTACTAGGGTCAACAATTATTACCAACAGTCATGGTTAAAATGCAAAAGCTTTTGACATCCTTCAGTATGAATGTTTCATTTCTATACAGTAAGAGATCAAACTGGAGCAAATGGAAGTAACTGCAAGCTATTTCACTCCAGTTACTTCCATTTGCTTCAGTTTGATCTCTGACAAGAACCAAGAGAATAAAGTCCTTCGCTCCAACAGTTACAAGTATATAATTGTTCAGAAGAAAATTTTTGTTAAATATAAATTGTATTTCAATAGAAAACACATGTATCAAATGCAGTGGTGGAATGTGACTAAGTACATATACTTAAATAGAATTTTGAGGTATTTGTACTTTACTTGAGTATTTCCATTTTATGCTACTTAATACTTAAGGAAATGCTGTACTTTTTACACTTCAGTTATTTGATAGCTTGAATTACTTTTCAGATTCAGATTATTAACACAACATATTACTCAACTAATAAATTATGATATATTATTACAGGTTAAGCAGAGTATTAAGTAATTATTATTTTTAAATAAAAATTAGCTCCACCTTTACCAGCTGCAACATTAACCTTAATCCTACCAACTGGGGACCCCAGGGACCCCAGTCGGTTGTCCTTAGTATGTTAAATATGTTAGGTAGAATGTGGGTTAAAGTGATGAATACATGAATGCATCAATAATTGTAATCGAGTAATATAATATAAATTATTCTGAAATGGGCCATTCTACTTTTGGTACTTTAAGTACATTTTGATGCTAATACTTTTTTACTTTTACTTAAGTAAAATTTTGAATGCAGGACTTTTACTTGTAGTATTTTTACACTGTAGTATTGCTACTTTTATTCAAGTAAAAGATCTGAGTACTTCCACCACTGCTCAAATGCCTAACAAAAGTCTATTGTTGTTGTTTCTTTGTGTCTTTTCCCTTTTTCCCCTTCATTTTCTTATGTTTATATTTCGGTCTTATTCTTATTCTTTTACCTTTTTTTATTCTCACTCTTACTCTTGTTGTTTTTAAAATAATGTGATTGAGCAATTATCTTTTAGTTTACCTAAATCGAACCAAGCAATTGAGAAAATGACATGTCATTTTACTTCAAACCTCAAGGTGTCACTGCTGACTTAGGAAATGATCTTGGTAGTTTACCTTCTGTGTTCCTTCCTTTGTTAATCCTTATCACTATGATATGAGGACATTTAATGATTCACTGCTGGAATAAATATAAAACTAATTTGGACTGAATACATCAAGAAAAACCAGTGTGGATGGACCAGCTCTAGAAACAGTCACATGACTAAATGCTTAATGCAAATCTTGATGGTCTGATTTGCAGCTTAGGTTGACAGTTTTTGTTCGAAGTTAATGGCCTTATTGTTCAAAAGCAGCACATTGTAGACTCTGTTTGGAGTGAATTTTCCCTTTAAGTCTGTCATAAACTAGCATTAGTTATTTACTGTCTTCACAACTCCTGCCCATGGCTGATGGGAGCAAGATAAAGTCTTGACATGTTCTTTAAGGTCAATTGCTGTGTGGTGTCTGTATGTACCCAGATACCAGGAAGACTTCCTACCCTCTTAATTAAATACTACATTCACCTTATCTCAGTTCATGCTGACAAGACTCTCCTGCAAACTAAACATCTTTTCTTTGGCTGACAGATCAAATGCTAATGAATAAACAAACAAGCAAAAATCACCATGCAAGTCTGGCATGAACAACTGTGCTCTAGCTCTCCGAGGATTGCAAAACCCACACTGTTAATCTGATGCAGAAAGATCTCTGTGGGCTTTATCTTTGACTCCGATGACTCAAGAGCCGAGGTAATTACCTTGGTCAGAGAGGTCGTTGTGGGAACATAATGGAAAAGTTACTGCGTGGGGAGTTGAACTTTGGTACATTTAACCAAGCTGGAGCAAGGACACTGAATGAAAATACAAGACAAGAAAGAATATGTCAGCTGTGTGATTGTGTTAAATCAGTAAAGGAGTGAACAGAGACACAGCAGCGTTGGGTTGTTGTTCAATTACTGTGACCTACATGTGTGACAATCAAAATTTGACAGTTTTGTCATTTTGTCTTTGGAGTAATTGTTTTAAAATGACATTCTGGCTAACACAGAGCTACTTTGATTGTCGAGTGTTGATACTTTGCCTACTTTTCCCCACAGAAACAGGTTGTTACAGAATTCCCTACAGAGAAGAGACAAACAGTGGATTGTAGAAGTGTGGCAGCAGGGTACTTGAGCTTTATTTAGCTATGTGCCTTTAATTCACAGGGGGATTGGGTGCAACGTTGATTGTTCACAACCACAGCATTAAAAAAATGGAGGCCTCTATGATGTTGCCACGGTAACACACATTGTGCCTTTAATGACAGCCTCTGCTC
Source organism: Siniperca chuatsi (assembly GCF_020085105.1). NCBI lineage: Eukaryota > Metazoa > Chordata > Actinopteri > Centrarchiformes > Sinipercidae > Siniperca > Siniperca chuatsi. The sequence continues at coordinate 16,272,031 of NC_058053.1, forward strand.
AGATCTTTTGGGTGATCATTTGCAGCCATGACAGTATGTATTACACTGCACTGATTTTCTGTAATAAATAAGTTATGGGGTTTCATATGTTTTACTCATTTAGTATACATTTTATAATGAGAAACATACTGTGTAATTAATTTGTTTACACATGATAATTAGCTCACAGTGTGTACCTTTGCATGCATGTTGTGTCATGTTGTCTGACAGTGTGTTGCTGCATGCTTAAGAGTTTGTGCATGTTTGCATGCATGTATCAACATGTGTTGCTGTTGCTTGGTGTTATGTCCCTGTTCCGCACCAGCGACAATCATTTAGCTGACCATCACCTCTCTCCCTGCTCCCATGTGGATTTGAGGCAGGGAAGAGCACTGGCCGAGATGACATAAACATCTTGAGTATTTCAATCACGTTTATCAGAGCATCCACCATCCAAACAGTTATGGAGTTGCTTTCATTTTCAGCTCATATTTGTATGGCCTTAGGCAGTAGCCCAGAGTAATACCTAGTTGCAGGCAGGACTCAGATGGTTGTACATCACTGACGTATTAATGTCTCTACTCAATTAAGGTGAGAGTGCATGTTTGTGAAATGTTATTCCACCTAATAGCCCAGGTTTCTTGCTGCCATTCATAATCAATATTTCATCTGGATATGCATAGAAATAGGAGTGTATGGTGGAATATTCATTTTGCCTAAATTCTCTGTATAAGATGACAGTCTGTACTGCATACTTAATTGCAAATTCAAAGGCTGAGGGGATAATAACTTGTGTCTGTGTGTGCTTGCACATTTGTGAATGTGTGAGAATCTGCAGCCGGCAATACAACTCAACAGCTTCGTAAAATAGAGACAAATTTTAATTTTAATACATTATCACCCTATTAAGTCGTTTGGAAATTGTTACAGGGTACTCTCTTGAAGGCTCAGTCTGGTCATCTCAGTACTGAGCTCTATAGACTTTATTTATAGTTACTTTGAGGCTTATGTGGCCCTGTTTACACCTGGCATTAACATGCGGCCTGGTGATCCGATCACAAGTGGACAACTCTAAGTACAGGTGTGAATGCACCCAAGACGCATTGAGGACGCATTGAGATCTGATTGCTCAGACCACATAAGGCCACATTCTTTTAGCGGTGTGTACGTGAATGTGTCCTGGGTCACACTGAAGGACTGTCTACTCAACAGATGTCCTCTGCATAAGAAGAAGTATGTACTCATTTGCGCACCAACAGCGTCATATTAAAGTGCGAAACAACAAGAAGAAGCCACAACAACAAGCAAAATGGATTCTCGTGGATGGAGTAGGCCTACACACACAACATGCTGTCTGATGTCCTCCAGCTGCTCTGCCTCAACTCTCTGTGATTTACGGAGTTTCCTGATGGACAGATAGCTTTCCTTGTTGCTAAAGTCGCCATAGACTGGTAACCGCTAACTGCTGATAACTGTCTGGACTGGGAGCTCAGAGTACCAGGGGAGTGTTGTTGTTTAACGGTACACCGCTATCATAGGAGCTTTGGACTCCCGGGAGGAGGAGGTTTAATAAGGCTAATAAAGCTTTATTTAATCTTTAAAGCTAATAGGACCGCTAGCTGCACAGCTAATTGAGCTAACTAGCTAACAGCAGCTACAGTTAGCAGCAGTTAGCAGTTACTTTAGCAACAAGTAAAGCTATATGTCCATCAGGAAGCTCCGTAAATCACAGAGAGCAGAGCAGCTGGAGGACATCAAAACCAGAAAATATTTTCTCCATAAAATATGATCCAGTTTCACCAAAATTAGTGAATAAAATTATAAAGTTGTGTTTTTGTACAGTAATCAGTAAGGCCCGGCCCCCAGAAACACTCCGTCTATAGTTTTTTCAACCTAAATCTTGTCTCATTTGTGGTCTGATAAACAGTAAATTCAAATTCAGGTTAAAAACAACAATGCATTTGGTTTTTGCAAACAGAAATGACGTATATGTTTATTTGCATATATAGCGGGAAAGTGGTCACTCAAGACGCATGTGGATACGCATCCTGTCCACTTGTTATCGGATCACCCAAGACACATGTTAATGCTAGGTATAAACAGGGCCTGTGTGTGTTTGTGGGGTCTCTTAAAAACCTCCCGTAAGCAATGGTGGTATTATGAGGATTCAAAAGGCACACAGTGCTATGAGTTCTGAGATAATCTTTGGAAGGTGAATTTTGGCCTCAGTACACCTTTGCTCAAAGAAAAGGTTTGTGTATCCTTTAAGCTCGTGGAAATGACACACTCCATGCCTCCACGCTTTTTATTCCTTAAAATAATGTTCTTTTGGGGTTTGTTTTGACCTGTTGGAATTTCAAAGAGAGAATATTCCAGCTGTGGGCTACCTCGTAGGACCCAAAATACTTAAAAGCGCCATGTATTCACATGTTTGGGGATTGTTTTGGGGCCTTGGATTTCACGAAGACTTCAAAGAATAATGGGATAATTATTGCACTTACCACCAGAGGGAAAGAGAAAGTGAGAGAGGGAGACACACTGAGAGAGACTGACAGAGAGAGAGAGAGAGAGTAGGAAGGGAGAAAGGGAGTAATGAGTGTTCAAAATAGACAATAAATTTAATAGCGTGCAAATTTAATGGAAATGTGCTTTCACAGGAACATCAAATCTGTGATTATTATTATCAACTTTGATGCTGTGAGCTTGTCTTGTTTTGTTTTTGTTTTTTCATATTGTTAGAGTTTTGAAATTGCTGTAAATCTTTTTTTTTTACCCCCGGCATAGAGTGCTCAGCCCAGGTAACACTAAAAACCAGCTGGTGCAAGTGTGGCTGATAGCAGCATGCTCACACTGATTAAATTGCAATCGATTTCTGCAAAATGTCAGGAAACGCTAAGGTCTAGTGCCATTTAATGTGCGTCAGATGAGAGCTGAAGGTAAGGGTCTGTGTTATCACTCATATGTCACAGAATGTGGAGAATGACAGGGTGGTGCCAGGAGTTTAATTGGCGTTAACACTTGTGGTGTAGAGTGCAGGCTGAGTCTCCTAGGCAATGCCCAGTCAATGCGAGTCAAGAGAAGCACTCAACAGGCTTTGAAGGGAAGCAGTTATATTTACTTACTGAGATGGATTTTGGGGGGAATTTTTATAAAGCCTTACAACAGTCTGGAGAATGATGGGCGGTATTAAGTTCAAAAGAAATAAAAACAGAAAACAATAACTTGAGTACACACAAATCAGGATCAGTCAACACTGGGACTCTCCTGAGCAAGAGAAATCCTTAGTTGATAAAAACTGATTTTGTTGACTAATAAAACAGAGCCTATGATCAATATGCCTGTAAATTGCTTTTGTTGGATAAGGCGCCACTTGAACTGAATAAATATAATCATGCAAAATAGCCTCCCTAGATCTATTGGTTATCTAGGGCCTATTCAGACATGTGGCTATTATTGCAGTAGCAGGGATATGCAAACACAAATGAAGAGCAAAAAGACAAAGACATTGACTTAAAACATCTTGGTTGACAAAAACCATAAATACTAATTAGCCCAGTAATTGACCAGGAGGGGACGGCCAGCCCTTGTCAACCTGCTCAGTTACAGGTTTCAAAGACATGAGAAGATTATTCTTTTGGATTACCTAAATGGTTTTGCAGGGAAAAAGCCATTAATCAAAGGCACCCTCTGGCCAGGAAATAGCTCCATAGAAAATATCTACAACCTTCTCTATTCAGCACGGAGATTTCTGGCAAAGCTATAAAGCACAGTGTCATGAATGACTGGCCCCACTCCAAACCCATTAATGATGTGATGATTGAACTCTCATTCACAGAATAATACAAGACACTCAAAATGTCATATCAGGTTTGTCAGCAAAGGTTGATCTGACAGACCAAGGTCATGTGCTGGAGATGTGGTCTTGATGTCGCTGGTTAACTTCTTGACTTTTTGAGTAACAATGGCGTATATGCTGAATCATCATTTTGGCAAATGATAGACAGCAGTTTCACCCACACCTTACAGACCCGAACCTTTAATCATTTTGACCATACATAATAATTTCCAGCACACATAAAGTTTTCCAGGAAACAAAACCTGACTGATACTGTATGCTGGCCCATTAACTACTGTCAAACAGAATAACTTTGACATATATAAGGGCTGCACTGAAACACTCAAGTCAAAACATTACACACCTCCTCCACAGCATCAATCTGGAGACAATGAATCTATTTCCCCTGAGAATTTGTTGCCATGATTTTCATGGTCATATGAATTTCCTGATGATAAGTTACTCTCTCTGCCTCTGCCAGTAATTCTGTGTTTCATTCATGTAAAACACTTTCCTCTGGATGTTGTCCTCCTTTGAATCGACTGGGGGGATCTCCAAAATTCCCACACGAAGCATGGCAGATAAATAAAATGGAATTCAGTTAGAAGTTGTCTCAAACAACAGATAATTTATTCTCCTTTTGTTTCCTTGTTTTTCTTCCTCCCCACAAGGGGTAGGAAATGCAAACATGTGTGAAGTGTGGGCTAATTCATCACACAACAATACAGAAGATATTCTGAAGGAGATAACAGTATGTGTATATTGTATGTGATTTATAGTCTTTTACTTCTTGTTTGTGTATAATCGTGACGTTAAAATTCTTTACGACTTGCGACGCTGCAAGAGGGATGAGCAAGGTGGTGTGGGTGGATGAGAGGGTGAATTGGATTTGGGAGAAGGTGTTTTGTGCATTATTTTGCAATTTGTATCTTTCAGTTGTATACACATGTGTTTGTGCCAGTCTGTGTGAATGGAATGAAAAGCTAATAAAAAGCTGGATGCAAAAATACATTATACATATCCTAAGTTAATTTGTAGCTGTAAGCTATAATTTCTGTCAAGTTCTAGTTTTGATAATAGTTTCTTAGCTTTAAATTCTCTACAATTCTGCACTACATAGTTTGTCAGAAGATGCAACGTTATTATTTTCTTCCACTGAAATGCTCAATTACCCTCTGCCTCCTATCAGTTTTTGCCCTGGACAGGATGAGGACAACCACAAGTTTCAGGGATCAGTGTGCTATCAAAGCCTCATGGGAGTAGTAGTTGCTGATGAAATAATTGCTGTTTTATTTTAGTGCTGGAAAGATGAGGTGAGCAAGTCTTTGTAGCAAGTACAAGACTAAATTTAGCTTAGCATATTGGACAGAAAAAACCCAGTTATCATGTTACAGCTTTTCAGAAAGGCTATAAAAGAAACTCTATGTGAAAAAATGTATTGTGGAGCTGAGGCCAGTAGAACAAAGGCCAGCTTGGAAATAGGGTGAGACTTCTGCGCTCTATGCAAAACTGCCTTAAGATAGAGTTCCTACAGTGGCTGTCAGATGCTGCACTGAAGTCAATAGTAAAACTCCCATTTAAGGTTCTTCAGTGCTCCCTTTTATTTTCTTCAGCCTGAGAAAAACAGCACTGTCCTGAAAGGAGGAAGATATTGCTTTCCCCACATGTCCTTTCTCCAGCAATATTTTCAAGATGACACTCAATTCAGGTGTCAGTTCCAACCATTGCCACTTCGTTATATGCCAAGTTTTCTTTTAGCTGGATTATTTCAGCACTGTGGTTGTCTCTTCCCAACTTACGTTTTCTGTGCCACACATATTCTTGACCTCATGACGTGTTTCCATCAAGGTCAAAGAGAAGTGGTTATGAAAAGGAAAAAAAACAACATAATTCTTTAGAGTATTCAGACCCAGCTCTAATCTCCTTTCTCAAGATGACGGAGGAAAAGGATCACATATGACAGAAGAGTCTTTATAATGGATTGGAAAAAAAGATGACGAGAGCCCACGCAATCACTCCACCCTCTGGTGCAAGAACTAAATCCCCAAAGGAAACTTCTCATAAACATTCAATTTGTTCAAGGCTGCTCAAAATGTGTTCAGTTTCTCATTTATTGTACCTTTGGTGCATATCCAGTGGAGCGCTGTGGTAGCATGTCGACCAATCAAATAACATGGAAACAGGTTCTCTGCTTCTGCCATGGCTGTCATAATTTCCACCCCTCTGGTGGCATCCCTCAGGCCTTCTGATTTAATTTAATCTAGATAAATTATACATTAAATTAACTGTATATTAATTCATTTTGATTTGGGTTTAATCAGTGACATGATTTGTTTGTTTAGATCAGCAGGAAGGTTCATAGAGCTGCTGGATTGTGGGATTTAAACGTCATGCTGGATGGTTACGTTTCATATCCCTCACTAAAGGGAGAAAAAATAAGGGATCAAGGGAATGTAAATGCTCCCTCACCTCATCTGAGCCAGAATGAAACTCCACTTTGGCTGCCATTTTCATCCACACATGTGGAGTTTTCAGGAAAGGGGAAAGTGAAAAGAACACATTTGCCTTCACAAATTGCATGAAATCTTGCCCAGGATTTGGTGATAAAGGTTCAGGGCTTGAAGAGACACACACACATTCTGTCAGTGAAGCTTTTGGTAGATGCCCTGAAACCATTTTTCATCAGTAGTAAAATAAGTGACCTCGATGAGTTGGTTGTCTAATTACCAAGGTTATAATATTCAGAACGATTAGATTTATAGTGGGTTTCTTTTCTGGGTTAGATGCTGCATCCTTGTTGCAGATAGGCCGCAATGAGAACTGAAATGAGAGTGGATTGGACAGGAGGTATTGCATCACAGGCTATTGTTTAGTCTACAGTCGGTGCCAGTTAAAGCATGCAGGTTTGAAATGGGAATGCAGTTCATTTAAGTTGAGCTGCCTGTATTTTTATTTGTTCAGGCTCCAGGTAAACAGACCTCACACGATCTGACTTTGGATGTTTGACAGCATAATTAGGAAATAGGACCATTTGCAAAACTTAATTGAAGGATGTTACATTTTATTGTGACAAATTCTGGGAGGAGAGCAGCCAGACGGACAAGAAGCAGAACTGTCAAAGCTGGATCTCACTGTAGTTGCGTCTCTGGGGTCAATATAGCAAACAGTGTTTCGACTCCAACACAAACAATTCTGATCCTAGCGCTCTCGCTGATCCAAACATTTACTTATCCAAATTCACTTCCAGTTATTGCCTGAAAAGACAAAGTAGGCCTTTACCCAGCAGAGTGTGGATGCTGTTAAAAGATGTGCCAAATGATTGATGACTTAGCATTTGACATGGTTGTCTGTCAACTAGTTCTTTGATTGTGTTTTATTGCTTTCATGCAGTGCCCCTACTGACACAAATTTAAGATTCAGGTTAATGGTGAGACCTTTTTAACCTCTAATCAGCATAGATGTAGCACCAAGCAAGTGCTGAGGTTTCTGACTTTAATTATGGACTATTATTATCATTGTGGGATGAACACAGAGGTCACTGAATCTTTGTAAATTGACCCCTACAATTATTTTTTTGTTCTCAGCTTAGACTAATGGTCTTCATGAGGTTTTAGTGGCATATAGGAAGAAAGAGAAGCATGAAGAGCAATGCATCTTTCAAACCCGCAGCTTGAGGTTATCTACATTCACTGAACAGTCTGTGTGGTTTAAAGTTGTAAGAAAAGGACAGAAATGAACAGAAACCCTTGAAGACAGGACATGTATTGTCCATTTATAGATACTTCCAAGGGAATACAGGCTTTTACAGAAAACTCATGTGTCTTCATCATTTTGGTTTGCTTTTTAGAAGGTATAGTGACAATGAACAGGATTGAGAAGAGAGATATAATACCATAGCATGCAATTAGATTCAGACCCATGCGAAGAGCTGAAAATGGATGATTTCCCAGGGGGTTGTACTAATCCACTCAAGTACCATGGCACCTTGTCATGCACTTCTTTAAACAAATCATATTTTTATCCTGGTGTAAGGTCACACTATTTACATTCATTTCTGCAGCTGCCAAAATTATTAGAGTTGGCATTACTTCTTAAAACATTATAGACTATTCTGGGTACCAATTTACCTTAACTGGGCATTCCTAATGAATCCATTACACATCTATAAATGCACTGTGCTTGTGGAACAACAGCACCATAGGACACCCATGTCAAGTATGGGGGTCTCAAAATTGCATTGCAGTTGATGAATGCATTTTGCAAGACTCCATCATCAAACAGCTGCTGGTGAAAATGAAAAGACTGGCAACATTCATCAATACTTCAAGTGTGTAGTGTGTGTCTTGACTGAATAGGTTACACATAAGCGTGGACACTGCAATAATGGGATCCACTCAAATAACACTGACACTTACCATGTGTTAGCATCTGTTGATAAACCAGTGTATGAGCTGTGTCAGTGGCTACATGCACTTGATTCTCATTCCTCAAGTAACCTGACTTTGGGGTCAGTGTATGGAGCTGCTATAACTGGCCTATAATAGTTTATATAGACAAATTCTCTCATTATGAGGTTTGGCTCGCTATGATATTTACCCAACTTGTACAGCATTATGGTTAACCTACTTTTGTTCATTCAAAGAGTGAGGGGGTAGCTGGCAGCTACTTTTCATACTTTTTTGCCAACAGACTGATCTATCTGTGGGTGAAACAACATGATAGGTGGATAAGGATATTCTCTTAAATGCTTTATTAATGATGACAGTGCTTCTCATTTGAGGGGGGTATCAAAGTTGTATAACCTGTGTATCCTAACCAGAGTATGGCTAATAGCCAGATTATCTGTGTGCAAAAAGCTGTTGGTGTGTGAAAGACTATTGCCATCGCTATACATGGGTCTACCAGTTGCTGCAACCAGTGAACCTTGAACATCTTTTGCTGTTAGATTACTTTGCTGATTTGTAACCGACAGATGACCCAGAAAACTTCATTTTAGTCTCAGTGCGACATGTTTAATGTTTTATTGACTGAGCTGTAGTGTAATGATAAAACTGTGGCTTACTCATCCAATATAAACATTCTTCCTCAAGAATTATGATGCGCCACAAACTGCAGCACATCAGTAGAACAGGAAAATTCATATGTAGCATGTTTAAACAGACTGACGAAAAACCAATCAAAACTACACTACAGCAGAAAGCTGTTTGTTATAGGGCAGAATGTTAAGGACAGTGGAAGAAAAGGCAACTCATGAATAATTTGAATTCCAGTGCTAATTTAGGGGTCAAAAACATAATAACAAAACAATTATTAAAATGATAAATTATTAGTGTTTGTTTATTTACACAGTACTGACACATCTATAATTTGCCTATATTTTGCATAAAATATGAAACTTGTCTAAGACAGGTAATCCATTCAAGTGAACTTTCATATATGTATATATATATCCATCCATCCATCCATTTTCTACCGCTTGGTCCCTGTTAGGGGTCGCGGGTGACTGGAGCCTATCCCAGTGACTTTGGGCCTTAGGCAGGGTACACCCTGGACAGTGGCCAACTCGTCAGTGTATATATATATATATATATATATATATATATATATATATATATATATATATACTGTATATATCTTTGTATGTACATAAATGGTGCATTCAGTGATGTGCTGACATCCCAGACTTAAAGGGACAGTTTACCCCAAAATCAGAAATATATACCCAGTTACTCAAGATAATCCACAGATTTGTTGTGAGCAGTTTCATGTAGGAACTATTTTCTTTCTACCGATAGTTCCTACATGAAAGTGCTCACAACTGGATTATCTTGAGCGCATTGAGCACCACAAGCTGAGTTCCATATAGTCCCATTCTATTTAAAAAATGCAGACATCTCTACAGCTGATAACTCAAAAACTCACACCAAAACAGATGGATAAATAGCACTACAGGTAAGGTAAAAATTTTTTTTTTTTTGGGGTGAACTGCCCTTTTAAAGGATCTGCACAGATTATTTCAGTTATTTTGGCCCATCAGACTTCTGTTGGGTGGACCTTATGTGAGGCCCCCAAACTCCGTGTGCTAATAATCATAAAAGTGTAAATTGCCTGACCCTAACAGGTGCAATAAAACTAACAGGACAGTGAGGGAGAAGTCAGTTGAGCACTCATCTTTACACACCCACACAGTCCTCAGGCGAGGTTTAGTCAGCCAAAACAAGTGAAAACACCTGGGTGGACCATGCAGGGCTTTAATGTCAGTGGGACTGCTGCAAAACAGCGAACTTTTAAATGCAAGAAAAAACAACTTTACATTAACCTTTTCACATCATCCATGTTTGCTTATTTTTTTGTCTTGTGGGTCTGACAATGTTTTTTGAGAGCTGACTCTTAAATCAAGGAGTGTTTTTGAATGCACCAGACAGAAGTTTCAGTTTCAGCAGTCACAACTGCAGTACAGCACAATGATGCGTAACTCTGACAAAAAACTCAATGACATAAATGTGCATTGTGAAACAGTATAGGATCACCTATGTCTAAGATGTTTCAGCTCTCTGCAAGTTGATTTGGATAATGAATTGAAATGGATAGAAACCAATGGCTATAGAAATTGGGAACCCAAATATGCTTATGTAGTTAATGTGCTATGTGTTAACTCACAGTAAATGCTAGTTAGAACGCTCCTCTTTAACAGCTATAAAAGCTATAGAAAACATACAACTTAACTTTCGATTTGATCTATACAGAATCTTTGTGACATCCTTACCTTCACAGTTACCTTCACAGAGTTGAATTGCTGAACAGAGTAGAGGCCTGCTGTGTCTGAGTAGCTCAAGGATGGTGCCTGCAGGATACTTAATCGGGCCATCCTATTCAGCATCTACCATTTTTGTCAGAAAGACAGGTTTCGCACTACACCAAACTGTGTATTGATTCAATAAACTGTCTATCGATTCTAAAAGGCTGGGCATGTTTCTATACTCCGTCTCTCTCTCTGTCTAGTGCTCCCTTTCTCTCTCTGTCTCACCTTTAAAAATTTCCATCTTATTTGTGATGGCAGACAAAGCACTTAAAGGGTGAAGCTTTTTAGACTCAGTTCTTTTGAGCATATGACAGAGCGCATTAGCTTTTCCACTTTATGCAGATATTGGCCCACTTTGTCACTAAAAAGGCGTGTAGAGGACTATTTTTGCCCAATTCAAAGTGAGGAAAGTGTGTCATGACCCAGTAACACATAGTGAAACCTGTGTGAAGTCCTGCCGGATCGCTCCCTCATGCTATATCCTTTCTTGGCGTTAGACATCAACCATGATTGACAGATTGGCATGCATTTGAACTCCTCCCAGAGGAGAATGCCATAAGTAACACCTTTTTAACAAGCACTAAAAATGAAACGGCTTTGTAGTCTAGAATTTTCTGTCAGATGGGGTCAATAAAAGGGGTGTTAATTCCTGAGGGTCTGAATGAAAGCTAAATGCAGTCAACAGTGTCATACTCCTCTAAGAATGAGAGCAGAACAATGTTTAAAGGACAGTATTTTGTAAAAGCCTCCCAGACTGCCCTGTCAAGTCTGTCTACAGTCACAAAGAGAAAATAAATTGTGAAAGTGCAGTTGCTTCAACACATGCATATCTTACAGTGCTACTTTGAATCCAAATTAAGGAAATCATTACTGAATAGTGAAAGTTGGAATTTATATTTATTTCCATGTCACTGTGCTCGGTAGAAATTTAACACATTAATCAATTTGGTTAACTGCTTTTTCTCCATGTGTTTTCAGTAGGGTTTCACAATCATCTCCTTTGACCAGTGTACGCTTAGTTTAATCATTATAACAGCTCTATCTCTTCCTTTCTAAAGAAAACTGGTGCTTTTCTAAGCGTCCACCAATGCACAAGGATATGAAGCTAAAACAAAAAGACACTGCATATCAAAATCACTGAGTAACATAATGCTCAATATTTCTGTAGAATTTTGATAGTAACCTAATAAGGTTTGGTGAGATGCAGATTGCATGATTAAAATGTATATAATATTCTCTAATGAGCTTACAAATTTCCTTATGAAATCTGCTGATTAATATATGAGCTTGCAGTGGAGAATTTCATCCCTATCCCACTAACTCAAGTGACCTAAAAAGATTCTGACTCTGTGCACTGTGGTCTAGTTCCCTAATATCAAAAAGAACAGTTTGACATTTAGGGAAATATGTTTATTTGCTTTCTTGCTGAGAGTTAGATGAGAAGATTGATACTGTGCCTTTCAGCCTGTGCGCTAAATATTAAGCTACAGCTGCCAGCCAGTTAGCTTAGCTTGCCATAAAGACTGGAAACACGGGAAACAGTTAGCCTGACTCTGTCTACACATAACCTCTGGTAAAATCACAACCTGTGTTTTTTACACCTCTGTATTTGTATGGATTAAACAAACAAGAAATAACATGTTAATTAATGAGTTTTAGAGATGTGAATAGGTGGAGGCTAGCTGTTTCCCCATGTTTCCAGTCTTTGCGCTGAGCTAAGCTAACCGGTTGCTGGCTGTAGCTTCATATTCACCACATGAGAGTGGTATCAATCTTTTCATCTGACTTCTGGCAACAAAGCGAAAAAGAGTATTTCCTCAAATGTCGAACTATTTTATTTAATTTATTCAATCCATATTTAAATGAAAATGACAGCAATCTGTCATAGCTAAGGATGTGGTCTTTGAGTGCGACACATCTTCACACCAAAGAGTATTTCTAGCACACTTTAAATTCTATCATTAAAAAATCAATTAACAGTGTGTATTATACAAAGTGATTCTCAAAGTAACACCTCTTTAACATTAAATTCAGAGGCGTCACATTTACATGACCTAATTGGGTACAGTTCTAGCTATTTATGTGCAAGTTTGTTTTGTACGTTTAAAACAAACATGCAAATAAACCTAGAAGCAGCAGTATTTTAATAATTTTGCCCTGAAGGCATGCACGATGTGTTCAATGGCATCTCACAGTTAAAATGAAAACTACACTCTCAATGTCGTTTATGTGTTGTGTTCACTGTTGTTTCCCCACCAACAGTTCTCAGCCAAGTGGAACCATCTCCCATAGCATTTGTTGGAGGTGAAAGACAAGCTCTTAATCGGCTGTGTTATTGAATTATTGAATTAAAAGCTTAAGTACTCAGGGTGAGTATGTCAATTTTTCACAACTGAATGGTACACTGCTCATTTCATTTTCATCTGAATAGATCATTTGTGTATGTAAAATGTAGAAGAATGGAGGTATTACACAGATCAGTTTCATTGTCTGTAATTCCCTTTTACTGTGACTGTAATCATTCTGAGAGACAAGTCATATTCATCCAACACTACATGCTAGTCCTTAATCTGCATTCAGCTCCCCTCAACAACATAGCACTTTTTTGTCAAGCAGCTGTACTGTAGCGCAGTGTTAATTAAGAAAGGGTTTGCTTCAAAGCTAATTTTGCATAATTATGGTAGAAGTGGAAGTTTAACCAGTTTTACATCCTTGCGATGTAAAACAATGATATAGCATTAAAAAAATTGGAGAAGTAAGTGTCGCAGCAAATGGTTCAACCCTTTTCTACTTGACATTCTGCTCACCTGTCTTCATCCCCCGTGTTCAGAAACCCTGGGACTGATACAGATAAAATTATGTGATGTTTCTGTCTGTATTTCAATGGGATGAGTTGCTGTGACCCACGCAATCTCCCTCTCAAAGAGTATTTCAACTTATGCAGATGAGCTCATCAGAGCTGCCTGCTGAGATGAGACATCTAGGTCTGGAATTGTGTCAATACCAGCACCAAAACAAATGCAAATCAAAATCCAAATTAATGTGTTTTCCCTGAGGAGAAACTGAGTCGTACTTATAGTCAGCTCTCAGTAGATGACAGGATTCTGTTATCCAGAGCTCATGAAAAACAAGGCATTCTCAAACCGCTCACCGAGCTGAGGTACAAAAGTCAGTGTCTCCAGATGGAGAAACTAAACTAAACTAAGTAAAAAGAAACAGGAGGCTTTTGTGTGATTGTTTTGCAGATGAAAAACAGAAAACATTTCTACATTTCCAGGATTTCTAAGTTTAGTGATCTATCTCGGTAAACATACATCCATGTTTATACTTAATCGTATATAGACTATGTCAAGCAGATGTAGTGGATATGCTGCGGGTTTTCTAAATAGTATTACTCTGGTCACGGCAGCATTTATGTCCCTGTCTTCTGCTCGAATGAATAAGGAGCAGCCACGTTTAAAAAACAGGTTATGTTTGGAAAGAAATGAGCGAATGGATGGATTGCAGCAGTTTAGGCTGTTCTAATATGTCTGCGGACCGTGGCCTTCTGTCACTACACCTACCCTTTCTGCATTTCACTGAATAGTAAATAATGCGCAATGCATATAAAAAGCACATTTGTGCACACGCTTTTGTAACTCTTTTGTAAAAGGAAGAGACAAATGGAAGGACATTTTGTGCACTCAGTGAAAAGGCTATGAAATTCCAGATATTAAACTCCAATGTCTCCCAATCTTGAAAAGTCTTCAGTGAAGATGCTGTATATATCATTTATTTATTTATTATTACTCAACCTTTAATGCACTATTTGTTCAATCCTTGGCTTCTGCAATGACCCACTTTACTCCACAGGGATCATTCAAATTTAATTTGATCTAATCAAAGAATTAATTGCAAAAAGTATTAGCTTGTAACTACCAGTTCCACATGAATGTTAACTTTTTCATTTTTGTTAGATTCATGTCTCGTCATCTGTCAGACACATTCATAAATAAACCTATAATCACAAGTAGACATTAACTGACAGCAGCTCGGATGACTTTGAATTTGAGAGTGAGAGCACAAAAGCATGAGCAGGGTTTCTATCTCCACCTTATGATACTTGTAATGTAAGCATTGAGCAGAGGAAGTCAACTCATCTTCTGTTGGGTGCACTAATACACAGTGCCTGTTTTTATTGGAGTTTTTAAATATAAATAGCTGTGTAAAATGTTGATTGTGATTTTCCTTTGAAGCTCCCCTAACTAGGATCTAGACTACTGCTAGATAACATGTGCTGGTATACAGTATATAGCTAAAGTTGGCACGTTTGCAGAGCCGCTAGTGCTTTTTGTCATTAACACACATTAAGCACCTTGTAGACATAAAAGAACTTCTCTCACAGAAAAACATGACAGCTTCAGAATTTGTCACCAGTCGAAAATAATTGCCTTCCATGCACACAGTGTATACAAATTTAATAAAATACACAACAAGTACAGTAGCCCACATTCACGTGTAAGCTCAGCTTATTTTCACATAAACTGCAGAGAGGACAACAATAAAATTACAAATACATTCTTAAAAAACTGTTTTTATAGGAACCTCAAATGGTTTTATGAAAAGGGACATTCCCTGTTGCACCACCATTAACAGTTCATAAGACACTTCACTTTTGTATTTAACGTCACTGATATGTATTTCAGTTGCCTGTGATATTCAAAGAGATGTTCCTTATACACTAAATGGAGACAGAAAGCTTCACTGTACAAAAGCAGACAGGACTCAATAGCTTAACAGTAGCAATTTGCTCAACAGCCTCACAAAATTGGAGCTTGAAATGTGTAAAATACAGACATCTAAATTGACAGGTACAGTACACCATGAAAACACTTGAAGTCAGGTAAGTGCTGATTTCCCTCCCCCCCATACCTTCACAGCAGTCAAGGACACATATTTCACCTAAACACAACAAGTCACAAACTCAAAAAACATACAAAGCAGATGGTTTTTGGTTATACAATACGTGTCTGGACACCTCTGTGGGTCAAAATAAATCACCTCTTGGTCATTAATCTGTGATATCATCATCACACACCTGGCAGGAGAGAGCGAGCGGGATCATCTGACCTGTCAGTTACCAGAGTCCCTTGGGTTGAGAGCACAATCTGACCCCCCACACTCCTGGCTGATGACAGAGCTGTGAATGAGACTGCTTGACAGGGACTTAGGCCTGAGCTCGCAGGTCAGGTAGGAGGGCTCCTCCAATTCGGTGTGCAGTGGGGAGCACTGGCCATCTGGAGGGCCATAGGCACTGCTGTCTGAACCCCCCTCCCTCTCTTCTTTGGACTCTTGGTTGGCCAAGTCCAGGGGCGTACTACTCTTGGTGGGACTACTGGATGCAGATGGACTCTCCTGTAGCGGTGGGCTAAGTGCACGCTGCGATTTGAAGTAAGGTTTGACATTGGCCACAAGGATTGTACTGTCCCGCTGTTCCTTTCCAAACGTGCTGAGGGTTTTTCTGCTGCTGCAGCTGATGGTGCCATAAATCTCTGTCTCTACCATGGCATCCATTCCCACAGGGATGAAAAGGTTGGTGCGATTATCGCCGCTGTCTGCTTGGCTTCCTACCCGTAACTTTGGCATCCAGCATCTGTCAGAATGTCCCAGTGCACGACATTCATCGGTGCAGTGGACTGATTTGTCTTGCTCTGCAAAAACAGTTAAACATTTGTTATCGGACCCTACTGGGGTAAGAATAAACAATCTAGACAAAAATGTAGATGACATTTTGAAGGATGAGCAACAATAATAAAACACTCCAACAAAACACAAATTCCAGTACTATTCTTAAAATCCTTCTACTAACTATAGTATCTTTCTTGATATAAGTTATTTAGTATGCATCACTAGAATTTTTCAGAATAAAATACGAACCAGCAGCCTGTTGCAACACCTACGGGAGTTGAAATTTAGCAATGTTGTTTTGATTTACTAAAGTACAGGCTTTTCTATTCTAGAAATCCCTCACAATGCAACCTTAAAATAACAATGTCATACCACATTTTAAAATGTTTTTGTCTTTTGCTAGTCAATGTTGCAAATGAATGATTCAACCGATCCATGAAACCTTTTCCCTCTGCTATTCTCAACAACCTGCGTAGGTGTTTCCTGGAAAATATCATCTGGTACAGAGGAAGTGATGTGTTTTTCATTTACATTTGCAGCTGCATCCGCTTGTGTGGAATAAATAGAAACAACAACTGTGAAATTTGCATGAGCAGTGATATTCACCATTTCTGATCAGGAAGTAGTGAGAAATTATATAGTTAGAATACAGTTAGGGCTCATTATTCTCATTTTTGTATTTTCCAAAAGACTATTTATAGATGGGAGTTTATATGTGTTAATTGTGGATATTCAAACAAATTGGGTGGAAATCAATTCAATATTTAAAATATAAAATCAAGGTGAAATTGGATTTTGGAAATACCATTTGTAGCACAAACACTCATTAGTTTGACCTTTAGTCATTTTTTCTAATTACCTTGAGGGGCTCTGGTGCATTCTCAGCAGCTCATTTGCATTTCCTGCCCATTTTTCATTTCACTTCTTATTAGTGGACGTATATTATGACCTGCCCTTGCCACAAGAGGTGAACGGTGGTCAACAGTTTCCTCTTGCAGCAAGAAACACTACTTTTGCATGTGTGGAAACATAAAAAAGTGAAAATCAATGTAACTGATGTGCTTCTTTTTAAAAAAAAACAGTAGGAGTAGAATTTCAAATTGAGGGGTAGTCGTTTACATCACTTGATGCATGTTGATGCATACATGTTGGTGATTGAAGTGGTCCCCTGATTATTCCATGACTGTAATAGCTGCAGATGCTGAACACCAGAGGACTGCACAACATGTGCGAGTGATGGTGTATTAGTAGCAGTAGTAAAAAGTGGAGCAATGGGTAAGGCAATGTCTTTGTGCCGTAACTCACACACTAACACACTAACACATCTAACCCGGGTAGACATTAAATGAGCACACAGAAAGCTACACATAGAATGAGCCAATTTTCATGGCGCTATGATGTAGAAGGTGTTATTTTCTCTTTAGCCATTACACTACCCTATCTAAATTAGTTTGACAATGATGCATTGAAATGAAGCGAAAAGTCAAACATGTCTTTGTATATTGGTAGTAAATGACAGTTTTCCTTCATTTGTTATACATGAAAACAAAACAGCAATTTGTAAAGGTATAAATTTAATCTTCCTGTTGTTCTGATGACTGATTTAACATTACTCTAATAAATGTGTTTTCTTTGCTGCAATTGCCATGAGGTTGTAATGACATCCTGTACTCTAGATATGCAAACAAATTAAAATAAAGATCACTGAATCGATCAGAATTTGGTTATTTATTTAGGTTTTGTAAATTGTGTTTCCTGTCAAAAATCTCAGACTAAAAGAAATTAATGAGCTGGTAAAACACACAAAGACAAATACACAGACAAAGACAACACACAAAACATCTGCATAGCATCTCCCACTCAGTGTAGGTGTCTCTCCCCACAGGAACCAAATGTTCCTAAATATTATGACAGAAAGTATAAAAAGGTCTCACATCTAGATACAGTCACACATTAGCACTTCACATCTCATAAATCCATCTCCTCCTCCCATGGAAACCAGAAAATCCAACCAAAACATTAAACCTGTTTTTTCATGACAATGTTTCATCCAATCAAAACATGGCTTGAAACTACACTGATCAGCTCTCGTAGCTTTGGTCTATAAATAAGGCTTCTCTGTCTGCTCACATGCCATTCTGTGATATCAAAGACAATGGGCAAGTGACTAACTGTGAATGAGGCACTTGATCTCATTTTTAAGCCTGGCCCTGATGAGGAGGAAAATATCAGCCTGGAACAAGGGGGAAGCTCCACATGACGAGGCTGTTCCAACAGTAGAAGAAGTGGGGAGATCCTCTTGTTCAAAGGCAACAGTACCTTCCTCGCACGCCAGCCTCGACCAGTTCAACCCAAAAAATAAATAAGGAAGATACAGTCTCTGCTCCACAACCTCAAAGAGATGCGAAAACCAGCACCATGCGCCACACATGCAGCACAAGCTCATTTACAAAGTACATGCCACCACTATCACATACTGCTGCTCAACTCCATGAACACTCCCCCCGCAACACACACACACACACCCACACACACACTTGCAGCCATAGAACAAAATGGAACTGTTAATTATTCTATGACTGGACGGAGGTTTTACATGTTACATGGGGCTGTTAATTTTACACCATAATAGTTTTAGATATTGAATAAAGATACATTAAGAATGTTAAAGGAAAAGGAATTTTTCTACATTTTTTGCAAAAAAAATGTCCTTTATGGGCTACAGTAATTTCTTTAGGACATTATGTGTTTTTATGTGCGTAGTAAATAGTTTTAGGTTAATGGGTGTCATTTTGTATCGTGATCTAATTGTAGGTGACATGGTAGCAGTCATTTCTTGTCTGTATATGCAGCCTGCTTTTTGTTCACATGGATGTTTACCAGAGAAAGACTTCTCAGACTTTTCTCTGTCTAAACACACGGCTGGTGCCAGGATTTTTTCTCTCCTGGTTTCTCTCCAAGTGGGAGCTTGACAAATACCTGAAGTGCTAAGAAAATAGTCGATTTTCATGACTTCAGAGTTACTTTATAAGGAAGTTCACAATTTTTCAATAAAAGCAGATATGGCACACAGCACATTCAATATAAATTTAGTTTTTAATTGATTGGTTATTCGTTATTAACTTTTACATATGTCTTTATTTAAAAATAAAAAAAAATGACTAAAATGCTTGAGGGGGCTTAACTGGGCCTGCCTTTCTAAACATTGATATATTTTTGGGGAGACAGCAAATTTCACTGTGTGGAAAACCTCTCCTTTTCCTTTGTATTCTATTTTTTGTTCAACACCTCTGTGCACACTATCCACCCTCTTTGGTTTACATAAAGAATGTTCACAATGGTTTCTCCCTAAATAAAATAAAAGTAGTTGGTTTTGACCAATAACACAAGAGATGCTAATTTGACATAACATTCTAAACCTTGGAACAGCCTTTATTAGTGAAATATGAAATGATATATGAATTGTGCTTATTTATTCAAATAAAAGTGGTAAAATTTCAACGGCATGAGACAGATAAACAATACATTCAGTAATCTTACTAATACTATTGGTGAATTTAAGTAAATTTCAATCAATTTCAAGGATTTGGAAAATAATACTCTTTATTTACAGTTTTTACTTTAGTTTAGATGGTTTTGGAAAATCATATCTGTTTACACATCTTTACTGGATGTTGACAATACTCTTTTATTGCATCTTGATTGGATAATGTGTAAACTTTGTTTATACTCTTTTGTAGTGTGTGACAGTTGTCTTAAGTCTTTTTATGCTGTTTGTATTTATTATTGTAACAATGTTTTTATGCTTCCTTCTTGGTCGAGTATCTCTTGAAAAAGAGATTTTAATCTCAACGAGACTTTTATCTGGTTAAATAAAGGAGATTGAAATTAAATAAATGTGAGAATGTCTCATATGTAGTATAAATGAAGTTGGTTAAAGGGTTTGAAACAAAATTAGATCACAATAAATATCATAATTAGATCTATTGTGCTTTTTAAAACACTCCAAAATTCCAAAACAAATTTTATTTCTGCATAGCGTGATTTTTTTTCTTCTGTCATGTTACATATTATGTGAACTTACATTGTTACACTGTCAGCATAAACCATTCTGGGGCTATCTTTGTCAAGACTAAGATCAAGAGAAAATACGCATTTGAGTTCAAAATGCATTCTACATCAAAAGGGAGAACTAAATGATGGCTTTGATTTGGCAAAACCGCAACACAGATCCTGCATATTATAAGTGCTACACTTTGAAGCGTCTACATCCCAGATTACCGTTCTGTGCCCCGTGCATTTGTGTTTCTCCGTCTTTCTTCTAGCACCATAGAGAAAAGTATTTTTTAGGCACAGATACACAAGGCCAGAACAATAAGCATAAGCAAGGAGAGGCAGGGAGATGCTGAATTCATTTCCATGGTACCTATCACCACTGCAGAGGAGATAGCAGATGATGCTGATGCAAAGGGATGTATGTGCTTAGAAGGTTCGACAAAAACATAGTAAGGTATTTTTGTCATTGTGCTATTCGTCTCGCTGTATAACAAGCAATTTAAGGATCATGTTATTCATGTTTACATGGCATTTAATTTTTAATGCTTACAAGAGATAAAGATTTGTATTCTTTTTTTCCGTCATAATCACACCTTTAGTTTTCCTATAACACAATGTATAAAAATGCTATTAAGTACATATAACAATTTGTAAAAAATGTATGTATCACAGTACTGTTAGTAGCTTTATAACTTATATTATTTTTTTAAAAATGCAGAGGGAAGAGGATGAGGAAGTGAGGGTGCTTTCATCTATTGTGCCTGTCATTGGCTTTCCATTTCCATTTTCCATTCCATCAATGAATACAAATTTGTGAAATAATAGCTCTAAAATTACAGAACTATACAATGACTTTATGTAGTCCACTGCATTAACATAGTCACATAATAGAATCATGACAAAGTGACAAAGTAGCTGTGATCTTATGGGCGACTGTGAATGGCACAATAACATGTTCTCAAAAATAAAGAAACTGCCTGCCCATTATAAATAGAATCAGAGAAAGCCGAGCAACATACCCACTGTGCATCTGGTGTCTGTGAGAGTGAATAAATATTCAGAGTGCATGATAGTGGAAGCTGCACAGGTGCATATATTACCTGTATCAAAGAAGCCAGCAGACTAGAGGGATGGTAAAGGTAAAGACATAAAAGCAATACTACTTAACCCACATGCTTTTGTGTTGGTGCATTTAGAACTAAAATTCTGTGGTGTCTCCATTTTGGATAATAGCGCTATCTTGTCAGAATCTGCAAAACAGTGGCTTTGTTGTTCAATAAATGTACCTGTATGTGTGTGTGTGTGTGTGTGTGTGTGTGTGTGTGTGAGCGACAGACAGAAGGAGTGTGTGGGTTGGAGGGTGATGTTTTTGTGTGACCAGGTCTAAGGCATAGTGCATTATGTAGATCTGCCATCTTGTAGTCAGCAGACAATGACAGCATTTAATGTTTAACTGACCAACCTCAAGAGAGAACACCATTTAATCTAACCATTTTAACTACATTTCTTGCATTAAAACAGGAAAGGCATTAGCAAAACGTATTAATATTAAAAGCAATGCCTCATGCATTTCTCTTATCTAACAAATGCATTCCTGTCAAGCAAGCATCGGCGCTGCACATGTAAATATTCAGTCTCGCATGTACAAAACATCTCTTTCCTTATCTGTCCATTTGATTGGCCTTAGAACTTGGGCTGAATCAGATTCAGAAATGTGCTGCAAAAAATTATGATTGAATTTACACCTCCCACAGAGTCAAGTTTGGTCTGCCATAATTCCTCATAGCATACACACACACACACACTCTCTCTCTCTCTCACACATACACACAAAAGTGAGATAGATAGATAGATAGAGAGAGAGAGAGAGAGAGAGAGAGAGAGAGAGAGAGAGAGAGAGAGAGAGAGAGAGAAAGAGAGAGAGAGAGATTCACACATCCTTCTGGCAGTCGCAAGAGTGTTTCCATCTCTGCCCTCCTGAGCATGCCACAAACAAACAGTTCATAGCAATGTAAATGGTGTGGAAAGTACTGCATAGGGACCTGATGACCAGAGCCATTCTCTTCCAAGGCTCATACAAGGAAATGAGAAACATCACCACTTCACTCAAGTCCCCCATTATCTTTTATCTTACCAGTGAGAGTTGCTTTCATATTTTCAGTTTATATCCACAATAGCTAAATATATCAGTTGCTATCAGGTCAGCTAGGTTGCAACAGATTGACAATCATCTATGATTATACTCCTGGCAGTGCGGATCGTTTCAGATTCGTGAAATAAAATTTAACATTTCTATTTTCAGTTGTAAAGCAAAGCTCCTCTCAAAACTGTGTAACCACGGCAAAACTGATTATAACTGAGAAAATGTTTCTAAGCAAAAGGTGGAAACACTCTGTCATGTTGCACCAGAAATACCTGTCATTTTGCACTGCAAGTGTCTATCATGCTCTCTTGTCTCTGTCGTGTTATTCAAGACATGCATGCAGTGAATCTGTGTTCAAATAATGACGTGATCAAAAGAGACAGAGACTGAGGTACTCTTTGCCATGCATATGAGGTTGTTTGAAGGCAAAATAAGACAGGAGATGTTTGAACATTCTACCTTCAGCCAATGAACTCTTTTATCCTTTTAAACTACCATCTATCTTCCACCCTGGTGCCTTCATGTCATCTTTGCAACACAGCTCAGGCTGTCTGCAATGTAAAGCAGTACAAAGTAACACAAACATCTAATAACAGCGTGGCTTTACCTGTGGATTTCCATGTTAAATATTTGTCTGCGTTGGCTGTACCCAGAGGCTGGTGGACCTCCATTTAAACACCAGCAAGCTGCATGCGTGTTCTCAGGGCATAAAGTATAAACAATGTCTGGTACAAGAGTCAGTTAGGCATCTTCAAGATGTCAGGAAGAGAGTGCATCCACTCACCCTGCTCAAAAGGCTGGCCATTAACTGCTGTTGCTTTCATCTTGAGGGCCTCCCTAGCAGACGTGTCGCAGTGTGAGCCTTTATTAGTATCCTGGTCACTATCAGCCTGGTCACTATCACCATGGCCACTGTCTCGGAGGCTTGCTCGTTCTGCATCCTTAAATGTTGAGCTGCAGCAGAATAGAAAGAAGGATAAAAAAAAACATAACTTGCCATTACCTCTGCGTGAGCGCTCCAATTTGATAGCCATAGTCATATGGCTTGATACAAAGACGAAGAAGCTAAATAACTGGTCAGGAAGCTATTGGATAGAGCTCTTACCTTTGAACAAATGGCTGCCTGCTGCCAGCATAATTGGGTTCTGAGGGGAAATTTTCCGTCTAGAAATGAAAGGAAAATAAAATTTTGCCATGTTAAAATTTCATGCAATTTTCAACAATAGCCTGAGTAACATAAGATTCAGACAGGAAAAGAAATGTTCTTGTCTGGTTGTCAGATTCTTATATCTTTATTAGAGCACCTGAACGATGTCAATAAAAGTCACAGAGCACCTGCCAGTGATGACGGCATGATAAGAGCAAATTTCCATTGTGCCCATATGTGCCTCCTTGGCAAGGGAAAGGAGTAAAGCATTAGCCACTGTCATCAGCATCCTTTTTCCCCTATCTTGAGAATAATGTGTTTGTGTTGATCACACCCACATACCCTAGTGACTGGTGACAGTGCCAGGCCTTGTCATCTGTGTTATCATCTCCAAATGAGACTGTCTGTGAGACTGTCCTAGATATTTACATCGTTTACAACGGATAATTCTGCTGCGCTAAACAGCACTACAAGCCCATGCTGTCAAATTAGCATGTTAGCTGGCTCGTGTATACAACCCTGCCATCTCTACAAGGCAAGGCCGGACCCTATTAATGGCCTTATCGTGCCAACTTTGGATGCGGATGGGTGGATCTGGCCCATATCTGTGGGGAGCGAAAAATGCGATCGTAAGGTTATGCTGTGTGCATCTAGCTGTCTGGTGCACATTGGTTCAGTAATGTGATCGGACAAGCTGCTCAAACACCTGTCCAATCCCACATTTCAGGCAGGGTTTTGTTTTCACTCCATAGCAGTGGATCTGGCAGGGTCACAGCAGCCTTGTTCAAGACTCACAATGTTTGCATGTCTAACTGAGAGGACTTTCTGATTATGCACACCACCTGTACCATTTAGCAAGAGAAGACTTACAATGGAGCAATTTCTAAAATTATTCTGATTCCTCAAATGCAGATAGAAAAAATCTCTCTTGAGTGAAATGCCATTTACAACACATGAATACATTCCTACACTAAGTGGCCATATCATGCAGAGAATATTTCATAGTGTTATAAGAAAAAGTGATAATAATGATGTCTGCTCACAGTGACAGAGTTTCTCTTTTTCAGACGATTACTTTTCTTTTGTCAGATTTGTATGGTAAAGCAGTGGGTGCAGATAAGCGAGAATAAAGGGCAGATAAAGAATACAGTGGAGCATCCTCCTTACCTGTATCACTGACATCCTATTCGCTGGAGTGTCTGCGCTAAGCCCGGCAAAGCTGGAGTGGCAACCTGCTCTGGGGACTGTCAGGCTGTTTGGGGTGGTTTTCAGGTACATGACCTCTGACCTGGGCAGTGTGAGTGGCAGAGGGCTCTGGTAGTCAAAACATATTGGTGAAGTGATGAGAGAAGGGCTGCTCACCACATTCATCCGGCTCGCAGAATCTCTCTCCTCCATCTCACTCTGCACCAGCATGATGTCACTCTTGTTGATCCTTTTCTTTTTGCCTTTCCCCACTGGAGGATTGGAGTACTCAGCCATGCGGCAGTTATAATTCCCAGTCTCCTTATCTTGATGCTTGGACTTGACAGCGATGGCGGTCATGACTGCTAAGAGCATGACAGAGATAATGCAGAGGGTAACTATGAGGGGCAGGGATACATCCCAGTGCTGCTGTTCACCGCTCGCGCTGGAACCCCCTCCTACTGCCGTTTCTGTGTTTGCCTTAATGATCAGCTTAGCCACGGCAGATAAGGGGGGCTTGCCATGGTCAGTTACCTTCACCACCAGCTCAACCACTGGGGCAACCTCTTCCCAAAGAGCATGGGCAGTTCGGACCTCTCCTCCCACCGGATCCATCTCGAACAGGTGGTCGTCATTTCCCTCTGTGATCTCATAGGTCAAATGGCCACTTTCTCCATGGTCATGGTCCACCGCTTTCACTGTAGCCACGATGTATCCAATACCAACGTTTCTAGGCACTGGGATTTCAGCTGTATCATTCAGCAGAAGGGGTAAAATAATAACTGGAAAATTGTCGTTGACGTCAAGGACATTGACCCTGACTATAGAAGTGCTCTCCATGTGAGGGGATCCTCCATCTTTAGCTTGAACTTTGAACTCAAAGGATTTTGTTTGCTCATAATTGAAAGACCGTGAGGCATATATGGCTCCATTGGTGGGATTAACGGACACATAGGTGTACACTGAAACATCTCCTATATGTGACGGCAGAATGGAGTACGACACTGTTCCATTTCGACCTACATCTGGGTCGTGGGCCAGAACGGAGCCCAAATACTCCCCCGGGATGTTGTTCTCAGGCACCTGTAGCACATACACTGTCTTTGTAAAACGTGGTGCATTGTCATTCTCATCCAAGATTTTCACAGTAAACGACTTAGTGTAGTTCAAAGAAGGGATCCCATTGTCTCTCGCCACTATTGTTACATTGTATTCATCTTTCATTTCCCTGTCCAGAGGTCTGTCTGTGAGCAGCGTGTAAAAATTATCATTGTTTTCCTGCAGTCTGAAGGGTACGTTTCCCAGCACCCTGCACTGAAGTTGACCGTTCCGGCCAGAATCTTTATCTGTCACTCTCACCAATGCTATGACAGATTCTGGAGGTGCTGCCTCACTGATGGCTCCCTGCCGGACAGAAACAAAACTTATTATTGGCGAGTTGTCATTTTTGTCAAGCACTTTGACAGTAATTTTACAGTGGCCTGGTATCGGGTTGGGCCCAAGATCCTTAGCCTGGACATCAAACTCTATGATTGGATTCTCTTCATAGTCAATTTCTCCCTGGACCTTGATGACGCCACTATTGGGGTCAATGGAGAACAAATCTTGGATTCTCTCAGATGCATATCCAGTGAAGGAATAGACAACCTGCCCGTTGCTTCCCTCATCTTGGTCAGTGGCATTTAAATCTACAAGTACTTTTCCAGGAGGTGAATTCTCTGGAATCTCAATCACATATGAGGATTTTTCAAACACTGGGCTATTGTCATTGGAATCGGTCACCCTGACGTTGATTTGCATGGAGCCTGATCTCGGATACTCCCCACCGTCAATTGCTGTGAGGAGCAGGGTGTGATGACTCTGATCCTCCCTATCCAGAGGTCTCTGAACCACCAGCTCTGGATATATAGTCCCATCACCCCTCACTTTTAAATCCAAAGAAAATGTATTGTAATCATCTCGTGTGACCTGGTAGGTCTTTATCCCATTTTCCCCAGAATCTGAGTCATGTGCAATAGTAAGAGGGAAGCGTGTCCCAGCAGCTGCGTTTTCTGAAATATCAATATTGACATGATCTGAAGGAAAACTGGGCGAGTTATCATTTATGTCCTGTATATCAATCTTGACCATGCATATTTCCTTGTCGTTGGCAAACACCTCCATAGAGAGCTGGCACTTTGGGTTGCGCCTGCATAACGTTTCCCTGTCAATCCTTTGTTTGGTGAAGATGAGTCCACTCTCCGGGTCAACATCCACCAGATGTGGTGCAGAATTCTCCAGTACTCTGAAGTTAGATTTTTTCCCTCTATCCATGGTCCCATATCCGGCATCTTTTGCTATATTACCTATAACCGTGCCAGGTCCTTGCTCCTCCGGGACAGAATAATTGAGATTTTTCAATGTCAGGGCTTTAACCCACAGCAGAAAGAAAATGGGTACAGAGAGACGCATCCCTTCAACTGGATATGCGGTAGAGGCAGACAGAAAAAAATCCTCGTTGACTTTCAACCTGTTGATTACGGCAAACCTAGCTGACTAAACCCAAACCCGACATGTGGTTGACGCCGATCCCACACTAATTGGTTATTAAATCGATTTGTGAATCGTTATTGCCTTTTGAGTATGGGTATTTTAACCTCTTTCACATGCCGTTCGGCTATGATGAACTCTTTCTGTAAACAAAGATGACCGCCCGACAACACCTAATGCATAAATTATAGATGAAATTCAACATAGTGTAAAGGAAATGCTTTGTTTTTCCTCACGGAGGGACTTAATGAATAATCGATGGCTGTAAAGTATTAATATTCCCTACTGCATCCAAGGTTAAAGCGTTTGAATCTCTGTGGTGAAGGTTAGACCGTAGCTTACAAAAGCGCATTGCCCTCATGCGACATCTACACCTAGGCTACAGCAAATACTGACATGCCCGTTCAAAATGCAGCATTGTCCGATGTTAACCATTCACAATGCATTTACTTTTTCTCCTGTGCGGCACACTGTTGCATATGGGTTCTGCTCGTGTAGCATATACAGCCTGCCCATGCCACAAAGTGGAATAAAAGCAGGATATAGAGCTGTTAATCCCGTCCAACCTTTTGTGTTTCCGTCAGTCAAGAGCATCTATAGCACGGCTGCGACTTTTGCCCGATGACTGTCCTATAATCAGTCCAGTAATCCCATAATCCAGTCCAATTGGACCCAGTGATCTTGCATCCTTCATTCGGACAATGTTCATCTGCACTGTCCCCCTGAACGTTGCCAGAAAAAAAACGCGAAAAAGGGAGCCGGAAGATTTCAGATAATCAAAATTAATCGCTTTTCCTGCGCTCAGTTCTCTCCGCGTCAACTGTTGAAACCTGCTCCCTTCGCAGTGAGATCTGACCGGAATCCTCTCGACGCCTTTATAACAGACTCCAGTGTATTTCTTGGTGCATTTAACATAGTTTCTGATCGTCTTCCAGCAAATGAGTGAACAGTGACAGATCTTGCCTTAGGGGGGTTTCTCCAATAGGTCTGGCAAGATCGCATGAAGAAAGGCTGTTCTAGTGCTACGTGATTCATTTACTGATGTGCGCGCACAGAGCAGCAGCATCAGAGGGAGAACGTGCTGGTGGATGTTGCTCCTAATACATGTGGATGTGAACTAGGGATTATGAATAGATCGATGAAATGTGTTTGGCTGGGATGTAGTAGAAGCAGTAAAGACTTGACAAGTGGTCATTCTATGGGAGAAGTGGATCAGATGGGCACCGTGGTGTGAAAAGAAGTCAAATTAAAGATGACAAAATGTTTAAAGATTAGCTATGTTTCTTCCCCTCAGAGTGGTATGTTCTCAGTACTTATCTCACTTTTGGATATTCATAACTAAAGATTCTTATCAATAATTTAAAACAATAGGCTTGTCTCCTGTAGGTATATATCCTTGTCATCATTAGTTTTGTGAAAAATCCAGACAGCAAAATAAAAGACAGATTGTGGGTGTTTTCAGGATAATCTCTGTAAAGGACATGAGAGAATTACTTATGCCTCTGAAAAAAACAAGGCTTATTTCACAGCTCAAATATCACAGCTGTTGGTATAACCTGCCTTCTGCAGCTATCACACTTGCCTTCAATAGCCTATCCACATCAATCTCATATCTCATATTGAAAAGATGGACTGACATTTAGTTCACTCAGCATTTCAACAATATGACATTTGCATTTTTATTCTCACTTGACCACATCTCAGTGATGCATGGGACTCTGTGGCGATGCAGGTACCCTATGAGAGTAATTCTGAGAGGAAGCTGTGTCAACATTAGGGCAAGATCAGTGTGGCCTGGTTCCTCATTTAATCCCATGTTGCCCAGGATCTAAATCAACCTTGAGTTGTCCCTGAGTTCATTTCATTTGTCTGAAACATGGCTGCTTTCCTCCTCTGGGGAGCATCAACTTTGCCTGGCCAGGGTGCAGCCTGCATAAATTGGCCATTTCTGCAGGTAAGAGATAAGGACAACAAAGGGAAACTAATTATCATTCAGTCTATGTTAAAACCTCAGGAAAGGACTGCTATTGACAATTGTGTCTGCATTGTCACAGTCATACCATTTAATATGATCTGAACTCTGAATGAGAGGGTGGTTCATATCCATAACAAATAAGCCACATCCTAATGTGTGGCTTTGGCTGCCTTGTTTTTGCAGAAGCTGACGACTTTGTCATGGATAACTTTCTCTAATGAGACCACTGCACCTGCCCTGGAATGAACCGCAATCTCTGCTGCTTTGCTGGCAGTAAAAACACACGGATGCATCGGTTGTGTCATGACAAATTGATTTTTACTTGAAAGCACATTATTCTGTTGGTGTAAAATCATACCTGTTGTAATTCCACGGAGGTTGAAATGACAAACAGTAGCTATGCTCGTTTAAGGAAACGTGCAATATCTTGGCATCTCTTTCATGTGACTCACTTACCACTCTGCACAAGCATGATTAGAGGTGAGATTAAGTTGTTTATCATTCTGTTTTTGACCTGTTGCTGGTTGCACCACACCTCAAGCAGCACACTGGAATACTGATGGTGGTGAGTGGGAATGATGATCAACACAATTCACTGGATTTTGCCGCAGAGTAAATGCATGACAGAACAAGTGCTGTTTGGAATTTCTCCATGAGACAATGTGTAAACATGTTAATTTCACACATAAAAGAACATGTGCAGCAAGGGATTTTACCAGTTGAACAGGATTTTAAGAACATTATCTCAATCAGTCACAGAGAAGAAAATAAAATGGTTAAACAACAACAACATAACTTCCCTAGGATTGTCAAAGTAAACACAAATAAAAGTTAATTAATTAAATACTAATCCTACTACTACCACCACCACCACTACTATACTACTATGATAAATAAAGATTTCTATACAGTTTGTTATAGCCCAGTATCATGTGTCTTCTGCCTTGTGATGATGAGCCATCCCTGCATAATCCATGTGTCATGACTCCTCAGAAGAGTACCCAATTTAAAGGGTCAGTTCACACGTGTGTCAAGGTTTTGATCCACCTCTGAAACTTCTGCAGCACAGCCCAATACAATGTCAGTAAATGGAATTTCAGTTTTGCTGCTTAGAGAATTGAAATAAAATATATCTGAAAAACTCATAGCAGCATGTTTTGAGACACAGTTTCCCAGTCACTCTGGATAATCAGAAGAACATACTGTCCACACTTTTCATGGGGAGTATTTCCTCAGTTGAAAGTAGTTTAGATGAAAACTGAGTTAGCAGGATATTGTTACCAGAAAGACGTTTTGCTGTTGCATGTAATTTTCCGATGCTTTGACCATCTAAAACAGAATGGGACATCTTGGAATTGCAGCAGATGAAACTGACACTATCTGCGTGGCTCAATATCACTAGGGGCAAGTGGGAAAATGTTTATTTTGTGAACTGACCGTTTCTGGTATGGGGTGTCCAGTAATATCTTATTTTCATTTAGTCAATGTTTGTGGTGCAAATTGTGTGTTTCTTGAACTAAAGGATAAGCAAGGTGATATATGGAGTTTGTGTCTTTGTTATGCAATCAAAAATAGGGTTGAGAGCCAAAAACACAACTCCATAGATTTTCTGTATTTTTCTTGTCAACTGATCCCACAACAGCAAAACCAACAATGAAGACATCCTATTAACAATTATGGCATGTATCATCAAAGACTGCTATAGCTTAATCCTCTGAGCCAT
Source organism: Siniperca chuatsi (assembly GCF_020085105.1). Lineage (NCBI taxonomy): Eukaryota > Metazoa > Chordata > Actinopteri > Centrarchiformes > Sinipercidae > Siniperca > Siniperca chuatsi. The sequence goes on from NC_058053.1 coordinate 16,303,072, forward strand.
AGATCTCCATTGATTGACCAAAAACTACTAAAAACTCATGGATGGACCACAATATCAACCCTGTCTCAGAGAAATTACATTTATATAGTACTAAATTGTTTTCGCAGTTACGTTGTGGTGATAATGAAGCGCTACATTTATGAACACCTGTGACACCAGAGACCACGTTCGCCTCCGGAGTCCCATCTGTGGTTGGGTTTAGGCAACAAAAGCACTTTTGTTGGGGAAAGATCGTGGTTTCGGTTAAATGTTAATAAACACTTCGTGTCTCAAGTCACTGCAGACCTTTTCTGTATTAAACCCAACCATGATCTTTCCTTAACCTTAACCAAGACTGCTGTGAGTGCCTAAACACAACCATAAAAAAGTTTAATAATGCTGTGGTCACTATGAGCGGATATAGTATTGCAAGATTGGACATTTTGACAGAAAACAAATTAAATCTGTTGTCAGTGAACATTCTACTGATACGTTCAGCATCAACATTTTTGCAAGATATGTTAATTAACAACATTTCCTCATTATGTTAATAGAAAATGTAATCCCGCCTGGCTTTACATTTCCTTCAAAACATATTTGCTGTTGCCAATTAGTATAAAAGGAATTTCTCAGATACATGGGTTGACACTGTTGCACTGGGTGGCATGTTCCTTCATTAAGATGAACATGGGTGCTGTAGTTTATTTTCAGTCAATCCCAACATCCTGCTGCCATAACTCACCAGTGGTATGTATGTATTAATTTGCTGCTAAAAATAGTCCCCAACAAATGTCCTATTTATTCCTGTTTGAGAAACGTTCGCTAAAAATTACAGTACCCAGCTGTTTTAGGAACTTATTTAGCTGTTTTTTAAATTAAGTTATAAGTTTTATTTTTCACACACTCATGCAATATGTGCAGTGAAATCCAGAGTGGCATACTCTTGAGGGCTGTGCTAAAAAGGCTAATAATAATTAGAATGAATACAAAAAAGAATTATAAAAACAAATATAAGTAGTAAAAAGATAGTATATTATAAATACAGTAGGCCTACATGTAATGGAAGCATTGGAATGCTAAAGTGGACTTACCCTTTAAGTTTATTTCTTATACCGGTGGACTGATGTCTTATTTGTCTTAATGTCGTTTTTAAAATACCTGTACATACATCTAGTAAAATGTTTTAATCATACTCAACTGGCAGAATGTTTTCATTTGTTATATTGCTGGGGAATCACTATGGCTCAGTGGCCTTTGCATCATGTTGTTACCGCATCCCCCCTTGCTTGATACCAGCTGGAGACCTTTGTTGCACATCTATCCCCTTGCTTCCTCCCCTAATTTTGTTGGTGTCTCTACTGTCAACTACAGAATAAATGCAAACATATCAAGAAAAAAAATTGAGAGACTAAATAAAGGTATAGGATAGGATGTATTTTTCATCGCCATTGTCGTCATTGGTTTTCTTTGCACAGTACAACCAGACCTTGGCCTTCCAGTGGCCATTATTCTTGCATTTCTGTACGTTGACACTTGTCATGTGGGTTTTCCACATCCACCTACAGGCAGAGCGTCTGGCCTGACTGTGAATGCAACAAAATGAGCCTCACTTATCTCACACGCCTTGTTATCATGATACATGTCGAATAAATTATTTTTGTTACAGACCAGCTGTGGATTTGAATGTAAATGCAAATCCTTAAGGGTCAATGTGCCAATTCTCCAACAATTCAATTCTGAATCAAAACTCAGGAGTCGAGCCTTGCTCTCCAGAGCGTATGGGTTCAAGAGTTTATGTTTTTGCATTAGATTTTTGGAGAAACTCTCTGGGGCTCCAAGAGCTAAGTCAACCTTCTGCCAAATTCTCAAAACTGAAAGTCTAACTTGAAAGCATTTTGGATTCTTTATAGCCTCCAGTGGAGTTTCGGTTGGTGGTCGGTAAAACAGGTTTAATAATTTCTGAACCTAATCTGCATTTGGGTAGGAAGAAGCTAAGAGTGTGACTGTCTGTTGAGAATGTGCCTTTTTGAAGGGTTTATGTAAATACTTACCTAAAAACTCTCAAATTACCTGCTCATCAATCAGTCTGGAAAACAAGCGCATAATACACTGCTCTGATACAAACACAAAACACATTAGGATTGCAAAACTAGCGGGTACTTTCTGGAACAGAGTTCACATTCATTTCACATCAAACATTTGAGACTGGAATCGTGAATATGGGAAACAAGAAAACAAACACTATAACCTGCAACGCATTAACAGACAATCCTTTGAATTTCTGCACTGACAATAAATGAAAGTCAGACTCTGAACATACAGTGATGTTCAGGGATCAGGGTTACAAGGTTTGAATTGCTTTTAAACAAGCCAAAACGTCAGTAGGTCAAACATGTTAAATGATCATTGTTAGGCTGCAAAGTAAGGCTTCACTTTGTCTTGGTTGCTGGTTTTGTCTATTGTTCACAACATCAATTACAACCTTTGTTATTAAGTAGATCTCTGAGTCAAACTAGTTCACATAATATTAAAATACAATCAATTACAGTCAGAAATTAGTGTCTACCTGGGATGGTCATAATATTGTAACAATGACAAAACACACATGCATTGAAAATATTTCAGCCAATCCATACTATTTACCATTTAATCAAGTATCTGTAATCTGGATTTGTATTACAAATTAGTCACGTAATTGTAAATAGCCTGAGCTGGAAAGACTACAGTATTGCAGTCATCAGGAAGAATCACCCTCCCAGAAATGCATTGATTATTCATCTCAGTAATTACCTCATGTCCTAACTTGTTAGACTTCAGTACTCTACAACCTGTGACAGAAAATAATTAAGTGCATTCACTCAAGTACTTTACTTAAGTACACTTTTGAGGTACTTTACTTGAGTATTTCCATTTTACCTTATACTTCTACTCAACTACATTCCAGAAGGAAATATTGTACTTTTTACTCCACTACATTTATCTGACAGCTGGAGTTACTAGTTACTTTTCAGATTAAGATTTTGCAAACAAAACATATGCTCAATGTATATAATATGATAGTTATTGATTAAACTATCCTGCATATAAAGTAGTTAAAATTAGCTCCACCTCAACCATCTGTATAAAAATGCTGGTTGTGTTTTAATGCTTCAGTAATAATATTCTAATAATATGACAAATACAACATTATATCACTCTGAAAGAGATCATTATGCCCAACAAGTACTTTTACTTTTGATACTTTAAGTACATTTAGCTGATAATACTTTTGTACTTTTACCTAAGTCAAATCTTGAATTTAAGACTTTTACTTGTAATAGAGTATATTTCATAGTAGAATTGCTACTTTAACTACTTTACCTGCATACTTCTTCCACCACCGTCTAGTGTAGCTTCAGAGGCTCCAGTAACAATTTCCTGCTCAAATTTCAAAGCAAGCTCATCATAGGAATATCATATAGTATTTTTAAGTCTAAAATTTTGACTCAGGCTTTCAACAAGGATTGGTTCAGCTCAGTTGAAGGATTTTTTTCTGCCTGACAAGCCTATTGTAATCTCAGAACATCTCGCTAAAGTTTTCTAGTCACAGGGAGTCAGCACTTACCACAAACCATTCACCTTAAGATCTGCACTGGTACACCCTAAAGACAGGACTCAACTCAATTTGCTGATGAAGACAGATGCAATTGAAAGCTCTGGAAAATGTACCTAGAATTAAGATTATTTTATCAAACTATTTGAAGGTAGTTTTTGAGGAGGGCTACATGATCCCCAGAAACAACCTGAAAATATAGCTTATAATAAATGTGCTCTCACTTAAACTTTGAAGAAGACAACAAGTTATGGACCTCTTTTTTTACAAGTCATTGTGCTTTTTCATTGTGTAAGATTTAAAGGAATAGTTTGACATTTTGTGAAATATGTTTTCTTACTTTTGTTGCAGGAGCCTAGAATAAAAGATTGGCACGACTCTCATGTCTGTGGAATAAGGTTGGAGCTGGAGCCGTGAAGTGATCAACTTAGCATAATGACTGGAAACTGGGGGGAAACAGTTAGCCTGGCTCCGTCCGAAGTCAAAAAATATGCTTACTAGCCCCTCTAAAGCTCACTAATTAACACAGTGTGTTAATTCTTCTGTGCAGCATCTTCACTGGTTGCCTGGTAACCTCAATGATCATAATTAATGAGCTTTACAGGTGCTGATGGACATATTTTTAAGCTTTGGAAAGATAGGCTAGCTGTTTCCACCTGCTTCCAAGTCTTTATGCTAAGCTAAGCTAATTTCCTCCTGGCTTCAGCTCCACATTTAAAGCACAGACATGAGAGTGGTATTGATATTTTCATCTAACTGAAATCTAAATCTAAAATGAAAGCAAAGGGCACTTCCCAAAATGTTAAACTATTTCTTTAAGAATCATATAAAGCAGAATGTAAAGCCTGTGTATTTATTTGATGGGACTTTGGGAGTGCACAACTTCAGAATAAACTTAACCAAGACATATAAATGTTTAAATCTATTTTCATCTGTTTTCTCAAACCCTGCGAACTGTATCGAAGAGTGAGTTTGATTTGTGCCACAAAAGATCCATATATTATCAAGATAAATATAACATGTGTGCCAGTTTATTTTGGGGGCTCTGTCTAAATTTCACTGAGCTGAATCTAGTGCACAGTCTCATGAAGGTTGTGCCAGATGCCGCGCCTCAACTCTTAACTCAAGTGTCCCACATACAGTGTGAGAGAATTGCTGGTTACACTGCTCTTAGGACTGGCAGAGAAGCAGCAGGTTAGAGGAAAAACACCTCCCAGGAGAAATGATTCAAGGTATTGGAGAGCCAGAGAGCCGAGTAAAGTGAATGCAATTTCAAAGGGGAAATAATGGAGGTCATGGTGTTTGATGTTCCTATGCTAGCCATGAAAATGACTTGTTGATGATGGAATCAATCACACCTCCATGGCACTGAATGTTAATGAAGATATGTTTAGTTGTTTGTTTTTTTGCATTTTTAATAACAGTGAACATCAAACCTAGCCATCCATTGCTCCAGACAGAATGAATAGCAGTTATCTGCAGCCATGCGGGGTGATATCAGCTGACTGAAGCAATAATATCTGAAATGTGACGGGTGTTTTTTTGTGTGCTGTTCTGCTCTTGTGTTTTTGTTGTGATGAGTGAACACAAGGTCAAACTGGAGTTTATCCTCTGATATCACCTGCCAGTCCAGACAAACGAAATGCTCACTCAAGGTGACATTACTTTGGTTCTGTACTCAGCGTGCCACTACATCTTTCATTTCCTGTGAGCTAAAATTTACAACTTATCCTTTGACAGGAGGAGTAAACATTTCTAGTATGACCCAGGCTGTGATCTTCCTGGGTAAAGAAAAGAAAACCTGCCTCATCCTCTATGATCCTTGACAATCCCAAAGAAAACAATAAACAAAGCACTTTTTGTTTTTATATATTTTAAATATTAGACATGAGTCAAAAGCCCTTGAAAAATGGCTATAAAATTTCAGGGTATTAAAGAATCAAACTGAGTATACAACAGTACGATAAATTCATTATCAGATGTGTGATGTTGACAATGACTAAATTTCTGTATTCGGTGTGGGATTACTAGAAGGTGGGAGCCATGGAGCGAACAGTGCTTACATAATTCGATGGAAAATGTGATAATAGATAGTTACAATAGCAGTGTGATTTAGGAGAGCTCATGACATTCCTTATTCTTTCTGCAGTGGCACTTTATCTCAGCCCGGGAAAGTTATTTAGTATGCAATGGATCAATCACCATCCTCAAAAAGTCATTTAAATTAACTTCTCGGGCAGATATCTATCCAGCAAAGCGGCCAACAGAGGCAAGGGACTATCAGAAAATTAAAAAGGACATAACATTTTTCTGTGTGAAATAGAAATGGAACAAAACTGAGCGAAGCATCGGCTATGCAAACATTCCAAGATGTTCCCTAACAGATTGCTCTTTTTTTTGTCTTTGAAGGTTTTTCTTCCAAAGTCCAAACAATGAGGAGCAGACTTTTTCTCACATACAGGGCTCATCATCCTCATTCTGACAACAAATGCATTCTTTCTATTGACAACTGGACCAGCAGTCTGTTGATTGTGTCCAATAGCATGCCACTGATATGGTAGTTGTCAAAACCATGACAGCTAAATTCATTTTTCAGTGAAACACTGTCCATCTTATTAATTCGTAATAAGAACTGAGGGTAAAACTACTGCATTGAGTCTGGCTCAGTCTCTCCTTTTGAATTAAGAGGAGTCCAAAGTGAATGTTTGATTCTTACTAAATAAAAATAAGCCAATGGCCATGCAGTGCATGTCTAATTGCAGATGAAGCATCAAATTAAAATGTCAGGGACTAGTTGGAGAAGCAATGGTTGCAGAGTTAGTGTTTAAATGTTTGTTAGAGATTATGCCATTTTCAAGGAAGGTGTAATTTGTGCAGCAGTATTACCAGAGCAACACCATGTTATTAGTTTTGACAATTCTCAGTCATGTTAATGTCGGGAAGGAAGGAAGACAGCATGCCACCTAGTGGGATGTGAATAACCCATATATCTCACCACCAATTAGTATTAGGCTGTACTGTAAAGTGACAGGAAACTAATTCATAAATACTGTAGCAACATGAAAGAGGAGGGAAGCCATCCACAGAAGAAAAATAAACTGTCAGTCCCTTACAGATAGGGGAACATCAACAGAGCCTTTCCAATTACTTCAAGGTTAACTGTGAACCACTAATAACTTCAGGGAACCGGAGAAACAAAACATTGTTAGCTAATTACATAAGAAAGTCATTTAGACTGATTGATGCAACATATTATTCTGTGCTCCCTCTCTTTCTCTCACTCTCGCTCTCTCTCTCTCTTTCTCCCTCTTTCCATTCCTCTCTCTCCCTAATTTTCTCTTCCATATACCAGAGAACAGCATAAAGGCTGTGTTTCCTTTGGCAGCTGTCTCTATGACGGCCCACGCTGACACAATGAGACACTCTCCCGGCTCAGCAGTAAACCACAATCAACTGGTGAACAACTGGCACAGATTTATCATCATCAGCTCAGGACCAAAGCTCTATGTGTGAGCTGACACACTCTACAGATAGAAAACTGCAGGCACTGCCATCCCTGTTTAAGACAGAGGTCAACCAGTCTGTTACTGAGGTGGGAAAGCAGCAGTCACTCCATGTGTACATTTATGCAATGATATACTAAATTAATATTCCTATGGTTGTCAGCCTGATGAGATGAAGCATTCTGTTTTTTGAATTGGTTTATATAGACACCATATAACAAAGAGGCTCAAAGGGAAATCGTTTATGTTTATTGTTATATTTTGTTGCCTCTTCTGTCACTGAGGTAACATTCAAAATACTCTGTTCAATCATGCGTGCAATGGTATTTATTATTTATATAGATACATAATAACAGCTCACACTGAATACAAGCCCAATTGGGATTTGAGCTTTTGTTGTACAATATTGTGTTTATGCTCAATAAGAATGTGAATTAGTTGTCCCCAGTGTTTTTATGGAATCATGAAAATGATTTACAGTGAAGGCAAAAACTAGAATATTAATTTGTTTCCATACTGTGTGTGGGTTTGGTTCTAGGTTCTGTTTAAGATAAAGATTAAAGAATATGTTATTCATGATTCGCAGATGTGCTTCAACTGAAAATGAGCCCTCGATGGTCTGATTGACGAAGCCCCTCAAAGTGTACTCATCCTTTGTTTGTTCACCAGACTTGAATGCAACATATCCTCAACCTGATGCCACCCTGGATTGAAAAATTTAATGGAAAACAGCCCTTAATGAAATTATGTAAACAGGACAATACTGCTTGTCACTGAAAGCACTAGCCATACAATGAAAGAACACATCTGAAGTAGCAGTGAGAATGTAAAAGTACTGACACATTATTGCTACATTACATGATGTTACTGTTGAACACAGGTTTTCTGTGACACTCAGTAGAACTCCATTAAAAGCTGACGTTTTGTAATAGCATAGCAAGAGCTCGTGAATTACACTCCCCTGCTTCAGCAGAGAAAGATTTTCAAGTAGCAATAAAAAATTAACAATAGCAGTCATAATAGCAATAAATAAAATATGCTTTTTATTTTATTAAATCATATTGTTCTTTTCACATTTTAGCCAGGCTGCTGTATATAAAACTGTGACCCGTAAGTGCAAATGATGTTTGGGTAGCCAGTAATTTTTTGAGTTTGCATAGCATGACGTTTCCCCCTAGTGGTATAAGAAGTAAAATAGAACACATACATTGGTAAGGTTGGTTAGTCCTGCTATGGACTACATACAGTATATATGTAAATAACAGGTGAGTCTAAGTAAGTTTACTTCACCTGTATGAATCTATGTTTGCGTCACAGTTTGCACAATATTCTACACAGAAACAAAACACAACAAATGATGAGTGATTTTTGGATAGATATTATATAGTAGCACAACTTGAATGCTGTTCCAACATCACCTGTAGTATATTAATAAAGTTATTAATGAATGGCTTCCATTTTCACTTGTCTGGGACTGTTTTGAACATTTATAAATTTAGGAAATACCTACAATGATAATGTAAAAACAGTAATGATTGATGGGGCAGTTAGAAGACTTCTGCATCACATCATCTGACATTTCCTTTGAAATGGGTTCCTTTTACTGTGATGAACTGATGTTAGTCGTACTACTTCTCTCTCTTTGTCATTATCTGTTTCTGACTTTTGAGATGCAAAAGAAATCTAGCACATCATGTTGAAGCAGTAAATAAATCAAATCAATCAAATTAAATTCTTAAATTCAAACATCAAGCACAAGCAAGCACAGATGTCTAGAGAGAATGTCACACAGAACCTCATTGTTCATTTAAAAAAAAATCTTTATCTAAATCATGTTCGTATCCTTGTATGCTCAGAGGACTACTATTAGTGGACTCCAAAAAGAAGATACAGAAGCACTATTGTTTGTGTTTTTGTTTTATGTATCTTGAATTTATTTCAAATGTCTATTCATAGCTAAAGTTGCTTCCAGATTTAGAACAGAGTGGACAGACATAACTACAACATGTTCAATCTTGCACTCTTTAATAATAGTGCAGTAATAGTTCTGTGGCTAGCCTTAAACAAAACACATGGTTTACAGTAGGTTGTATTCTGGTACTTGATATCCACAGTCATGGCAAGTCCTAGTTATCAATTACACCCATCTCCAGATTCCCATAAAAACATTACAGCTGAAAGACAAAGCTTAAATAAAGATAAAATGAGCAATTTATTTGGCCATCCATATTCCGAGTAGTCTATATTTCTTAATGTCTGTGACTTAATTCAGAATTTTTTTGCAATTTGCCAAACCCTTCCTTACTTAAAGTAAAGGTCTACTGTAATCTAGTTTTTGCAAATATTACAAATGCAACCAGACATTTAAAGTCTACAAAATAATCCATAACAGCATGTTTTCAACATGCCAAAGTTCATGTGCGACAAGGTAGCTATATACTATACAGATAAAACAATACAATTCAGAATCAAAATAATAACTGGGATTAAAAAGCGAGTAAGCATATTTTCCAAAATATTGAACTATTCCTTTAAATTACTTCTAACATCTGTGCTGGCCTGGTCTCTGTCTGTCAGTGATCAAACATAGCTCAAAATGTAAACTTGTGTTTGTAAGTTTTCTTTCACAATACATGTACACGTTGAGGTGTCAAAAGACTAAAGTAGAGGTCCCTCCAGGCCCTCACACTGGATGTTGTAGCTACAACATACTGTATGTTTAGACAGTAATTACAGAGGGATGACACAAAGCCCCAGTGATAACATCCCATAATTTAATGGAAACTGTTGCTTTTGTCTTCCACATATGTCATATTTTAACTATCCTAAAGCATCAGACATTATTGTGGGAGTGAACTCGGTTTGATATAACTTATAAATGAAGCAGACAACATCTTAATGGGAAATGAACATAGATGCAACTTCTCCTTCTAGACAAACTGTCAAGTGGAAAATAAATGGTGTTATTTTTTCACAAACCAGCCCCACAATTCAAAGCATCCAAAAGTCAATATCCACACCTGGCACTTGAGACAAAGATGAAGATGAGGTGCGGGTAGTACAAAACATTGTATTGTGGGACGGGCCTGAAGCACACAAATGACATTGATTCAGAAAGGTTCCATCTTTACACAGTTGGTACACTGGGGACTTGTGTCTTAAAGTTGAAATGCTAAGAGGCCATAACAACATAATCACAGTCATACAGTTAACCATTTGTCAAAAATAGACCTAACACCAACAAGGTTAGTAATGACGTGTGCAGATCTGACTCATTTGTCAGTGGACTACTGATGAGCTGAAAACCGGCTCTAAAACACTCATTTTCTATTACCTGGGGAGATTTCAAATGTGCTGTAAGAGCTGCTGCAGGACATCAATATGATCCAACCCATTTGGATATAAATGAACACAGTGTCTGCCAGCAATGGCTTTTCAAACAGATACACATTTTATACCAGACTGTGCAGACGAATATACCTTGTGGCACAAATTGTCAGATCAATGCACAACTATTTGACCTACAAGGAGCACATAAAGCAAAAATGAAGGGAATAGTGTATTGATTAATAAATGCATTTTTCCTCTCTGTACAATTGGCTATCTGTCAGACCAGTGCACATCACTGGGGACACAAGTATGACCTTCTTTCTTATTGCTTGACTTTTGTACCCCACACCCTCGAATCCTCAGTGGACCTTATGCCTAAAATAAAGTTAATAATTTTGCAATTTACAAACTGTAGTGACTTTGCAGACTAGAGGTATTTAATAAAAAAAAGGTGATCAAGACAACTTAAATAGGGAATATAGTTTTTGAACATTGTCCTCTATCCATGAGGCGTATTGTGGTAACGTGAGAGATCTCTGTTTAGTGCTTAACAGTTATGTAAAAAGGCATCTAATCCACTCTATTCCAGCTTTTATCACAGCTATCAAAAGCTAAAAAAGCAGGTATTTATGCTTATGCAAATGAGCACTGCTCTTAGCCCCCTTTTCCTGCAGATGAACAGAAAACAGAAAAAAAAATAATGGCTCAGTCTGCCATCAGCTTCCACTGATAGCTCTTCCTTGGCAGCAGTTTTGGAACCTATTTATTTTCTCTTCAGGACGGGCCCTTAGATGGCTATTATGTAGTTTGTAACATCCCTTTACTCTTGCCTCATTTGCTTTCATACATCACAGGCTCATTTAGAGTGACCTTAAAAATAATGAGGACAGAACACTGTGACAAACTTGTGTGCATGAGCAGATGCAAATCAGCAGGTATTTCATATTGTTTAAAATGTATGTTTTCAGTTTGCCTTTCAGTTACTCAACTTGAGAGCAGATTCTTAAATGTTGATGAAAAGCAATATTAAAGCACGTCTGCACATTTGAAGTTGTTGATGAAAACCCATTGACTTCCCCATGGACATCATCCCTTGATTGAGAGATTTATTTAATTGATTTTATCTTGCATAATTCAGTTACAGACTTTTTTTGCATCTGTGTGTCCTGGATTTGCTTTCATAAAATTCTGTTGATGCTCTAATTTGGGAGATGTAAGTTTAAAAAAAATGCAAATCTTGTATAATTTGAATGCTACAGCTACATACAAAAGCTCAACAGCTGATAACCAGTATTCAGGGTGATGGTTGTCAGTGTTGGTTATGGTTTTTAACCTCATCAATGTCTCATCAATAAATAATTTGGGATCAGATACAGTTTGCACTTGCCCTACATATTCATAGTTGAATTAAACTTAATAATAGTGACCAGCTCTGCAAATATGACAGTAAAGCTACCACTGACCATATCAGTTTCAGAGTATTCAAAGGAAGAGTCACATGAGAAAACTGTATTTCATCCTGTGTATATTTTGTCCCATACTTTCTTGGCAAATACAGCTAAGTTTCTATACAAGAGCTAAACATTTGCTCCTCATAGCAACAAATGTCAGGCAGGAATTTGTCAAGCAACCTACTACGCGTTCTACTGTGTTGTGTACAGTGATGTAAATTATTTAGAAGAGTTGAAGCAGGAGTGACAGCACCCAGCCTGATTTTGTAGGAATAATGGTTTATACTTTATTTTCCACTTGCCTACCAGCTCTACTCTCTCATTTGCATGCAAGAAACTCAACCGAGCAACATAGGAGTCTTCAAATCCAGTCTCCCAGGTAATGGAGCAGCTTGAGATTTTACATCTGATCATCACTGACTGGAGTCTTGATCATGTAAACTGGGGGAAGAGTTCTACATGTTTACAAATCCAGACTTGAGTTTCCACTAGCAAGGGAATAATATTTAATCTTTAAAATGCAATATTTCTCAATTGAATTGATTTACTGTCTGATCTCACTATATAAGTCATGTCATTTGAAAAAATTGTTAAATAAAATACATTTTTCATTATTTCAATCACACTTCATTGAAAAAAGAAACACCAGTGTGCATCATATAATAAAGGATACTGAAACTCAAATAATGTAACATGAATAAACATAATATAATAATTCCTTTAAACTGAAACAAATATGTACACCTGTTAAACATATAGAAATAACGACTTTACAAATGTTTACATTGTCCAGGTACATCTCAATTAGCTTATCAACACAGTTTTTAAAAGATAGTTGCAACCTCTAATGCCGTAGCCACAGTTACAATATTTGGACTCTGCTTGTGGATTTCAGCACCTCCAACACCAGCCTCACGCTGTTGCTGAGGGAAGTGAGAAGGGAGGGTCCCGGTCCTGGAGAAGGATTGCATGCTGCTCCTTGATTTTGGCCGATTTGTGCCATAACCAGAGTCCTTCCAAGAGTGGGGATAGCCATGAGGATTGTTGAAGACTGGTGCTGGGGAGAAGCCGATTGTGTATGCATTCTCTCTGAGGGCTCTGAAGCTCTGTGGTGGAATTGCACAGTAGGTGCCTTGGCAATCCCCAGACAAGCTGTTAGCAGCACTGGATGAACCTGAAATAAATGTGATAAAAAAAAGGATGAGAAATTGTTGATGCAGATATTACATTACCATCATTTATCATTTATGTCATTCTGGTGAATATTTATGTTTAATTCAGTAGTGTGTGATGTCAAAACTTCAAAACGCACTTTTTAGCCTTGGCTGGAAGGTACTGAAGTTCTTCTTGCCTCCGTCGCCACTGATATCAGAGTCACTGTCATTAAAGTCACTGTCCCCTTTGCCACTGTCCTTCACGCTCAGCTGGTCGGTGTTGCCAATGCCACTGCAAATAAAATCAACAGATACAGTATGAGCCACCACTGCACCACATTAGCTTGATTATTGATGTCTTTTTTTCACACACAAGGCCTGTATCTATCCTACCCATCTAACCTCATTCCACAGAAATGCCACAAGCAACAAAATGCATGCATGGCGCATGTTAAGTATCCTCTGTGTTCAGTGAGATTTGACTGTGAATAAAGCATGTCCTATCTGAGAAAAGAAATTACATTTAGTTGTCTTACCTCACTTGCAAGCAGTATTTGTCACCTTGCCACACAGATGTTGCTTGGAAATGCTTGGAGGGCAGGAACATCTAAGAGAACAAACAAAATGACAGCAGAGAGCTTAGTTTCCATTTCTGGCACAAAGATCAAGGCAGCACTTGGGAACATCATATGCATATGAAAATAAAAGATGAAAAAATAAATACTCTTGTAGTTGACTAACCTTTGTCTCTGAGTCACCACTCCTCTCCTCATACAGGCAAGAATCATCCAGAGGCAAAGAGGTTCTCTCGTGGAAGAAGCCTCGTTGGCCGGTGTATATGTTCGGTTCTGTTGAGCCCAGCATGGGCATGGGCCTGCCGTCAAACAGGCTGTGATGCACTTCTCTCTTGGGGCCACGGTTTCTGCCCCCACGGCTGAGTTTGCACGTGACAACAACAACCACTATTGCAATCAGCAACAACACGCAACCCCCACCAAGCATAATAATGACAATTAGCGAGCCGTCCAGGGTGGTGCCTTCTCCGTCACTAGACCGCAACACAACGACAACTTGGTCTTCAGAGGGCTCTGTGTCTGAGATGACAAACCTAATAGTTGCACTGCTAGAGAGTGGGGACCTGCCATTGTCACTCACGGCGATTTTCATTTCCAGCATGTCTCCAATTTCAGCTGTCAGCCATTGTTTTAAAGCAATCTCTCCTGTGTCTTTGTTCATTATGAAAAGCTTTGGGTCACCTTGTACAATTTGGTAGCAGAGCTCGCCATTCACTCCCTCGTCCTCATCTTCAGCTGAGACGCGAAGAGCAAGATAGCCGGCAGGTGCATTAAAAGGCAGAAGGATATCAGCAGAGTCATTCAGAAGTACAGGGAAGGTGAAGTATGGATAATTGTCATTTTGATCCACAACTTTAATCCTGATTGTTGATGTGCTTGAAAGAGAGGGGGAACCTCTGTCTTCAGCTTGGATGACCAACTCAATCTGCTGAAGAGTCTCATAATCAAAAGACCTCAAAGTATACAAAGACCCTGAGAGTGAGTCCACAGAAACATAAGTGGACACTGGAGATCCTCCTGGCACCTCTGCATCTATGAGTTTGTAAGACACTTTGGCATTCTTTCCCACATCAGGATCTCGGGCAACAACAGTGGTTACATACGAACCAGGAATATTATTTTCCAGGACTGAAACTTCATAAAGTGACTTGCTGAAGAGAGGTGGGTTGTCATTCTCATCTGTTACACGGATGGTATACTGTCTGACAGTTTTGAATGGTGGGCTTCCCAGGTCTTCTGCAACCACAGTCAGGTTATACTCTGGGATCTTCTCTCTGTCTAAAGTAGTGCTGGTAATAATCATGAAAGAGTCCCCATATGCCTGCTGGAGGGTGAAATGCTCGTGCCCGAGCAGGCTGATGCGCACGTACCCGTTGGAGCCAGAGTCCCTGTCCGAGGTGCTGATCAGAGCCACGAAACTCTCCGCAGCTGCAGCTTCTGTGATGTAGGCGACTCCATCGCTGCTGGAGGTCATCGGTTTGATGCTGATTTCAGGTGCATTGTCATTCACGTCCACGATATCTATAACAACTTTGCAGCTGGATGGGACAGAGTTCGCGCCTGCATCTGAGGCTTTGATGTTCAGCTCGTATGACCTCCTTTTCTCAAAATCAACCAGCGCCTTCAAGGTCACGTCCCCGGAATAAGGGTCAATGTGGAAAAGGCGTCCAGTTTCTGGTGATAACCCGTCAGCAAACGCGTACATCACCTCACCGTTAATACCGTCATCGGGGTCAAAAGCGTGCACTTTGAGAACTCGGTGACCTATCGGAGAGTCTTCATTCAGCTCAACCTTCAGCGAGCTGTGTTCAAACGTCGGGCTGTTGTCATTAAAGTCCAGCACTTTGATATTTACAATCATTGACCCGGACTTTGCAAGCACTCCACCGTCAGTTGCAGTGACTTCGATTGTGTAGGAGTCCTCCATCTCCCTGTCGAGCGCCTTCACCAGCACCAGTTCAGCAAACTTCACTCCATCCTCCCGATCGCGCACTTCAATGGCAAAATGAGTAGAGGGAGAAATGTTGTAGCTCTGAATGTAGTTTTCACCCACGTCCTGGTCGAGAGCAATCTGCAGTGGGAATCTTGAGTCCAGGGGAACATTCTCCACTATCTCCAGGTCTGTCTCGTTGCGCGGAAAGTGAGGAGAGTGGTCGTTGATGTCTTTTACCTCGATCTCTACGTGGATGAGTTGAAACTTTTCTCTGGAGAAGGCCACAATGTCGAAGGTGATGAAGCAACGCGGAGACCTGGGGCAGAGCTGCTCTCGATCAATTATTTCTGCAACACTCAGAAGTCCGTCACTCTCCCTCATTTGAATCACAGAAGAGTTGTTTTCTTGCATGAAGCGGAAAGATGTGTCAGGGTCATCAGCTGGATCAATCTTTAAATCTTGAGACAAATTTCCTATTTCCGTCCCGGGCGCATCCTCTTCATAGGTGAAATACCTTGTGGTTGTACACTGAACAGTGTATACAAATAGAGCAAGCACCATGCACAGTCCAACTCCTGAAATCTTGCAAAATCCCATGTTGAGGGGTTACAAAATGCTGCTCACAAAAGTCATAAATTATGCAAACAATCCACCGCTTGTGCTATGTCAGGACAAATCACAACTGTGTCAAACTCTGACTTTGCTGTGAGACTATAAGCCCCGATCTATGCAAATAGCTTGCCCCATCGACCAATGGCCTTCCAGAGGTCCACCAACAGGGAGGCATTTGGTTCTGCAGCAAACTGCTGTTCACTTTTGTGGGTGCAAATGGTTTATTAGACAAACTGTTTGTGGAGCTTCAATCAGGCTGATAACAGTGTTGCTTAAATAAATCTGCACATGGCAATTAATTAACTCACTAAATCACTTAGAGGACTGTATTGAATAGGACTACATGCCATCTGAGGAAGTTGAAGTCTACATGTTGAAAGCCTGAAGGATTGATTGGGTGGGTCAGTCAGTAACAGGAAATCATGCAGAAGCTGGGGTGGAAAGAGATAAAAATGCAAGAGAATAAACCCACATGTCAATGACATTATAATTGCTGTCAATATCTGCAAAAAGTAGGACTCACATCAAAAACTATCATGAGCATCATTGGTACCTAAATGTAGTTTTGCTTTGCTGTACTTCTGCTATTTTTTCAAAATGTGAGGTTGAAGAAGTTCTGACAAAGCGCCAAAATAATAAATTTGAAAAACTCAACAGCAATGTCTCTTTCCAGAAATCATGACCTGGTTACTCAAGATAATCCACAGATTTGTTGTGAGCAGTTTCATGTAGGAACTATCGGTAGAAAGAAAATAGTTCCTACATGAAACTGCTCACAACAAATCTGTGGATTATCTTGAGTAACCAGATCATGATTTCTAGGTAAGAGGAAAAAATATGTATTTTTGATTTTGGAGTGAACTGTCACTTTAAAGTATCAAAATGAAAGCACTCATAATGCAGAAAGACTGCTTCCAGAGTGTTCTGTTATATACATTATACTATTGGATTGTTTTATTGATGCATAAACGTGTGAGCTGCATTTCAATGTTGTAGTTGTAGAGGTGTAGCTAGGTTTTAACTCTCATATATTGCTGGGTCTATAATCTATAACAGTGCATCATATTTTAAGTTTATCATCTAACTAGCTAACTAGTAACTATGTCAGGTAAATTTAGTGGACTAAAAAGTACAATATTTCCCTCTGAAATGTAGAGGAGTAGAAGTATAATATGGCATAAAATGCAAATACTAAAGTAAAGTACACATACCTAAAAATATACTTCAGTACAATGTACTTAGTCACTTTCCACCAAATGCAAAATAGGAAACTGGAGAAAACATCTAATAATGGAGGATCCCAGAGCCTGATGACTTTCATTGTTATTCATATACACCTATGTATAATAATCACACAGTCTTATCAAAACCCTTACCCTGACATTTAGGCTTAATAAAACCCAAACTATGAATCCATAAATATTTACTTTATTACTCCTTTTTCTCACAATCATATCTTTCCATGTAAACATTGCCCACAAATAATCTCCATAATTAAGGAAAAGCAGAAATCTCTCTTTTTGTTGTGCAACCATAGACACTGTCTCATCTGTTCAAATAACAGAGGAGGAATTTCAATATAATGCGGTAAAGAAAACCCACAAAGCCAGACAAGTGTCATTTGATTAGTGTTGTGTTTTGGACATCAACAATGTTAATTACATATAGAATATCAGTGTAGCTCCGCGTTAATGGAAAAACCTGACTGTATAATCAAGGCCATCTGTATTTTAATAAACATTCAAATGCACTTAATTTACCATTTTCAATAATAGCTCTAAAACAAGAGCCTTGGAAGTCAGAAGAATACAGGAGAATATAGAAGTCAGGAGAATAAACTACATTCAAAGAATCCCCTCTCACCTCAAATACACAGACACACACACACACACACACACACACACACACCACCAACAGCTCCCAAAGTGATAACAAAAGACCTTGAGTCAACCAGACCTTTGTCAAACATATGGGTGATTACCTTGTGTTGATTAAAAGGTGTGTATGGTACTTCAAAGGGCTCTTGACACCTCACAAAAGTTTGGGTTAAATCTGTCTGAGCCCCCAAGAGGGCACATACAGGAAGGTGTTAAAAAGCACACAATAAACAACCACAGAGACCAGAGATACTTGTGATACTGTGTCAGCGATAGATGATAAGGAGCTCTGTGCTGCCATATTCAAAGTGTTATACAAGCCCAATTTAGCTTATTTAATAAATGTCCATCCATCCATCCATCCATTTTGTGCCACTTATCTGGGGCCAGGTCGTGGTCACAGCAGGCTAAGCAAGGTATTCCAGATGTCTCTCCTCCAGCAGTGTTTTCCAGCTCCTCCTGGGGGATCCCAAGCCAGATGAGATAGCAACTCCCTCCCAACCCAGAGGGAGCATTCCACAGTTTTGCATTTCCCC
Organism: Siniperca chuatsi; assembly: GCF_020085105.1. Lineage (NCBI taxonomy): Eukaryota > Metazoa > Chordata > Actinopteri > Centrarchiformes > Sinipercidae > Siniperca > Siniperca chuatsi. Next base: position 16,321,614 of record NC_058053.1, read on the forward strand.
CCTTTTTAAAAATGGGGACCACCATATCGGTCTGCCATTCTGCAGGCACTGTTCTCAACCTCCATGCGACGTTGAAGAGTTCAATGTGTGTCAGCCGAGACAGCCCAACAAGGTCCAGAGGCTTCAGCATCTCGGGGCGAATCTTATGATCTACGGAGGGCCAAGACACCAATGACCCCGGTTTCCATCCAGGGGGTCAGTGTGGACATTGTGGAGGACTACAAATACCTGGGAGTACACTTAGACAACAAACTGGACTGGACCAAGAACACTCAGGCTGTTTATAGGAAGGGCCAGAGCCGCCTCTATTTTCTGAGGAGGCTGAGTTCCTTCAACATCTGCCGGACGATGCTGAAGATGTTCTATGAGTCTGTGGTGGCCAGTGCTATCCTGTATGCTGTTGCATGCTGGGGCAGCAGGCTAAAGGTAGCGGACGCCAACAGACTCAATAAACTGATCCGCAAGGCCAGTGACATTGTGGGGGTGGAGCTGGACTCTCTGGCAGTGGTGTCAGAGAGGAGGATGCTGGCCAAACTACATGCCATCTTGGACAGTGTCTCCCACCCGCTCCATGACGTGCTGGTCAAGCAAAGGAGCACCTTCAGCGGAAGACTCATCCCACCAAAAAGCACCACAGAGCGCCACAGGAAGTCATTCCTGCCTGTGGCCATCAAACTATTTAACTCCTCCCTCTAAGGGTTAGTCTGTTTGACCCTAGGTCACTAAACTGGACATTGAGCATTACATCTCCGCCATAATTAATAAAATTGTGCAATATTCTGTGTAATACCTCCGTGCAATATTAGTTTTCCCCTTGTTAGTTTTTTCTTATTTATTGCTACTGAAACTATATACCTCAATTACTCTTCGACAGTACATGCACCTCCGCTTATTAATATTATTTATTACATAAGGAGTTACATTGTATTTTAGACTGTACTTTCATCACCAACCAGTAAACCCACTTGGTACTTGACACTTAGTTTATCTTATACTTATACCGACAGGATACTTAATTTATTTCTGACCTGGTTTATAGTGTTTATTTTTTCTAGTACTTTCTCCTGTGTGCACTGACGTAAAGACGAGCTACTGTAACAAAGAGTTTCCCTACGGGGATCAATAAAGTATTTCTGATTCTGATTCTGATTCTGATTATCTACACCTGGTGCCTTGCTGTCGAGAAGCTTCTTAACTACCTCAGACACCTCTGTAACTGACATGGGTGAGGTTTCCCCTGAGTCTTCAAACTCAGCCTCCTCCACAGAGGACGTGTTGGTTGGGTTTCAGGAGTTACTCAAAGTGCTCTTTCCAGCACTAAATTATATCCCCAGTCAGTTCTTCTCCCCTGCTGAACACTACCTGAGCCAAGCCCTGCTTTCCCTTCCTGACAGTTTGCCAGAACTTCCTTGAGGCCAACCGAAAGTTCTCCATAGCCTCCCTGAACTCCACCTGTCTGCTGCTTCAGAAGACCACTGGGCCAACCAAGCCTGAAAGGCCTCCTTCACTGCTAACGTCCACTAGCAGGTTCTCGAGTTGCCGCCACGACAGGCACCAACGACCTTCTGACCACAACTCTGAGCAGCCGCCTCCACAATGGAGGCTTCGAAACATGGTGTTTGTTATGACCAGTCCACGACTAGCAGAGCCCAATAACAAAGCACCACTCAGGTTCAGATCGGGCAGGCCATATTTAGTATATGTGAAAATCAATTTTCACAAATAATAAATGTGAAAACTGATTTTCTTTTTCAGATAATGTTGCCTGTTATTCTTGGCAAGCATACCAGGCAGTGTGAACAAAGACCAATAACAAAATGTTAAAACACTTTCTAGCAGAGTAGGCCAATTTATAATGCATGCTATTGAAAGCTGCAGTATTTACATATAACTTGGAACGTGCTTCAGAAGTGGATGTTCAGAGTTTGTTCTAAAATCAACAAGGCACCAAACCAGCAAGTGGTTTTCCCAAATGCTGAAGCTTGTATTATGCCACAAATCATTAAATCAACTTAAATTAACTTAAATCGTTAATCTCAGAAGTGCAACAGCATTGCATCATCACTTGTGGTACTCAACTTTGAGTGATAAATATTCTTGAGCGTAAACAACAAATGTTGCCACTATCACTCGTAATCTACTCCTTTCTTGGTTATTTTTATTTGCTCTCTATCTCTATTTTCATACTTTGTTAAAAACAAGATCACGCTGAACATATGAACACTGAGCCAGAGGGGGATCAAACATAAGATACTTTTCTGCCATTACCAGACACACAAAGCCTTCAGCACAAAAGTCCCATGCTGGCTGGGTGTTGAAATCCAGGATTTTATGGCTATGAGGAGTCAGAAGGTAATGCAGAATTATTAGCTAAATTAGTTGTTTGCCACTAAGAGGATTACGCTTTAATCTTATGAAATGTCTCACACACTTAACCACTTTGTGTTGCAACAGTTTCAAGGTAACAACTGAGCAGCTGTAGATGACAATATTTCAGTCTAAAATGAAAGCCCAGACGTAATGATTAAAACAGCAGCTGTACAGGTAGTGATGTCATTTTCAATTGTGATTTTCGTTATGTATCCTATGTTGTGTTTGAGCTATAACTGCCTCAAAGTATTTTTCTGATCAATACATCACTACAAGGTCACCAGAGGTCTGACCACAAACAAAGCCTGGCTAACACAGGAGTGATACTTGTTTGTCACTTAAGTCAGGTGATTAATGCAGATCACGGCTTGATTAAGACGCCTGTGATGACAGTAAGAGCATTACAGCAGATTAATGGGTTTGGCCATCTGTTCTCGCACTGAGGTGATTTTAATTAATGGTAAGAATATTGTTAATCTTGCCTTGGCAGTCAACATCACAGTAATCACAATAATGGTCAGAAATCAGCCTGATGTCAGTCAGCCTTTGACATCACTTGAAGGCCATTTGAAGACTGTGCCTTCTGCACCTCACACGCCACCAGGTAGGAAGGCAGGAAAAGCATTTGGTGACACTGGGAGCAGTAATGCTGGTAATCCTGGCATATGCCACTGGGAACAAATGTCTCAAAGGAACACCTTTTGGATAACAGCCACCATGTCACCCACTGCTTGAAAATTGTCAGCCAGTTTTTTTTTTTTTTTTTTTCATTTTCATAGTTTCCAGGTTCCCAGTTCTCAGTAAAATACTTTGAGATATGGTAAAATGCTTAAAAGGCATTATAAAAATGTTATTTTTGACATGCTTATCGTTTTTTATTTTGTATGTTTTACAGTCTTATTTTGTGGGGATTTTTTTTAGCAATGTCAAAATATTATTGAGTTATAGTGACCAACAGGTGACCTGGGAACAAAAACAAGTTTTATTTATGAGTTTTGGTTTGTCTGGGTTTATTCTGTCATAAAACTGAATAAATCATATACCTGCACATTTATACACAATACACAAAAAGACAAAGTGGCACAGAAACAGGGTAGAGCCACGTACAGTACATACAGGAGTGAACATAAGACAAAAGACAAAATGAGTATGAAGCACAAACAAGCTATCGTGCATAAAACTAAAACATGACACAAAATAAAAACACTAATCAGCTCTGTTGTCAGTCGGTGACAACAAGAGAGACTGCTGTGTTACATGTTACACCAACTACTTAAATGACATTTTGTAACCATAGGTGTTGCATGCTGTCACAGATACTGCATGTAATATGGTTTGAATATTAAAGAGATTCACTGTACATATTGTGGTACCTGGCCATTTAATAATTTATATGCACTGCTGCTAAATACCTAAATGGGTTCTTTTTGATAATAATACAACCTTGAAGAGAGACAGACTTGCATTCATGACACAACTTTATTAAATTTAGATAGGCACAGACTTTTTGCTAAAGCTGGAAACTCATCCAGCCATTTTCAGGCCGGGCCCTTATCAGTTTCCTCATCTCACTTTAACCTTAGGTGCTCTAATGAACTGGGGGTATACATGTCACTTCTCTGGCCGTGAGGGTCATGTGGAGGGTTTAATCTGGGCCATTTGGGCTGTCTGAAAGGCAGATAAAACAAGATTATCCTGTGCTTGGTATTGGCCCTTGGTGAGACGAGAGGGTGGAAGCATGTGAGCAGCAGCTGTGGAGGTGCCAAATACTCAGACTGGCTAGTGGTCTCTGTTGCTTTTGGCACCTCCTGTGGCGTTGCAGGCATAGATAACCCCCCAACCACAGCTCATCCTCACAGCTCTCCAATTGATTACAACTGGCCAAATGTTTAACATACTGTCCCTAATCACACTTAACATTCTGTCACAATATGCTCCTAAATAGCTTTTAGGACCATATAAATCACATAGGTACTTGTAGCCTTGATGTTATTAGGTCTAATTGTTTTTCTTCCTGTTAGTTTCCTTTTTTTGCCTCAGCTCTGTAACTAATGCATTCAGATCATTTCAGGAGGGATGAAATCTGTTTTGCACAGCTACTGAATTTAGGACATGTGAGGGGCAACTTAAAAAGATGTATTTGTAAAACAAAGATCAATTATGGAAATAAATGCATAACATAAGAAAATCATAAAAATGCCTCACTATTTTATGATAAATTAATTAGTCTATTAGGGCCAAGCATGAATAATGTACTGTTTCCCTGTAATAAGATCTCAGTGGACTCTACATGTTTTAAACAAATCTAGAACATTAATATGGATGCCTTGTAAACATGTTTCGAGGATTTTTTCATGTTGGCCACAAAAGGCTGAGTCTATTAAGAAATTTGGAGAGACAGATTTTGTTGTTTAAATCTCCTAAAAGCCGAGGCAGATCAAAAGAGGCATTAGTATTCAGAGACAAACCATGTTTGGCTGAGGTTCCTCTACCCCCACTCAACTCCAACCATTCCCCACTGTGTAACTAATGCTTGCTGCCTGAGAACGATTGGAACAACAGTTGCTAGCTACACTTCAGTATGCATGAGCATTTTTGAATAAGCTTTGACCATATGTACAAACAGGTATGCTACTGCTGCACACAAGCATTTGTCATTATAATTTTAGCGCTGAGTGAAAAATAAAAAATCCTGTCTCACCAACGTTAACAAAATACCTGCTAAAGAATCATAATGACCAACAAAGCAAAACAGGTTTGGGTGTTGAGGCCAATCATTTCAAAATGGGGAGTCGACCCTAAAGGTTTGGATTAAAACCAGGGATAAGAGTGCCATCTACAGGTTGAAACTTTGCCATGTTAACATCAGATGACTTGCAAGCAATAACAAATCCTGAAAGCATGTGCACTTTTACACAAAATGCTTTTCACACCGACATAGATCATTAACTCTCTCACTAATAAATGATAAATCAATACCACCTGTTTGAGGGAACATGTAGTCCTGACAGAGGATCTAACAGGCTAATTAGAGCAGAGACTAGCAACCTCAAAGTAGTGCACCAAACAATTGGATTCTACTTAAAATCAGCTCCCCTCCTCTTAGTGTGAAGTGTGGCCTTGGTGTGTGCTTTATACTTTCTGTTGGTAAAGGATCCACTATGAGTTCCAATCCAATTATGATGACTACTTCACATTTCATGCTTCATATTGAATTCCACCGCCTTAAGCTACATAGATGAGGGCCCCAAAAGATCAGCAGGCCTGCACATTAACCTCCAGTGATATTCTGTGTGTGATGATTGCAGGCATATATTTGACTTGACATATCCCTATCCAACTTTCACTTTGATTTTCATTTTCCACGTCACCGCTGAACTGGTCATTGTAGATACTACAGCAATGAAAATCTCCTTGTTTCAGTGCGTCTGCAACGATGATGTACACACTTGCAATCCATATTCCCATGGCTTGTTGGCTGTTACTATATCAGGTAAGGTAAATAAGAATTTGCTTGGTAGCCCAGGCTGTGAATAAATTTGATTCTCTCTTGGGCAGTTATATTATTCAAAACAGGGAAGATTAAGTATAGCCTCCTTGCTTGTGTGTACACATGTAAAAATCTGTGTGCATGAGTATATTTATATGTGCCTCCGTGTGTGTGTGTGTGTGTGTGTGTGCATGTGTATGTCAATGCTAATTTGTGCCTTTTCAAGGACCATCTCCCTCTCCTCCTCTTCCTTGAATATATTTCACATCTCCATATTGCCATCCTAGAATGTCGCCTCCTTGAAGCAATTTCCTCTCAGCCATTATCTGATGGGTGAGAACTGCATCCTATTGGCAGGTGCAGATGACACTTGGGCTGGGCAGGAGCTGGCTGTTAAACGTGGGACTGGCTCCTTACCAAACTCCAGTCTGCCTGGTCCTGACAGCCCCCACAGGGCTGGCCACTGGGGGCGGACTGTTGGGCCAACTGGCCACTGAGGGGTGTAATCACTCCCTCTGACATATTTGGCACAAGCTATCCATTTACTCCACGACAGAAAGGCCTGTGTGAGCGTCTTGCTTAATCCTGTTTGGCCATGAGATGGCAACATTGAGGTGGGAGATACACATTTGAAACACTTCTTCATCCTACATATCATATAAGAGGCTAAATAAAGCAAGTAAGGATTAAAGAGTCAATTTATTAAAAACCTTGTGAAACAATCCAATCCAACACAATAGTAGAGTATTTCCATTTAATGGTCCTCTGTTATATTGTATTAGATTATATTTTGTTTACAAGGAGAACAAAATAACAGGAAATAAAATTTTATATAAAATGTAACACAATACCACCACAACATATGACCCAAAAATGACCAAAATAAGTAAACATGACACTTTATAAGCTTCACAAATAAAGTATAAAACCTGTTGCAGGGCTATTACATTTAATTGCATTATATTTAACAGTGGGAGGACACACACGCTGTGTATATCGTATATTAAGGGTATTCATAGATAAAAACTTAAAATGAAAATGGTTAAAGATGCCAAATAGACACGACACTACCTTATTTTTTTGCCTTTGCTCAAAAGAGTTTGCAATTAGGAATGCAAAAACTGCAACAAAGGCAATGAAGAGGATGCTTACGGTGTATAGTGTGTGTGTGTGTGTGTGTGTGTATGTGCACAAGTGCATGAGTGGAGCAGAGAGATAGATTAATGTTGAGGGGCATCAGCTTAGAGGATGTTTTGTTTCCCTACTGTGTGCCGAGTGCAGAGGGGAGTTAAGGGATTCCAATCTGGTCGTCGAGTCCTGCGGTGCGAAGAATGTTTGGAGTGTGCTTGGTGATAGCGGACTCCATTACGGGGCTGAGTCTCAGGGTAGCCTGCCATTGTGCCGGCAAGCGACGAGGTTAATCAGATCCCAGCTCTATTATGAATGCTTGCTATTTCTAAAGGGCTCTATGAATAGAATACTGTAAGCTCTCGTAAAAATGAATCTGGGCTCTGTGCTTTTACAGAACAAGGCCTGATAAAGAATAGTGTTGGTGTACATTTGAAGATATTCCACATTCTCCAGAGCAAAACCAAATGAGTGTTTTATGGGGGCCTAGTTATTAATTATCTGAGATTAAGAAATTCTCTTTCCAGCTTCGCAGCAATGTTTCCCATGTCTGCTTTGTTTGCTGTAAAGGGTGGACTATCTTAATTGATTTTTTAAGTGTTAAATTAATTTCATATTGTGAGTCAATGACATCTGATTGCAAAAATTGGCTAGTACGTTATCAGTCTCTGCTCATTAAACCAGGACACATTGCTAAACATACTTTTTAGGCTTTCTTTTGTTTTAGCAAAAGACTATATTTTAATTTTCACGAGCTATCCTGTATATTTGTCCGCTTAATGTCTTGTAGTAGCTCAATTAATAGCTTTGTTGATAATTTAGCATAAACCCTAACAGGGATTCATGTTCCCTACTTTTAACCCTTCACAGAAAAACACATATGTGTGTGTAGAGGTGTGGCAGTGCCATTGGACATGGTCATGTTTGGTTCCAGGATGCTGGAATGCACTGTTTGCTTTTCTTGGGCTGCTGTGAGCCTAACTCAACAAAACATCAGCAAAGGGAGGCACCTACTTGATAACACCACTGACATGCCTCTACTCAAACACTCAGCTGTGAATGTTATAGATTAGGAGCCTGGTGAATGGTGCTGCATGTCTGATGGTCTTGCAGATTTATGACAGTGTACCTGATGTCCTCTGTGCTAACCAGGGCTCAAAGCATTGATGATCACCCTGGACTATGGAATAAGAAAGGATACATCAGACTTTCTAATGTTTTATTGCTTTTACCTCTTTATTAATTTGCTTTTGCCCATTTTTTCATGTTCACTCTTGTCTTTTTATCTTTTTCATTTATCTGGTAAAGCACTTTAAAATGCAATTTGAAGAGTGCACTATAAATAAAAGGACATTATGAAGGCTACAATTACATAATGTGCTTTTGGGACTGAAAATATTTACCATGAATCACAATCCAACTCACAATGTAGCATGTCTGAGTAGAAAAGTGAATGAAGACGACAACAAGACACGACTTTTGGGAATATTACAAACAGGAGATTCAGCAGTCTGCCATCAAGACAACATACACTAACTGTGATTTAGAAAGCAATAAACGTACGCCTAATAGGACAGTTCACATTTCACACAATTTGTAGAAAATCTAATTTCTTTGTGAAGGCATAGAAGCTTAAATTCAACTAAGCTTTGCAGAACAACAGAGTACTATGGGAGGAAATGTTAACAGGCTAGACAGTCCTATCCTCAGCAAAGAGGTATTTAAGTAGTGAAGATGAAGTGAGATGGAAAATCTAATTTCCATAACAGAACAGGGAAAACAGTCTGGCAGAAGGTGTTTTTTTTCTGTTGAATTGTCAGAGCAATCATGGTCGAGCCACAACCAGGGCAGCACACTAAAAAAGGAGTGGGGTTGGGGCTCTTTCCCAAAACACATACAAATGAACTTGTACAATCTCATGCTTGCACACACACACACACACACACACACACACACACACACACACACACACACACACATGCAACAGTAGATACACATAGATGCAGGGATGCACAAACAGTGCTTAGTCTCAGAGGAGCAGACAGTGAGCACATTATGCAAACAGAGGCTTTGTGTGTATGGCGCCGAGCGTGCCTGTGTGTTGGAGAGAGAAATTAGACTGATTAAAAATCAGGAAAAAATCACAAACTGTTTGATGGATCTCCTAGGGGCTAATTAGTATGTTGAATCTTAAGACAAAAACATACTGTTCAACAAATCTGGAAATGTAGGTGCATTCATGATTTGTTTTTCTGAAATCTATTTTAAACATTGGACACATTTACATTTGAAATGCAAAGGGCAATAGAAATGTGCAATGCATTTCAATAATGTTATAAAGAGTACGGTCTAGACTTACTCTATTGGAAAAGTGCAATGAGATACCTTCTGTTATGTATTGTTGTTATATAAATAAAATTGAATTGAATTGAATTGAATTGAATTTCAGCAGCATCACATTTTTTATCCTCCACACAAACAATTTCTTTGCCATACCAAAGCTGAACGTGTAATGCAAGTCTCCTGTGTTCCTTTGGGGTATGAGTTATAGGAGTTACTATAGTATGGAGTGAAGTAGAGCGTATGGACAAAGAGCAGGGGTCAGTCAGTCTGCAAGAATGAGATCAACTTTCATGTTGAAACCCAGGTAACAGTGGAGTACATTTTGGTGCTTCAGGAGCAGGAAATGAACTATTGTTAGCGTTTCCATTGTGAGCTATGTAATAGAACGACTAGAGGAGCCTGCAGGAGCAAAATTGAAATGACCCTCCACACAAAACAGAATAAATATTTAATTCAAGCTGAAGAATAGACTATCCCAGAATGTTTTGTCCTTGACCATAAGCTGATCCCTGAAGATATTAGTTCAAGGGAGAGAACAATAATCAGCACACGAGCCAATTCTACTCACCTTATAAAAGGGAAATCGGAACAGTAACCTGCTCTTCAATCTATCATTTATAAACTTTAGATTTTTAATGCATCTGCTATCAGCACAGTCAGCCAGCCCATATGAATATATTCAACAACACACAGAGACAGCGAACAGAGGAGATCTGTTTTATGTTTTGAATACAGGCAGAATTCTAGTTTAATATTTAAACCGTCTTTTCTACAGTCTGGAGCTTTCAGTATACTACTCAGTGTGACTTGTCAATTCCTTTTTGTACTCCTCATGTTAACAAAGCAACGGTGCCCAGTAGGTTGAATGGCCATGACATGACAATCAATTGCACAGACATATAAACCGCAGATGTAAGAAAGGCTATCAACTTCCATACATAATGCATTCAAATTCTGCTTCAATTATCCAGTGTTTTAGACTTGAAATGAAATGCATCAATATTGCTTCATTCCAGTTTCACTGCAACAGATATAGTGTAGATGGGTCTACAGCAGTGTGCATGAAAGAATAAAAGTATACCATATGTTTTAGAGCTATTAATTCCCTGGTGCCATGGCGGAAGACTTGGTTTGTATTTCTAGAGAAAATCTGATGTTTGCAGAGAGTGACTTCATTGGCTGCCTCAATCTATCTGGTTAAAGCTGTATGGCCAGCAGCTATGAGCTTCGGAAAGATCCACGAGCAATCCAGCAGGTCAACGAAGCACACCTGTGCCTAATTAACCTTTGTGTATCTGAGTGAGTAGGAGTGGAGAGAAAGCTGAGGACCAAACGAGGGACATATGCCAGTACACAAGGCTGCTGCTACAAAATGTTAGACTTAACCTCACATGAGGAATTGTGTAAACTGAGGTAGAGGAGCAGTGATTTAAACATCAGTAGCCTGGGCCTAATACCCCTTAATCTGCTACATTCATTTATAAATTAATACAGCAATCAAATGGCCAACTGAAGTGCTGTTACAAGCAGTTTTATTGATTAGATGAAAAAGCTAAATCTGCAGGTTCTGCAGGAAGAGAAGACAGACACTGACAGGAGGTTTACCACTATGAATAAAAACCCTTATTCTATGTAACCCAAATTTACCACCACACACCTCTGCTCAGTAAATGCCATGTGGCACACCTTAATGGAAACTGTCCCTAGTGCACCCACAGTCTGCCACCAGAAAAGCCAAGAGAAGAACCAGTTTTAAAATATTAAAAACCCACAGTACTAAAAAACAATCTAGCAGATAATAATCTGCGCTTGACTGGAAATAAAAGACAGTGACAGTTAGACAGGAGTACAGCATAAAAGTAAATTATTTCACATGCCCTCTGGCTTGTACATACTGCCTGTTTCACAGATATTCACCCAGCCCAGGCAGCCACAGGTCTGCGTGTCCTTGAGGCACAGCTCAGGTCTTCACAAATCACTGCACAAGAAACTAAACAATCAGCCAACCCACACTTAACATTTGCAACATATTAACAAATATTTCATGACATACCTCCACAAACTACCCCATGACTGAGATACAGACCTGTTCAGTTTTTTCACAGATTTTAAATTGTATCTATGTGTTCCTTACAGCCGCCCAACAAAAAAGGCAACACAAGGCTCCAATAAACAATGACTTACCTTCTGAGCTCTACTGTCATTATTTACTCGATGCATTGTGTAAAACCAGCTTTCTTAAGGGAAGAGAGTTCACTATTCAAACTTTGCATTTCAGATCCTGCAAAGCATTTGCCTTCACACAGTGAGTGTCCTTCACAAATTGCTTGAATTGCATGAAAAGAGGTCTGCTTCATCCTCACCTTGCTTTTTACAACTTACGTAACGGTATTACTGAGCCACTTGACCCTGTAGATCTTGGATTGGTACCCACATTAACAAAAAAAAAACAGATTTTCTTATGTGCCAATAGTAGTATTCAGTCATACAGATAGTTTTGAGGTTTTGTTTGGACAGGTGTATGGATTATCCAGAGTACAATAGGCACTGTCTAGGCACTTTAAGATGTCATTTTTCAATGCTGTGAGCACAAATGAAAATCCATTGATCTCCACTGTATTAATGTGGAGGCAGAAATTTCAGGGATGGATGTTTTAAAACCTTGGTAAATGAAGCCAAAACTGTCTGCATGGCTAGAATCACTGGAGATTAAAGAATAGGTCTGGTAAATGGACTGTACTTGTATAGCGCCTTTCTGACTACTCAAAGCACTGCAACTACATATCACATTCACACACCGATGGCAGAACTGCTCATCAAAGTAACTAATCATTCACACACTGAAGGCACAGCCCTCGGGAGCAATTTGGGGTTCAGTGTCTTGCCCAAGGACACTTCCCGGGGATATTTTTCTTATTGTCAACAAATTCCTTAAAATGATTAAAACCAACAATGAAGTGATGACAAGTATAGTCTATGTAGCCAAAAGCCTGATATAGCCCCATATCCCTCCATTTTTGTCCAAAGACTATTAAAAACACATCAATGAGCCACACTGTTATACTGGATGACATGTTCCTTCTTTACAATGAACATGAACGCTAATTTTGAGTCAGCCCCACATGCACCGTCCTGGCATCATAAATATTTGCTAGTGCACCAAAGCCGTTGATGAAAATAGTCCCCAACAAATCCACTATTTACAGTGGTTTGAATAAGCTACAGACACAGTTGAGAGACTGTGTTGCACTGTTGGTTTTGGTCTTTTCATGGGATTTTCTGACAATAACAAAACATTGTCAGCCTTATCCTTTAAGTGAGAAAATATGTTTGTTATTTTTTTGTTACATAATTTGGGTGAACCCACCCTTTAAAGTGCCACACAATCCTTTCAGTTTCTGTTTGGCGACAGGTATACTTTGTACAAATACTCAAAGCAAATATCTCCAATGTTGTTTCCTACCTGTACACTCTGAGCACTGTCACAGCCTGTCACCACAAAAATCAAGCAGAGAACTCTCTTGTCAGCCCAAATCACTTTTTCAGATGCTCCCTCATGTTCAGCGTCTGTCTCTTGGTTGCATGTTTCAGTACAAACTGCTGTGCACAGCTAGATACCATGTAAACTGTGTGCTTTGCTTAGGCTATGTGGACATACTGTCAAGAGTGATGTGTTGAATCAAAACTGACAATTCAGACATACAAAAAACACCCCAAGATTTTGTGGATAAAGGACTGATCCTCTTCAATACTAGTTGGTGTAGGTGTTGAGAAAGCACTATAACCAGGTTGTATAAACTCATATATGTGTGCCCTCCAATGTTTTCCCTTGTCGCTTTTTGAAGAGCACACAAATCTTCTCAACACCACAAGACATTTTAAATAAATTCTTCATTGGCCTGTCAAAATGCTTTTCCTCTCCCTTCAACACCAGCAAGAGACTACCGTGATCTGCTATGAAATGGCCTCATTGTGCAGGGCATCAAGGATTTCTACGGCTCCATCTCCGGGTGTGCTCTGAACTGTGAATTTCAGATTCAGACAGCCCGCGGCCCAAGGCCATGAGCCGCTAGCGCTGCTGAAGCACTCTGTTGCTTCACACATCTGAAATTGGCTGACATGTTAAAGTTCGCCGTACCTTTGCTCAATCTTTGTGTGATTGCTCTCAGGAAACCATGCAAAGCCAAGTGACTCAAGACCCACATGTGTCAGGGCAATGAAGTTCTCCCTTCTCTAATTTTAGTCTGCATTTCCAGAACTGCCATGTATGCACATTTTGATGAGATTTATGGTACTCACAGAATGGCTGTCAGACACATCAGCATGTAACATGGTAATCTGAGAGAGGATGTTTGACAGATAGTTTTCCATTCAGTCTCAGTATCCCATGGTGCTGTAATCCCTTAATATCTTACCAATAACTATTAAGGATTTAATGTCACTCGTACTCTGTCGGGGTTTGACTTGATTCTCTCTCAGTTTTCCTGAACCGAGGACACAGCTGAGACTGACTGAGCCCATAAAATCTTTAAAGTCTCCACTCACGGGTCACAGAATCAGCTGTGCAGAGACAGGATGTTCAGAGGCTGTATAACAGGAAGTCAAGGTGACCATTTTGACCTGAGTCAGTATGTCATGTTAACCTCCTTTGACTTGCCTCTGTGGAATATGAGAATAAGACATGAGGTAATATTCAACTGCCACATAGTAAGTAACAAAGACATGACCTTAATATCTTGTCTGAAATAAAGAGTTTTTGAATTCATTTTGTTAGAGTTGCTATTGAATGAAGCGTTGTCATCCAAATTGTTTGTATTCGAGCTCAGACTAAAGCCAGTCACAGTGTGAAAAAATGTAGATCACACCAGCTGAGATAGATGAAAAAAAAAATACTCCACATTTTAAGTCTCCTCAAAAATTCCCCAGTTAATTTTTCATGGCCGTACCTTTTAAGAGACATGTCAGTTTGATTTAATGTTCGGCTGACAGTTATTGGCTTTTGGTGTTTACCTCTTATCACTTCAGAAAACTGGGGAGGCCAATTTATACTCTGGATGCACATAAAGCAGCATCAAAAATTAAGATCTTGACGCCCTGGAAACATTATAAAAGCTTTCTGTAATGCCACTCTGTGTGTAATTGGTTATGCTCGTTTTGTGTGTGTGTTAAGAGGATGGCAGGCATTTTAAATTTGAGCAGTTTTTCTCTATTCTGTGTTTAGACTGACATACCCCCATATACTGGAAAGACATTTCTAATGTTCCTCTTTTTCTTCCTACTGCCTCATCTGTAGCTTCACTCACTCGCACACTGGACCATTTGCATCTGAATGATGGAAGTGCAGACTGGATGTTGTTTTTTTAACTCCCATTACTGATGCCCAGAGCTTGCCTTTGTCAAGTTTAAATTTTACATAATAAACAACCAAGCTGCAATAAATGTTTTTTGACACATATGCTGGTGCATTTGATGAAGCAAATCTTTAAAAGGGGCTTACAGTGAAGAAATTGTCTCAAGTGGTTCAAAGGATTTGAAGTGGAAGAAGAGAGGATTGATGTTTGCGCTGCAAGCCCCTGAGTAGAACTGGCCCAAGGTCCAATCAGACACCCCCCCACGCCCCAGCACTCCTCCCTCCACACAGCCATAGGATTTTCTCTCACTATTCAGGGGCTGATAGATGAGCCTCTCTTTATATTTCAGCCATGCACTTTCTTAAATCTGAAAAGCCAATTCATCTTGGGCAAACGCAAAGGGGGAGGGAGTAAAAGAAAAAACTTCAAAACTAATTTTTTTCACTTCTTGCCGGCGCTCAAGTGTCATTCACGAGCTCTCTAAGCACTTTGTCTCTCCTTCGTTAATTGTCTCAGTGCTTCGCCCACGTCACGTGCCTTGACTACAACCAAAGCTGAGGAGATCGTAACTCGGCTATTCCCCTCTGTCTTGTTCTCCATGTTGCTAAGTTCACAATAGATAAGGAACAGTCTGCGCAGACTGCTTCAGTGGGTGAAAGATATCACACAAAAAGGGGAAAATGGGTTTATGTTTCCTGATGGAGTGAATTAATCTTTGCTTTTCAGGTACAGTGCTTTTCAGACATTACGCAGTAGTTTATCTATGCTTGCTGTCAAATAGAATTCAAGCATTTAGAGGGCCAGACAAATAACCAGTGTAATAAATCATCCCTTTTTGTGTAGTAGGGCATCAGAGAGGCTGCTGTGCGGACAGGCTGTTTGAAGTTTAGGCACTTTCATTACACACATGTCAACAACATGTACAAAGTTTAATGGTCCTGTAGTGAACTCGGGGGCAAATATTTTACACTTCTAGTGGCAAAATGAAAGCCTATTTTTCCAAGAAGATTATTTTTCAGCCAGCAATACAGTATACACCACAGTATTATTTTTAAATCCCACAGTGTCTCACTGTGCCCATGTGTTGAGAGAGAAACGGTGTCATGTTTAATTAGCAAATTCTCACAGTGAATGTGGACACCTTGTTGACACATCCATTCCACATGAGCTATTGCTGATTCCTTTGAATGCAATTTACATAATTATACCTCACTCAGTCCTGTGAAGCACATGCCTCAAACACTATGTTGCTCACAGCAAAACAGCACGAGGAGAAACAGCCATATTAACGCTTATGGCAAGAAAACACTAAATGTTGAAGCCGCCTCCTCCATCTGCATTGTGTGAGACATGGTGGTCTCGCTGCATTACAGAAATGACCCCCAACCCTCCATATGTGCACACACACACACATAACACCGCCTCCTCTTAAAATATACACACAAAGAGAGAATATCTCACTGCCTGAGAAAGATGACCTAAATTTCTACAATGCTTTGCACTTACTGTACATATTTAAGTTGATCTGCCTTCAATATGCAAAGCCCATTGTGCACCACCTCATTCCAAAACATAAATTCTCATTTACATGCACAATATTGCAAAACGAGATTCACCACCGGTGAGTCTATGAGCTTTATGGTAACATTCAAAGTCAAACACCACCCATCTTCCCCCTAAGAACAATGAAGCATGACAGTCTGAATTGCCAGAACGTACTGTCAGAGGGCTCCTCCAAAGCTCCCAGCATTGAATTTCCCTCTGAATCTTGTCTTGCTCATCAAATAACTTTGTTTATATCTGCTATGGGACATGTCTGGAGAGACACCTTGAACACTGGGATATAGGTCTCAGTCCAAACATAAAGAGCGAAATTAAATATTCACCGGCCTGATTGTCTCCAAACTCCAGCAGAAGAATCAATAAAACATAACATTGGCTTCTTTCTGAGTTTAAGACTTCCGATGGGGTTTGAAGCCCCCATGTGACCTCGGAGGCTTTACTCTCGCATATGAAAACACCAGAGTTTTATTTTGATGTTTGAATTAATCAACGGAGAGCATCTTCAGAACAAAAAGATCTGATGTTGCCTGTGGGATCTGTGGCCATCTGAGATTTCACAGCCTGTCTTTAAAAGCATGTTTTGAAGAATGCATTTCAACAGCCCATAATAAGCTAAGACGATCCATAGTGCCTCTCATATCTGGTCTACGAAACTCTGCCAATCTTTTTTTCCTCATATACCACAGATCAGACCTGATCTATCCCCCCTGGTGAGTAAAATTTACTTCAAAGACTTGAAAATGTGTTGAAAATAACCTCACTGCATAGTATGTTTAAACACAACTTTCGTGTGAAGGTTAAATCTGTGTGAAGTGTGTCACTTATGGCAATACAATGGGGCAATTATGTGGACCAGGTCAACATGTAGATACCAATGGAAGACAAAGGGCAATGCTAAATAGGAGGGGACTGTGACCCCATTACCATGTTATCTCAGAGGTAAAAGAAATCCCTTCAGCCCCAACTCTATAACAGTTTAACAAAGACAGATGCCAAAAATACTCTGGTATATGAAATACTGGTTTTGTTCACATATACATGAACTGCAGAAATAGCTGTTTTTACTGTGAAATGTCTTGACTACTTTATGTAGAAGGAATTGTTTGAGATTTTGCAAAATACACTTGCACTTACTTTTCTTAGATGAAAATATAAATACCTCTCTCATATCTGTACGGTAAATATGAAGCTACAGCCAGCAGTCGTTTAGCTTAGCTTAGCTCAAAGACTGAAAACTGGAGGGGGACACAGCTAGCCTGGGTCTGTCCAAAGGTAACAAAATCCACCTACCAGCACCTCTAAAGTTCACAAATGAACATTTTATACCTTGTTTGTTTAATTCGTACAAAAACCAAAGTGTAAGAAAATGTTGCCTGGAAATACTCGGGCACATAACTTCCCACAAAACCCCAACTTGTCATTTTTGTGTGGATAAAACAAAAGAGATATAACGTGTTCATTATTTAGCTTTAGTGGTGCTGTTAGGCAGATTTTGTTACCTTTGGACAGAGCCAGGGAAGCTGTTTTCTCCCGTTTCCAGACTGTGTGCTAAGCTAAGCATTTCCCAAAATATCGAACTATTCGTTCAACAATTCCTCCTGAGCAGAGAGTGCAATTGACTGAGCTGTAACATAACAATTAAGTACACATTTCACACAGCTATAAGTATGTGTTATTAGCCTTTGCTGATGTTTCAGAAGGCCCACATAAACTCAAATGTAACTCAAATGTCATATATTAATGTCAAGTTGAATATGGGCAGAATAACTGACATGAAACACAAAGAGTTGGAGAGAGAGAGAGACAGACATACAGAGAGAAAGAGGAGAGTCTGGCATCTCAAAGACATGGATTATTGAGTTCTTTAAGGCAAACGATCTCCCACTAGAGCAATATTCCGTTGAGCTGAGCTCCACCACAGTATAATTTGCCTCTGATTTCTAATCTTTGTAAAAGAATGCGAAGCTAAGTGCCTTCCACAAATGCAGACTATCATGGCATTTCTTCAGGCACATTATGGACCAGAGTGATTAGAGAACTTAAAATGCAAAGGCATCCCTTGAAACTGAATGCATTTACAATCCCATTAAATATGGAATTGTGTCTGTGGGCCAACAGTAAATTTGCAACAGTTTTTTTTTTCTCATACATTTTCCTTTTGCCGCTTGCTTCCTTCACTCTCTTGCTGAATCTGTTTGAGGCTGTGAACACTTACTGCCAGTAACTTTCATGGAAATAGCTACACTGGACACAATTATATAACGTTAATCATAAAAATGCTATCATGATTTTCCATCAGCATCATGCAGACACTTTTTATGACGGATGATTCTGACAGTTGCTTTCACCGTGAATAAAAAACAATTATAGAAATCGCTACAAAGATATAAAATATTAATATAAAACGTAGCTTGAATTCTGAGCCTTGGGTGCAGTATAAAGTCTTCCTGTGGAAGTGACCTTGAGCTCATGTATTCGAATATAGTTTTTTTTATAAGGAATCAAATTCTGCTCTCTGTGTTATTATAATTTTATCTGTACAGCACTGCTTATCTGAAACTCAGACATCCATGCAGCTTGAATCTCTGACAGGTCATAATGAGCAGAAAATCTATCACTGCAAAAACATTGAATATATTTTCGATCACCACACAATACAATTAAATGTAAGCTACAACAAACTGTGGAATTTGCACACCACAATGAAAACTACCATCTGCTAAATAACCTTTCTCAACCATAAACAACCATTTACTCATCATAAATTCACTTAAACTCCTCCGCTTCCCAGTTCGAACTAATGCTGTATTGTAGTATAATATCCATCTATCACCACAGCCATTCGACCTGGTTTAATGTAATCCAAAGAGAATCGCCCACACTGAATCTATGATTACTTCTGTTCTCATTAAAGTAAAAATCAGCCTACATAACATGTGGCTCTAAATTGAGCTGAAAGGAAAAAAAATGTTTATCAAACTGTTTAATGAACCATCCTCAATGGTTTCCACTCATTCCTTTGCTGCATTGAAAGTACATTATACTGTTATTTTGCCACTTCAGCATTGACTATGACACCACCAGTTGTATGATATGATATGGAGCAGCACCTACCTTAATTTGGAGTCGTGTTTGTGTCCACCTGATGAATATGAATATCCAATATTCCCTTTCCTTTTAGCTCTGTTTTTGGTCTCCACCAACTCCTAAAAAATATATTTCTGGCTCTTAGGCTGCAAAATGCTCCACTATGTTCACCAGCTAGTTGCTAACTAGTCTGTCTGCTGTTTGGTGTTTTTTGCTCTAAACAGTTGCCTGCTGTTGCTGGAAACAACACTGAAACAGTGAGCTAAAAATGCTAAAACGCTCTGTAGAGCTGATGGAACTGGAGAGTCAGGAGATAATTCTCTGTAGGTTTGTCACTGCTAGCAACACCTTTTACATTGCATGTGGTCATTTGATCCATTGTTACTATGAAAATAGTGATTAGTGCAGCTTTTATTGTAACCAGTGTTCTCACAAAATCTGCGGGGCCCCCTAACGGTCATAGCGAGAATTTTTGCATTCCCTTGCAATATGTTTTGCATTACCCCGCAGTACTTTTGCGTTACCTCGCAATACTTTCTGCATTCTCTCGCAAAACTTTTCCTCTTCCATTCCTTCTGAGCCATATGTCTATTTGTAATGGAAGGTATGCGGAGATTCTCAAGTTAATGCATTAAGCATTGTTTATGGACACCTCACCTTATATGATGTCCATTGCAAAGAAGTTATCAGATTGAACAGCTGTATGTATAAAGAAGATCAGTTATTGCTCCACAAACCTTCTACCAAAACCTGTTTCAGCATTAAAGGTTACTTTAATTTGTTTTGTGCAAAGAAGAGAGGATCCTGTGCAAAAATGCAAAAAGCTTTCCAACTTGCATTGGTCCGCATTCCTGATGTATCTCTGCAAGTGGTTCAGTGTTGTCTGCTCTTTCTGTGACTGAACCACAGATTCTGTTTGCAGCATTTCAGTCGCCTTCTTGTTTGTTGCTTTTTTTTACTCATACAAATACAGCACATTAGCTTTATGAGGTAGATTTAACTGCACATCTGTAATTCTGCCTCTGAAGACGTCTCTTTTTCCTCAGTGAAACCCCTCTGGGTACAGTAGAGTACAGAGTACAGAAACGAATAAAACCGACAGCATCCTGCAGATTACCATTCTGCTTTCTTCTGGAGAGACCTCTTGATCTAAGAATGCATTTAATTTTCCTTTCACTAATTACATAACCATGCATGCCTATTGAACATTAGTACTATATCAGCATACTTAATGCCCAGTTCAAAGTAAAGTTCAATGAGCTGATATTCTGTTGTGCTGCGCTGGGAGCAGCTGAGCGGAAATAGACATATGGCTCAGAAGGAATGGAAGAAGAAAAGAAATGCGAGAGAACGCAAAATGTATTGCAAGAGAATGCAAAAGTAGTCCTCAAAAAAATTGTCTCTGTGACCTTTAGGGGGCTCCTTACAAAATCCCCCTGAGTGTGCTGTTAACTCCACCATCAATTTCATCCTCAGTGGAGCACCTCCAAATTTAGCCTCTAATGACAGCACAAGTTAAAGAAAACATTAAACATGCACATGGACCCAAACCCAGTGACTGAAAAAAATGAATATTTTTACCTTAGACTGATTGTATTATACGCTGGACATCAAATATAAAATAAAAATATAACTACCGTTATTCAGCATTTGAATAAATTCATTTGAGGATGAGGCAGATGACAACGAATTTCATGCATTTCAGTAGGAAGCCTGAATGAATGTACTGTACATTCCCCATGCCTAGGGTGTCATACTCAAATATGAAGTTGCTGAACTCCAGCTTGTAGGAATTCACATTCCTTGTCAACATATCTTAACCTCTGCACACTAAATACACTGTACCTCACTGATAATGAAGTAAGTATATGCGAAATACACATTTTAAAGTCAGGAAACTTGATCAGGTCCTGGGTTTAAAGTCCATTTGTATACTTTTATTTGAGTGGATAATTTCGACAAACTACATGTTAACATTGTACTTCAAGAAATGTTGGCAGCCTTGGTGGGAATTTAAGTGGATGATTAGAAAAATCAATTATTGTCTGTACTTAGACAGACAATAAATATTTTCTCCAAAATATTTTCTAAACACAGTTCATTCCCAAATGTGATAACCTCTGTTTTAAGAAACAGTCTGTCACAGTTGTTCTCTCTGTTAGTTGGAAAGCTTAGACTGTAAAATTGCCCACCTATATTTGTTGTTTACTGCGGCCTTTTCACTTTCAACGTGTCTCTGTGGGCTTTTCACAATGTTTCAGATCATTATTGCTATTGTTAGCGTTACTGTTTCAGATTATTGTTAGCGCTTCAACCGCAGCACGCTGTGGACTCTATGGCTGACTAATGAATCATTCTGAACAAAACATACACAAGCTGTCATTTTGCTCCACGCCCCATTAAGATATACAGTAGATGGAGAAGTAAATAGTCAGAGATAAATTGTGAGCTGAGGCCCCAAACAAGTCACTTCTATCCAGATGCTGAGGGGCAGAACAGTTATACTCTGGGTTCCTCACTAATCCTACGTAGTCTCCACAGCAGCAGAACAAACAAGTGCAAAAAACATAATTATACTGGAGAACAAAACCAGAGGTTGGACAGAACATCTAAAAAGAATGAATGGGCATGCACACATATTTGGTGGAAACTAAATCAGATCCTTGGTGAAGATTTACAGATTTCTTTTCGATATTACTACTTAAATGTAGTTTACACTGACAATTCCAGCTATCACGTTTAAAAAATTTGGGAAATTAGCTTAACAAGGGTTTACATATACCTGTGCCAAAGCCTCACAAACAACAAAACAGGAGTGTTGAAATCCAATACAGTACAGTACAATGTGCCAGAGAAGTGTAAGAAGTCTGTGGTTGAATTTTGAGGCTGTAGATTGAGATGGTGTTGTCTTGTGTCCAACTTTGGCACTTAAGAACATGTACAGAGTTCACTACATGGCCAGAAGTATGTGGACACCTGAACAAAGTATGTGAAAAACCCAACATTACATTGCATTATATTTGAATATCTATATATTTATATCTATTTAGGTGGTCAGTTCTTCCACACCAAAGTTTGAAAACCATTTCTTTATGGACTTTGCTTTGCACTGGGACATTGTCAAACAGAAAGCCAAAAGTATGTGGACAAGGCTGTCAGGGGGTGGGGGTGGGCTGTACATCACTGCTGTAACAAACAAATATATGTTTCCCATAAACCAGGAGAGAGGCAAGATGGAAGGTCGAAAGCATGATTTGGAAAGATAAAGAAGATCTCTCGATCTCAAATATGACAACATTTCAGGGAGACTCTCCAAAATATCCCTTTATTCATTTGCTGTTATACAGGTTGCAAAGTGAGATGGTATAATACTGATCATCTGTTTTTAGTACATAACAGATAACCAGAAAAGAAAATCAGCTATTGCTATATGAAGTGATCGATCTAGCATCACTCCTCCCTCAGAAGGGCTGTGGGATACTTTCAATGCGAATGTGTCTCCAGATAATGAATCTGTTCTCAAATGAGCTGCACCCTGAACAAAACCTCGCACCGCTCACCAAAAACAACTGAGCTGGTCGTGTGACTGCGTGCACACATATTTACACGCCTACTCGCGCTCATACACGCTCAATAGACAATAAAGTCATCATCAAAAGAAGAAGAAATAGGCTTCTGCTAAATAAAAACCATCACTCGGTAATGGCTGTAATGAAACGATAAACAGTGCAGCGACTATCTTCAAGCAGCGGCACATCTTTCTGCCCTTTTTTTCTATTTTGCAGCTTCCTTCAGTGTACACTCTCAGAGCTTCTTCTTCTTTTTTTCATAAGGGGGTATTTTTAATTCTAAAGCGAGGGATTGGTCACACTTCGTCTCATTAGCATGAGGAGCTGTATAAACCCCGCCACTGCAGGATTTTGAGCTGTTTTGACGGCGAGGCAACAAGCGTATCTGACTGGCTGCGCGCAAGAAGCAAGTAACTTTCACTCGCAGCACAGTTCAGTTCATAAAAGCGGGAGCTGTATGGAGAGCTCACTCCAGAGGTGAACTGCTCTCGTCTCTTCAGCACACAATGAGACTGCTTACCGAGGGAAAGAAGATGATACAGGGCAAATTTAGGCCTATAACTTATTGCCACCAGTGGATTTTTATATTCGCAATCCATCAATTTTTATTTGCCTCACTGGCTCAGTCTGAGGGAAATACTATTCGATACCAGACCAATGAGGAGGACGCACCAGGTACAGTCATCGGAAACCTTGCCAAGGACATGTCCTTGAGTCTGTCTCATTCCTCCAAGACCAATTTCAGGATGATGAAACAATTCAATGATTCATTCATCGGGGTAAGAGAAAGCGACGGGGAACTCACTGTCGGGGAACGAATTGACAGGGAAAGAATCTGCAGACACACTCTACAGTGTCTCATTACTTTTGACGTGGTAAATTTCTCCAAAGATCGCTACAAATTGATTCACGTAGAGGTGGAAATAAAGGACATCAATGACAACTCTCCGGAGTTTCCAAACAAGGAATCTATAGTTGAGATCTCAGAGAATGCAGCAGCGGGGTCCCGCATCCCTTTAGACCCAGCTGTGGACGCTGATGTCGGATCAAACTACATCCAAAGCTATCAAATTTCTGTCAACAGTCATTTTACCATTGATGTGCTCCTGAGAGCGGATGGGGTTAAATATGCGGAATTGGTGCTAATGAAAGAGCTAGACAGGGAGACTCAGTCATCATACACTGTGGAGCTGGTCGCCACAGACGGAGGGAACCCTTTCAGATCGGGGTCAACAAAGATAACTATCAAAGTGACTGACTTTAATGACAATAGTCCCGTTTTTGACCAGAATAGTTTCTCAGTCAGTTTGCCAGAGGACGCACCGGTTGGCACAGTTATACTGGACTTAAACGCAATTGATGCTGATGAGGGTTTAAACGGAGAGGTCGTCTACGGGTTCGGAAAACAGGTTTCTCATGAGATCCGAGAACTTTTCCAAGTGGATAATAAATCAGGTCGACTGACGCTCAGGAGCCCGGTGGATTTTGAGGACAAAAGCACCTACGAGCTAGACGTGCAGGCGACTGATCTGGGACCCAACCCGACCCCCTCCGTGTGCAAAATCATAATTCACGTCACGGACGTTAATGACAATGCCCCAGAAATCAGCATCACCCCGATGACCTCCATCACGACAGGCACTGCATACATCAGCGAGGCGGCAGACAAGGACAGTCTGGTGGCGCTGATCAGCACCTTGGACAGAGACTCGGGTGTTAACAGCCAGGTCCACTGCACATTATACGGCCACGACCATTTCAAACTCCGGCAGGCTTACGAGGACAGCTACATGATAGTTACAGCAGCAGCCCTAGACAGGGAGAGGATTAGTGAGTATAACTTGACGGTCATGGCTGAGGATTTTGGGTCACCTCCACTGAGAAAGATCACTCAGTACACCATTAGACTCAGCGACGAGAATGACAACGCCCCTCACTTTACTAAAGGTGTCTATGAAGTTTTAGTGGTGGAAAACAATGCCCCGGGTGCTTATATCACCACAGTTGAGGCCAGCGACGCTGATCTGGGCAATAATGGCAAAATCACCTACAGACTTGTGGCCAGTGTTATCATGGGGTCCCCAGTGAACACCTTTGTGTCTCTTAATTCAGTGTCTGGCTCTATATATGCCCTGAGGAGTTTTAATTATGAAGTAATGAAACAGCTAGACATACACATCCAAGCAAGTGATGGGGGGTCACCACAGCTGCAGAGCACAGCTGTCATCAGACTAAAAATAGTTGATCAGAATGACAACCAACCTTCTATCATACAACCACCCCTTTACAAAGGATCTGCTGAGGTTTTTCTGCCCAAAGATGCGCCTGCAGGTTATGTGGTAACCCAGATAAAGGCCACAGATGCTGATGAAGGCATAAATGCACAGCTGTCCTATAAAATCACAGAGGGGGGACACCTGGGTTTCTCTATCAACAAAGACACAGGGAAGGTGCACGTGAGTCGACAGCTGATGTATGATCTCACAGACAATGTCAAAGTCACAGTGTCGGTCAGTGACAATGGATCCCCCGCGCTTACCTCCACAGCCATTATACACTTCAGCTTTATAGAAGAAACTCTTCCCAGTATGCCTTCCTTGGCTCAAAATGGCAGCGATGAGCTCTTTGAATGGGACATGTCCATTGCCATAATCATTGTCCTGGCAGGGAGCTGCTCTCTCCTCCTGTTGGCTATCATTCTCATCACAACCATTTGCAGCCGCCGGAAAAAAGAGACAAGGGAGGGGGGGTGTGATGAAAAAGAAGACATACCAAATGTGGAGAAAGTGGAAAGTGGTCATATTGATTCTTTGATTGCCAACCACAAAGGCAAAGTGTTTGATGCCCATCCATTTCCAGAGAAACCTCCATTGGCCAGCAGCAACACAACAGAGACAGGCTGTGAGGATGGCAGGCAGACAGCAGGCATCTTCGAGTCAAACAGTAGGGTGATGGAGGGAAAACTAAAGGTAATTATATTTTGGAGATATTTAAAGTTTGTTTCACACTAACTTTGTTTGTCTTTTGCATCTTGACTCAAGATTTGTGTTGAATGTGTTTGTATCTCTACAGGGTTATTCTACACTACCGGGTTATGGGAAAGAAACAGTCAGGCCAATAACAATATGGAAGGGTAATTCATTCACAACAATCTCAGCAAGAGACCCCCACATCAGTGGCAAGGACAGTGGAAAAGGGGACAGTGACTTCAATGACAGTGATTCTGACATAAGTGGAGATGTGCACAAAAAAGAGTCGCCGCCAACAAACAGTGAGTGTCACAAAAAACATAATCAGAAATAATAATAAAATAGAAAATGAGCCAAATGAGAGGATGTAAAGGTGAAACCCATCCAGTGATGTGACATGCATTCCTTTTGCTTCTTATATGGTTTATATTTTAATCTAAGCGCCATGCACCATACAGATTGTACCCAGTTACAACAATACATTTTCTAATACACTGGACACATTATGATTGATCTTACCTGGGCTCACTGGGGTCTATCAACATCAAACACCCTCAACCAGGTGAGCCGGCAAATGTATTCATATTACATCCTGATAGCACTGCTGTTTTCCACAGGTCTCTGGGCATGTACAAGCGAGTGCAAAGTGTTGGGACACTCAGACCGATGCTGGAGCCCTTCAGCTACAAGGCCCAACACGAGCATGGCCTGTGGACCGCATCTGTCAACTTTCTCCAAGACAGCTTCACTGCCCCGGGACACCAGAAGGGAAAACTACTACCCAGCTCACATACCCAAAACCAATGGTTTGCAAAGCGTGTACGAAAAAGTTCAACACCAGGAATTTGATTATATTCTTGTTGGTCCACCGACACCAGCCAGAATACAGGAAGCAGATGAGATATCCATTCCAGAGTACACAAACTCATAAAGATCAAAAAGTCATCAAAAGGGAATTTGTCTTTATACTGTATAGTACTTTTATCTTAATTGACTCTATGTTGGATTGTTGCAGTGTTTTGTAGTATGTCATGTGTCTTTTGGCTCATATAAGACTGTTCATTGTATCAAGTGTAATATGCAAGATTTTGTACATTAATAATATATTTTTCATAATGATTCAATGTAAAGAAGAATTTTATTATCAATTTTGAAGAGCATGTGTTACTATTTAAGGGGCATGACCTATGGACATTTAGGCTAATGGGGCCTTTCTGCTGTGGAAAACAATCAATATGAAAGATTACCATGTTTGTGGTAGATTTTGTCACATTGTTGCACAAATAAACAGTTAAAAGCAAAATTGTTTTTGCTGTTCAACGACAGTTTAAAAATGGGACTGTCTGGGCTAACAGGACTCAAATGTAATCTTATAGGAAGAGTACAACCTATTGTCCTGAGGGAATATTCATAAAGCCCACAGAATAACCTCATGCAGCCAACTGAATGCACTTCATTTGTCTTAAAGGCTTATAAGCCGCAATAAATAAAATGCGGTCCTCCACCAATCACAGCTAAATTGATAGCAAAATGTCATATTCTTTTCATGTTACACAATGTAGTTACTCTGCTGCCTCAATTTGCATGCAAATACTGCATTGCTGATCAAATGCTCGTACAATTACATATTTTTCCAAAGGCCAAAGAATCCCTTCACCTTTTCTGATTGCCTCCCAGCTTAACAATTATCCAAAAAATGCGGTTCAATCTGTTTCCTAGCAACAGCAGCACTGCACATTTGAATCTCTTTTCTTACTATGTTTCTTCTTTTTAAGTTATGATAAGGACCGAGTAACCTTGGCCACAAATCTGCCTTTCTCCCATTGTCAAATCAGAAAATTCGTAATTAAGCAAAGGTTATGTCTGTGTGTCTATGATTGTGAGGTATTGCAAGTTAGTGCCGTCTTATAGCAAAATAAAGACCGAAGAAGACTCGCTTCTGCATGAGAGTTTGACTACAGGTATCTGGTGCAATCTGGTCATTCTCACGGACACCTGTAACCAGCAAAGAACTGGAGGAAATCTGCAGTATTCATATACATTTATTTCATAATTGACATCCAACTATAAGAGGTGGGTGATTAAATGAAAGGCATAAAAATATTCTCTGAAAGCTTATTTGTAAGTACTTGTTTTCCTCCTAACGCTGACTGAAAGGTCAGTTAACAACCTTTTTACCAATCATTACATCGCTGCTTGTAACAGATGTCATCAGCCAATCTCTGATGAGCTCAGAACTGCTTCAAAAGTCTTGTTTTAGTTTGGTACCACAGGATGACCACCTTGCTTTAGGCAACCTGGACCTACAGGTAACATTCAGATGAAGAATTTAGCTCAAAGAATTTATATCAACTGCACGTCATTCACACTCAAACGTCAAAAAGCCTCCTGGTGGATAACCTGATTCTCCAAAGAGAAGCAACAGTATTAGTGGAGGAATTATTGAGGACATCACGAAAGAGACTATGGAAAAAGTCCAAAATACCACTCATGGATCTGGCTGTTTTGAACACTGCATGCCTCCGGTAAGACTGGGTTAATACGTTTTTGATTAGAAATATAATTGACATCCATGACATGTAAATAAAACTGTGCAAACTCTTAAGGTTTCCTGGAAGTTATCAGTTATCCTGGTTATTGTTGAGTGTGCATCATTCCTTACTTTGCATCCTCTGAACTTGAAGGAACAAAGCACACCGACCTCTGCCGCAGTCAGTCGCCTCCTAAGATTTGGTGCTGTGGCTCTTATTGTTGGTGCAGTGTTAATGTTGTGTGCATCCATGGCTGCTCTCTACCTGTGGAAAGTCAGCGATAAAAATGTAAGTGTCAACTGAGGATTATGCTGTAGTTATTACATTGTCCCTTCAACAGATATCTAAAGTGAATGCAAGGAGGATGCTTTTGGTGGAAAATGGATCCAAAGTAGATTACAAAATCCTCTGATAATAAAAACTTTTTATTAGAAGCATAATTGTATTTTTTTGAGACCGTCACTAGAGATATTTATGTTAATAACTGAGATGCCCTATCAATAATCATATTCATCATCACAATTCAGACTGTGAAATTGGATCTTTAATTCTGTCTACAATGGAAACAAACAGCATTAAATTGCTCCTGTTACTCTACTCCATCTTATATGAAAGAATGTAATGTTTTGTGTCCTATTGAGCTCACCTGTAGGAAAAACATTCCCATCAAGGTCTGCAAAAGCATTTCCTGCGGTGCTGTGCTCAATTCTCAGTGTGCTTATACTACACAGGATTTCTGTTAGAGAAGCAACACCAACTATTACTGTGCAGGAGAATAGCATGAACAATACAAAGCTTGTTTTTCTGTATCTCCACTTCTATTGTGTTTGCTACAGTGTGATTTACATAACTTGACTAATCAGTCATTTTAATGTCCCACTTTGAATGCTGCCAGGTTTACAATGTTCGTTACAATATGAACATCAATGGGGAGGTGAGGGAGGGTTCCGTGGAAATTGATTCTGACAACAACCTGGAACGATTTAAAACTGGGAGTGGAGCTGAGGAAGCCGTGGAGATTCATGACTTTCAAATTGTGAGTGAGTTTGTCCTTGTTCTCTCTTGCTGAGGTGGTTCAGCTGAGACTTTCTGTGTGCTTAGCAAAGTAGCAAAGCTGTGAGTGTAAACATGGCATCTCTGTGATTTGGTGCAGGGAATAACTGGAATCCGCTTTTTTGGAGGAGACAAGTGCTACATAAAATCCCAAATCAAAGCGAACCTTCCACACATGGGAGCTCACAACAAAGACTCGCTGATGTTTGACCTGGTATATGCACACTACTTCATACAGAACGTTGCAAATTGGAAAAAGACAAAAAAATTACAGAGGATCTTCTGCTTGCTTTTAACAGTGCCATTTCTTTTTCTACTTTAGTAATTCAAGGACATTATCTTTTTCTTCTTGCCAGACAGATGAAATCATGCCAGTGAGGTTTGATGAGGAGTTCCTCATATGGGTTGCTGCAGAGCAGCCGCTGAAGGACACCAGCTTTCTGAGCAGTAAAATTCTGGGTCTTTGCGGGGAACTTCCCATTTACTGGCTCCAACCAATCCATCCTAAAGGTTGCCTTCTTCTCTTCTTTCCAGCTATTATGTATTGATTCACTCCATCCCACAGAGTCTATAAAACTGGCCTGCTATCATAGAGCATAGTCTATTTCATTTGAATTATTGTACATTCTTTCATAGATTATTCAAATCTTGGTTGTCCTGATTATCTGCTGACACACTTTGTAAAATTTACAGTCTCGTCTGAGAACACTGAGAACATCTTGAGCATACACTACATTTAGAGTCGTACACCAAAAAATGCTCCGGTCTTGTATCAAAAAAGAATGATCTTGAAATATGCAGGACTACTTGAAATCACTGCTGCTAATTTAATTATTCAGGACATCTGAGACAGCCCCAGCTATGTAGGATTGAGCTCTGAGGACATGTATGGCGTCTTGCGGATGTTGACCCAATACTCTTGCCTCTTGTGGCCGCTGTAACAGATGGGGAGAGGGGAAAGAGAGACACACAGCGAGCCAAACGACAGTTTAACATGGAGGAGTTTGAGGCAGCTGCTGAGGAGAGGGACCCAGTGAGTCACGCAGAGGATGACACCTCCAGAGTCATGGAGGAAGAGGAGGGAGCACAATCAACTGCAGGGTCAGCGTACAATCCTGAAAACCCTTATCATGTGAGTACCAACTTCATCAACAACACTGTTTACGATAAACAAGGCTCCAGAGCTGGTGAATGTTTGATTAACTATCAAGAGGCGTGTAGTGAGCCCTGAGGCAACCCTTAAAGTAACATTATGAATTGAAGTTTCACTGTTTTGTCAACACTTTTACAGATGACTTCATAACACCATCCTTAAGATGCCAGCCTTGTTAAAAATGTAGTCTCACAGAAATAGAAGTGCATGGTGTGGAAATGTATTAACCTGGATTAAGTCCTTCTGTCAGCTGTGGGTACATTCTGCTGCTGCTGTTGAGTGGGAGTTATATTAGTGGCCATAATTACAGGGCAATGGGGTAACAGCTGCCATTCCAAGTTGATGAACTCATGAACTGAAGTGAAAATTCCCATTGGTTATAAAAATTCATGTTGCCTAAGAGAACTGTAGTCACGTGTTTGGGAGGATGAGAAGTTTTTGAAAACATTTGAATTGCAAATGAGTATAAATTTAGAAAAAGATTGCTCTTAAAAATTAACATTGCTTCCAAATTGCAGCGCAGCGGCGGGGCCGGAGCAGACAGCGCCATGACCTTTGACACTATGTTAGACCACCAGGGGATCTGCTGCTCAGAATGCCAACGCAGCTACACTCACTGTCAGAGAATATGCGAGCCTCTGCGTGGCTACTGGCCCTGGCCTTACAACTACAGAGGATGCCAGGTTGCTTGCCGAGTCATTATGCCCTGTCGCTGGTGGGTGGCACGCATTTTAGGTGTTGTGTAAGAAAACACGCTACACTTGTGAGAGAACATAGCTTTTTTTTTTTCAAAGACCTCCAAGGTCTCTAAATTTTCAGCTTTCATGCAGTTATGCATGCAGATGTGCATTTTCTGAGTTTGACTGTTAAGTACCAGCAGAAAGTTACACCTGTTAGTATGAAATGCAGATCCCGATGTATGATTATCTATACTAGATGACAAATATTCAGTATATCAGTATTATCAATATTATCTATGACAAATTGTACATATAAACAGGGCTTTCTCTTTGTAGGGATATACTACTTCTTTACATACAGTAAAACTGGAACACATAAATGCTATATCCCTGTTTGTAGCAACAGACTCACAAATGAACACACTCATTTTTGTAATGCCAAGGTTAATGCACTGTACTGTGTTTAATGGAAGGTATGGGACTGAATCCAAAGGCTCAGCAGATCATGTACCTTTTCTGACTGAGTAGGCTTCAATAAATTCTAATTACAGTATTTGCTGGCTTTGATGTACATGTTTTTTTGTGTCACATCTTGTTTCCATGGTTCCACTGGGTGCTTTTCTGATAAAACTGAAGTGACAGCAATGGTTGTCATAACTTCCATTCACAGCTCAGAATTAGTTTGAGGGCATTGCAATTTGTGCACACTGACATCTGCATTGATGTGAACTAATGTGAGATGAGTGTCATGGCAATGATGGAAAATATTTCCATAAAAGCGACATTTTTTATAAATAAATAAATCGATATTTTTTCTATGAAAAGAGAGAAGTGTGGATGCTAAGCTACCAAATAACATGATCACAGAGACAGGCTTTTTTTTTTTGCACAGCTGTTATTGGGGCTTGTGGTGTAGGCTATTCTG
The DNA here is from genome assembly GCF_020085105.1 of Siniperca chuatsi. NCBI lineage: Eukaryota > Metazoa > Chordata > Actinopteri > Centrarchiformes > Sinipercidae > Siniperca > Siniperca chuatsi. The sequence goes on from NC_058053.1 coordinate 16,353,826, forward strand.
AATACCTCAAAATCAAAAGAAATCAGATTACTATCTCTAAAGCCATATGCCAACTTTCTAAATAATTGAAAGGAGCCATGTTGCGATCAAGACGATTTCACAGAGGGTGATCCAGGCACATCAAATTACAACAGATGTGAAATTGCACCATATCTGCCACTAAAGCTGCATTGAAACTCTGAAGCAGTGTGAGGAAACAACACAAAGAGATGCTTGTCTCTTTGCTTGGAGATCTTTCCTGGTTTTCATGGGGGCAGAGGTGTTTATCACATCTGCAGTGCTGATAAGACGGCCTGTGTGCTTCCGTAGGCTATATAATATTAATCCCTCTCCCACGTCTGCAGATGCAGTTAAAGGAAGGTGACAAGCATGACATATCCAGGACCTCCTGATGGCTCGTGCTCTGGAGTGCAGCCGCTAAAAGAGCCCCAAGTACCCTCAAGTGATGTAAATTTGCAGGGGGAGTCCAATTTCCATCACAGCACTGTCACTGCCATGGTCATTAAACTAAATCATCCCGCTGTGTGTCACACAGCTCCCATTTTAAAGTCCCCTCAATAATGGAGTTATACTTGGACTGCAGATTGCAGCACAACAGTGAATGTCTGACCTGACAGCAGCTGTAAGAGTATCCAGCGCATTATTTCACCTTTAGAAATCACAGGTAGACAGTGTATATGGACATAAGGGATACCTTGAAATGATTCATTAATTGAGAGTCCTTTTTGTATCTTAGTTGCACAAGCTGCAGTTCAACAGGACTATATATAGAATCTCTAAAGTTAGTAGCTGCAGCTGAATATGATGTGTTATGTGCCTGTTGCTGTCTGCGGTTTTCTTGGGTTTCACTCAGAATATGTTGATACAGCAGCACAAGACAAAGGGCTCTGAGTCTAAGCTAGACAAAGGGAGATGAAAAACACAAAGCAAAAAGAAAAAAACATATCACCACAAGCAACAACTCAAAATGGCATTTAAACTGAGAAAAAATACATAGCTCAGAACAACAGAAGTTTTGTTATCCTGAGGCCCTGTTTCTAAAAAACGTGTTTCCTTTTGCCATTCCTCTCCTAAGAAGAGAAATGTACCCCCATTGAGTAGAAAAGACGAATGTGTTGGAGAGCAGCTTCAGTGTGTGAGACAGTGGTGCCTTTTTGTTTGTCTCCCCTCTGGAGCCAAGCTTACCCTGGGAGCCCTGCAGGCCAGGGAACAAACAGAGCTTTGTGAGCACTGACCCACTGTGCCCAGCAGCCAGACTGCAAACCTCCACTCCTGTGCTAATAGGAAACCACAGAAAAGGAGTCTGCAGTAGCCGAGGGAGGGGAGCTTTCTCGCATCCACCTGTGCTTTCATCATTGCCCATCAAAACAAGCACAGTCAGGCAGGGTGCTGTGGTACTCTGGTGGCCACCGAATCAAAAGCTTTTTCACCAACATCCTCTTGGCACCAACACTCAACACAATGCATTTTGGATATCTTAGCTGGTGATTTATTCTGTGGCATGGATTTGTGATAATCAAGCCCATGCACTCACTAGAGCTCCCTATAAATATGTCAATAGCCTGTCATAAATTTGCCTGTTGTTGCCCAAGAGGCATTAGAAGTGTGAATAGAAGTGTGAAGTGAACCACTCTAGCAAACGTGTCCTACATTTGATTGCATGTTTTCCATCATCATCCAGACATGAATGAAATAAACAGTGACAGTCCATTTTGCACCTTAACCAGAACACAGAAACCCTTTTAGGCTAGTTCATTATGTTTTTCTGCAAGAAAGCACTGCAATACGTTTATAGATGCTGGAGTCGTGAAAAACCTGTAACCTGCGGTTTTGTGCTGGCAATAACAAGCCAGGCACAAAACATTTGCCTTTTCTTTTCTCCTGAATGGTCAGAAATAACATGGCTGGACGAGGAGGGGGGTTTGGTACAAGGCTTAAATGCTTTTTAATCCCATGGTTGAGTGACCACTTGCAGCTCTGCCCAGTAGTCTGACTCTGCCTGCCATTTGCAGGTCTCTCTGAAGTTTCCTTGCCATTGGCTAGAGTGTCTGCTTCTCTCTCTCTCTCTCTCTCTCTCTCACTTTCTCTCTCCTATTTAGTATGCAAGCCCCAAATGGCCATTAATTTAATGCCTGCTGGTATTGTATAAGGAAGCCTGTCTTGTTTATTTCACTGTTTGTTAAAACTGTAAATATTGTCTATAGACCTACCTGCACTACACTTTCTATGTCATGAAACATTACAGCAATTGTCCTGGGTGACTCAATTACTCTGCACACACTGCAGGGATTTTTTTTCTGTGTATTGCACTTGGTTGCATGGTGTCCTTGTTACACTCAAATAGAAAGTAGTGTGATGTAGGTCTAAATTGGACACAGTGCTGAAATTTGCACCATTGTTTTCCTTGGGACACACTGTATATGTGGTGGAGGCACCCAACCTGCAGTGGATGTCAAGAGTTCCTCACAAGAGCTGGGCAGTTATCTTTATAACACAACAGACATGGGCTCTCTCAGAGGTCGCTGTATAACCAACAATGTAATTATTAATTACCTCACTCATATCATTTTTTACCCTGTCAGTGAAACATGATTTGAAAAGACATGCCTATGGCATCAATATTAAAAGATTCTCTATCAAAATATGGCATTTGTCAAAACTTCAGTCACTGTAGGAGGTACCCCAGAACGCACACATCCTCTGGTGGGTGCTTAAAAAGAGCTATAGATAGCTCAAAGCAGGAACAAATCAAGACTTCACATCTACAAACTGTAAAAAAAAAAAAAAAAAAAAAAAACAGCTCCTCCACAAAGCAATGTCAAGAGGCTTGCCACATGAAAGCAGAAGTTGTCCAAAGAGTTGTGGGAAGTACTGACAAAGTTTATGAGAAAAAAGTAAATGTGTTTTTAATCCTCAGCAGCACGTGCAACAATGAGGGAGCCTGAGCGCTTAGATATGCCACCCCGGGGGCAGGATCTATACTTAAGGCTTACAACAGCCTCATTATCTCCCTCAGCTCACATCAGATCCTAGCAGCAGTTTGTCACAGGCAGGCTCTTCTCTGCCAGTAGGCATCAGACCAGTCCTCCTGCAACACTACTGTACATAATTGCCATATGGACAGCATTTTGAGCCAGACTGAAGACTAAAAAGTCCTCCAGGCAGATTCCCCAGATAACTAAATGAATATTTTATCTAATTTCCATCTAATTTGCACCACATTATTATACAGAACTGAAATTTTTAATTAATTGATAGAACAGATCAAACACAGGTTTACACTTTGATTTTCGGGAGCTGTTATTTTGATAATTTGCATGACTTTTTTCCCATGCCAAGCTTTTTAATCTCCCAGAATTTCGGCAACTCCATATAGAAACACTATAATAAAACATACAGCAAATTAATAACTGTCAGCGAACATGAAATGCTTGTCTTGCTTGTGTGAGCAGTTCCAGTGAGAAGTCCTTTTACCTGCCACCCCACTGATTAATTAATTTCACACTGTTTAATTAAATCCACAGTCTGGGGAGTCTGGGCAGCACCATGGGGAGCCCTATCTGAGCCTTGTGTGTACAGAGATTACTAAAGAAGGTCTCAGACACCCGCTCTCTCGCTGATGTTGACACTGACGTCACCCTTCTCAAGATACCAGAGCATGATTGTGTCAGTGTCATCTGGCGGTTATGAGCTTTTACTGCTAGGGACATGATAGCACTGCACTATTTGTTGATTATCTGCTGGCATTTACAGAGAGTGGAGCGTTTGACAGCATTTGACACAAATTAGTGTTTGACAGAGCGTCTGATGAAGTGTGCTGCTGCAGCATGTAAACCTTCGATTTCCAGTTAACTGTACGAATAGAAATGAAAGCCATCCAAAGTGCCATAAAAATGCAATATGAAATTTAAAAAAGTCTAAAAAACATAAAATATGAAGAAAAAGGAGAATCCAAGAGTACAGATTTCAAAATATGTACATACATATACATAAACACATAAAATACATGGACCATGTTGTTCTACTGTAGATCAAAAACAGTACAAATTGGCTTGAGCGTAAATGAGCATATTGAACTCCCGTATCCTGTGCCACACTGTTGTATCCAACAGTCAAAGCGTCGGAGACACAGAGACACTTTCTCTCTTATGTCAGAACAGCGAGAGGTGCACGGGTGTGTGGCACAGCAGGCAATATGACTGTGTGGGCTGGAAAGCACACATGTTACTTTCTCTGTTCTCTTGAAACATATTTTTGGCACCTCTAATCACAAACACACTTTTGAGTCAGATGGCTCAAATTTGTCTTTACAGTAAGATGACATTTAAATGATGTATAAATATACAATTTTGAGGACTACGATGTATCTACACACTAAAATTTGAAAGGATTACATTGATTCTTGCTAATCCGTCATAATAACAAACCTAAACCTGACTAACTTTCGTTTGCTCAATCTAGTGTTTATGTGACAAGGAAAGCAAGGATAATCAATTGGGTACATAAAGATGGCAGCCTGCTGGTTTGATGTGATGTGATGTGATGTGGAACCAGCATTTCCTTGTACTTTCTATTTGATGTGCCAAGAGCCATTAGAGCGACAGACACTTTGTACAGTTGCACTGATATGAAAAAGTCATGACATAAAACAAAGTGGGCATTTTCATATACATGGTTTCATTTCAAATTACATAGTTGAACTGTATGTTTATCAGATTCCTTAATTGAAAAATAAAGTAAGGAGTGTCAAAAAAGTAGGGCTTCAATTATCTAAATAAGGCATTTTCCAAATGTGATATAATGTAAAGTAATATAAGATGAAAGTTTAATTTGAGCAAAATACACTGGAACATTGAATTAGCTTATATCATATCATCATATCATATCATAAAGCCATGTCCTTATTACATATCTCTTCTATATAAGCATCACAAACTTTCACACGCTATTCAAACAAACTACTGAATCTTTACAAACAGCTGAGAGTCATGCTCTTTACTTAGAAAACTTTTAATAGACATTCCAGCACACAGCATCAAGACAGTTTTGCAGACTAATACAGCATTAGCTGGAAGAACAGCACTCTATTTGTGCTTGCCTTGTCCTGTGACAGGAAGACCTATCAGGTGCTCATCTCTACCCCCCCTCCCCCTTCCCTCTCTCCTCCTGACCTCATTCTGTCATCTTCGTTTTTCTTCTTCCCCACTCTCAGGTCTTTTATAAAGTGTCTCCATGCATTACACATTTAACAATGCATTAAAAATAGGCCACCATCAATCAGTCATTCAGTGGCAGAGACAGAATCTACTTGTGGCACCAATTTGATATGTTTCTCAAGGTTCAAGAATGAAAGGAACGCTATAAACTCTTAGGCTCCTGTGTATGGGAAACTTAACAGAGATGAAAACACACATTTATGTGCTAATAATACACAGTACCCCATAAAACCCACCGTAATCATTTTGAATTCCCATTTGCTTGATTTCCTACGGCACAGTGTCTTTCCAGAATCCAGAAACAGAATCAAAATAATATATATGCAGGCAGTAAGCCGTGACAAGATTTCTGTTGATGGGTGCCAGGTTAACATCGTGCCCAAAACAGTGATTTGAGAACTGTGATGCATGATACAGGATAGGTACTAGGTAAAATCTGATGTAATGGTTGGGAGTGAGTCAAGCCCAGGGGGCAAATAGTCTGAACAGTCTGACTCCAGGTTGCTCATGCCAAAGCAGATGTTCAACTGACGACAGCAGTACAAAAGACAATGTGGCATGTTATTCACAAGGTATTTTATAATATTAGGATGACATGTCAAGGTTGCTGAGCTACCGATAGAGCAGCTTTGGTAGCTGCTTTGATAGCCATATATATATTTAATAGAGAAACATTAAAGAACTTACAAAGTATTTTCACAGTTCCATATGGGTTTGTTAACACAGTAAGGTGTTCTCCTGCTCAGGTAGAGGTGTGGAAGTCTGCTTGTGACCTTTGATGTTGCAGCTCTGCTCTGAGGCTTGATCCTGCATTCTGGACTTCAAAACAGACTGCACCTCGTCATGGGTAACAGCTTGAACAGGTAGACGCCAACTGCACAGACATGCCTGAAGGACCACACACACAAAGACATTTGGTCAGAGGACAACACACATTTACCGTCAGTATGTAGTCATGCAGTTTTGTCTATTTGTATGTCTTTGAATAATGATCTACAGTAACAGCCTTGTTGCTTTAACACAGAACTGCTAATTCAGAGAGGACATAAGAGAAAGCAGTTCTGTTTTATTTCTGTGTGTAGAGACATTTGTTGAACGCAATCTTAAGTTTGGGTTGTCTTTTAATTAAATAAAAGGGATATATTGAAAGGAAAAAGACATATACATAAAATGTAAAAAATAGATGTGATATAAAAACCATTACTGCCGAGGAAGAGTAGTTCTTCATGCACTGTGGTGTGCAAAAACGCAATGACAGCCAAAACAAATCAAAGTATGTTTTAGATATGCCTTTCTGAGCTAGTAATACAATAAAGGCTTTAAAAAAATTCTTTTGAAAATTGCCTTGAAGCTATGTTTTCTTCTTCCTCATAACACATCACTCTGATTCAGTGATGAACTGTCTGGTAGATTGCCAAGTGTCTGTTTTTTTCCCCCGACAATGTTTTTCCAGACCATTTTCACTTATTATCCCCTCAGGTCATTGCGTGCCCCAGTCTGGCCATTTTACAAACATACTCTGCCCTTGATGACACATTTAATAGCTCATCCAATATGGATCACAATGTTATCAACCCCACCAAATTTGTCTACAATTGAGTAGTGCTCTACATATGGAAAAACAAAAAGTGCATGACAGTATGTCTTACCTTGAAACATCTTTTAAATTTTTTGCTGACTATGTACAATGCAATAGGGTTGATGCATGAGTTGAGTGATGCCGTATTAATGCCAAAATAGTCCAGGACAAGAAAGACACTGAAAAAGGAGGATAAACACTAGGTATTAATCAGACAAAAGAGCACAGACCAAGTAATGAAAAATGAAAAAAAAAAAAGGTACTGAATTCTTCATGCTCACCTCAGTAGCTGACACCTATTAGGATCTTTCTCATCATATATGGTTAATTTCAAGATTCTGCTTAGGTATAGAGGCAACCAACAAAGTGCAAACACGATCACCAGGCAGAAGACAGTTTTTGCGACTTCTCGTCTCTTAAAAAGAAAAGATAAGATCAATGTTAGAGTTGATGTTACACCAGAATATGAGAAATGTGCAAAGAAAGTTGCACAACGTGCTTCAAATTGTTAACTAACAACCTGCTTGGTGTGGTCGCTTAATGTATTCTCAGTATTCCTCAGCATTTTCCTGGTCATGAGCGTGTAGAAGACGGCAGTCCAAGCCAGTGGCATGCAAAAGTAGAAACCAAAGAGCCACCAGTCCTTTACTGATTTATAAAACTGTTGATTAAACATGACAGAGGCCCACAGTCAGTCGGTGCTGCAGAAGACATGATGTTCGGTAGTTGCTAAGTTACACCATGCATAAAGCAATATTTGAGACACACATGTATAGGTTTACGAGGACATATATAAGAATGTGTGTGGCATCTGTTGGATGAAGATAGGAGAAATAATATTAAAGCCATCATTTGTTTCAAGTCCTATCAGCGCTTATAAATATCACTGGTATGTTGGATATGAAAAGAAAATCAAATCAAACACATGTTGATCTGTTTGTTTTATCCTGTTGCATTGGCTGGAGATTATTACATTACCTGCATGATCTGTGTGGTTTGCATGGGATGAAGCAGACATATTCTCAGATGCATGTCTTTATAGTCCATTGTTATCATATCAAAGCCGACAACTTCAGGCACAGCCAGCAGGATAGAAATAACCCATATCAGAGTTATTTCGATTGCTGTCCACAGTGAAACCCCGATGCCTTTGATTCGATTCCAGGATACTACAGCTCGGTATCTGCTAAATCAATGGGAAACTGTTATGGCTTGGGGGACTTTTTGTCTGTAACAATGATACATTTTTCAGTTAAAGAAAAATTTCAAGGGCTAATGCTAAACAACTCTGTCTGCTTGATGAAATACAGATAGTAGCCAGCATATACTATTTTCTTGTAGGGCACAGGACAGTGCTGCTTATCTTCTTACCTGTCAACACTTAAAGCACATAAGCTCAACACAGTAATTCCAACAGTGGTTTTCTGTATGAAGGGGACAAGTTTGCACAGCACCAATCCGAATGGCCAATCTTCTGCCATGAGCTGAAGCAAAAAAAACAAAGAACATTTTTGGTAAAAAAAAAACCAAACAAACACCCACAATTAATTCAAGGTGAGATTGAAGTTTAAATGGATAAAAAAAAGTAGAGAACAGGATAAGGTGCAACATTGTTTTGCGAGGTGAATAACTTACTCTGTATGCGTTGATTGGAATGTCTATCACAATGTGGATTAGATCCCCCAAAGCAAGACTCGCAATGAGAATGTTTGGTCCACTTCTCATGCATTTGTTTACATATATGATTTTCAGTAAGGCTGAATTTCCCACAATTCCAACAACAAACACAACAAGAGAGACTATAGTATTGACATATTTGAAGGCGTCTCTGATTCCAGCTGACTCCAAGCACATAGGAGGTTGTGGTGTTTGTGGTCCTGCTACTCGGGGTGGATGAATTGAGCTGTTGGATTTCTGTTTTTCCAGTATTAAAAGACCAGGAGAGGCTGTTTCAGAGAGTTCAATTACAGGGAATGATCCTGAATGCTGATCACTGGCCTCGCCTCTGATGAGAATATTTCCCAAGCAAAGAACGAGAGCCACGGTCCACATTGTTGATGATTTCCTCATAAGGTCCTGAAAGGTTTTTGCCAGCACTGGACTGAAACTGAGAGTGAAAATAATTAGCACAGCATCTTAGCCTTGGGATTTACAGCAAAAGCATTTAGGTGAGGTAAAGGATTAATTTAATTTGCTGATCAAAAGGCACAACAATAAATAAACAGCACTGATACAATATGATACGCTGAATTATGCCAGCTTACCTTTAGATGAGCACATACAAACTCTGCAAGAAAATAATCTCTGTAATACCTAAAAATAAGCTGTATTGTACATAAAGGACTGCTCTGCTACTATTTTGTTGCTGTGCCTATTATAAATGTTAGAACCCAGCAGAGGGAAATCAGGGTTTTATAGACTAAGGTATTGTTGTCAGCGTTAGTCATCGATCTGTCAGTAGTGACTGTAATTACTTCCTTTGATGCATCATCCTCAATGAAAGGATAGTGTTGAAGTGTATTATCTGTTATCGCAGAGTGAGATCATTTTATAGGCTTCAGTAGGGATATTATGTTACAGTTGTTTCCCCCTCTTTTACTAAAAATGTAGTGGTTATCTTGTTTGACATAAAAGTTCCACACAAAATCTAAATGTAGCAAAATGTCTATTTTAGTTAAAAGACAATGTTTTTTTGCTTACAGCCACAGAGCATCTATCACTAAACTTAGAAGTCATCATTAGTGAATGTAATGGGAACAGGAAAAATGTCTTCTGTGAATATATGACATTTTGGATGTACATGAGCCTGATGCAAAACTACTGCCAGGCAACTGAACTTGAACAATAACAAAAATGATACAAATGGAACCGTGCAATATTCAGTGAGTGTCCTCTAGAGATTTTGCTTCAGTTGACATATCACGTTTTTTTAAAAATGAGTCAGTCTCCATCCTACCAGAGAGATACTTCCTCTCCTGAGAGTCCTAAAGAAGGTGACTTCTCTCCTCGACAGCTTTATGACAACCCAAAGAGCCTGGAGGAGCACGAGACATGTGAAGACCAGAAAGATCCCATTGTTGATATTATACCCGACAACTACTTCAGCTCTCTTTTGAACACTCAAATCTGTGCTCCGCTTGCGACAAATGACCTTGGGAAACTATGTGCTGCCATGCTTCCACAAGAACAACCGATTACGAAAAGTGAGTTGGTTGAGTTGGATATGAAAAAGTACGACAACTGTTCACAGCCAGGCTGTCTATATACTCTACATTATTACTTTTTTCCCCATATAGGCCATTGGAGAGAACCAAGATGCTTCAGTACATCGCCTATAAAAAAGAAGCTGTGAGGAACATTTTTAATTTACAGTAGCATGAATGAAAGACCTATAAACATGACAATAATATTCATAACATTCCCTTAAAGGGAGAGTTCGCTCTAAAATCAAAAATGCTGATTTTTCCTCTTACCTGTAGTGCTATTCATCCATCTAGATTATTTTGATGTGAGTTGCCGAGTTTTGGAGATATCAGCGGTAGAGATGTCTGCATTTTTTTTTATATAATGGGACTATATGGCACTTGGCTTGTGGTGCTCAAAGCACCAAACAAATACATTTGACAAACTCTCTCTGTCTCTTTCCAGAAATCATGACCCGGTTACTCAGGATAATCCACAGACCTTGTTGTGAGCAGTTTCATGTAGGAACTATCGGTAGAAAGAAAATAGTTCCTACATGAAACTGCCCACAACAAGGTTAAGAGGAAAAATATGTATCTTTGATTTTGGGGTGAACTGTCCCTTTAAGAAGTCTTTTTTAGTATGCTGTAAAATTGATCTGAAACCAATTTGTGATGCCTGGCCTTTGGTCTACGCTGTTCTTCGATGGTCATATTATGACATTTTCCTGGTCAAGCTGGTCAAAGCAGTTAAAAAGCTTTTCGGCCTGCAAAAAAAAAAATAGTAATGTAATCAACATTATCAATCAGCAAACTTGCAATCCATAATTTATATCCCAGCATGCACTGGGTGAATGGTACGGTCCCCACTATGTGAAATGTATCCCCTTCAACTTTAGCCTCTTACCTTGTTAGCTACTTTTAGCTCAGTAGGCAGCTGTTTTAAAAGCTCTGATAAAACCACTGAACGCTACCTACCCAGCACCAAATGGAAGACTGATAAAGTTAGCGAGTAGCTGGTGAAGAAAGTCAACAAATACTAGCTAAACACCAAGATATTAAATTAAGAGTTGAAGAGCAAAACAGAGCTGAAAGGAGAGTGAGCACTGGACCGGCATTCCTCAGGTGAACAGAAATATTACTTCAAATGACTCCAAATTATTGCTAATGTTGCTCCATGTCTGATGAATGTGTAAAGACGTGACTGTTTGCTAACATGTTAGCCAAAACAACTTTATGAGATGGTAATTTGTCAGATGTGCGCCTTTTTTTCGCTTGTTGAGGGATTCCTCTGCCCCCAAGAGGCCAAAAAACAATTATTATAGCTGTAAGATTAGTTCGGGTTGAGTTGTTCAGGTAAAGCATTGCTGCAATTCTTTGTCTCCTGTCTCTGTTCTTCTGAGCAGTCCGGTCTCACCAGAGTTCATAGAGGTACGCACGCTGGATGGAAGATTCATTACTTTGGTGAACACTCACACCCAGACAGATTGGGAGTGGGTGGAGCAGAGCCTCTCTTTCAGCTGTCAAGGTAAGCCATGTCATCAGTTTGGGTGCGAAGGGGTCACCTCTTCCTGCCCCCTCTTGCCTCTCATGACTTAGACATCTGTCAAATTCCCAATTATTTCTCTCTTGTGCAGTTCAAAAGGAAATTGAAGATCCCCAGGTGTTGCAGGCAGAGGTGGTGAGCATGGACACTGATTCTTCAGAGGTAGCCTGCTCATGGGAAAAAGTGTGTTTTATGGATTAGTCAAGTGATGTCAATTTTGTTTACTCTGCACAAAATTTGGTAGTAGAAAATAAGTACATTTACTAAAGTACTGTGTTTAAGTACAATTTTGAGGTATTTGTACTTTACTTGAGTAAGTGAATTTTATGCTACTTTATATTGCTACTCCACTACATTCCAGAGGAAAATAATGTACTTTTTACTCCACTACATTTATTTTACAGCTTTAGTTACTAGTTACTTTGCAGATTCATATTATTATTACAAAATATAAGAAATTATGTACTATTATAGATTAAGGTACCCAGCAGTATATAAAATTAGGCAGCAAGCTAAATTAGTTAAAATTACCCACCTTTACCAGCTGTAACATTTAAGTGATATATATAAATTAATGCATCAACAATCATAATCCAATAATATTGTATTAATTATTCTGAAACAGGTCAATCTGCATAATGAGTACTTTAGTAGTTTTGGTACTTTAAATATATTTTGATGCTTAAGTAAAATGTTGAATGCATGACTTTTACTTGTACCAGAGTCTTTCTACATTGTGGTATTGTTACTTTTACTTAAGTAAAAGATTGGAGTACGTCTGCCACCACTGCCAAAATCACAATCTCTACAAAGGCTTTACCATCTGTGCAACATACAGACTTTGCAAGGATAATATATATATATATATATATATATATATATATATATCTTACATCCAACAATCTAAAAAAGTCTTCTTATATTCACATCATGAGACAGAGGATGAAGAGATGCCAAAGGAGTATGACATACCTTGTGTGGGTCCACCTCGTCTCATAGCATACAAGCCAGAGCCAAAACAAACTCATCATGCTGGAAAGGTACCGTCGACTTAGTCCTGTATCTCTATATTGCCCGTAGTGCCTGGAAATGACAGTGATGGCCGTTTTTCATTTCCCAACAGTAATAGCAGCATGTGGAGGCTATAATATCAGAGGTGGCGAGGTGATTGTGAATCTGTTTTTTGCTGCACTGCAGGTTCCAGAGGTTGAATCTAAACAGGATGTGCATCTTGCTCAGTGTGACTATTGCCAGCAGCTCTGTCAGCCCTTCATACAGAGTGAACTGCTGGAAAACGAAACAGACTTTGAGAGGGTGAGTGTAGCTTGTTTACCTCCAACAAGAAATTGAAAATAAATTCATTACAGTCATAATGACTGTTCAGATAACCTTTCCAGAATGACAAAACCATCTCAATCTGTGGTGGGAAAAGCATCATAGAGGAGGAGCACTGCTTGTTTTTTTTCTTTTATTCAGCTCTTTTGTTGTGAGCAAGCTAAACAAATGAGAGAGGTTATCCTGGAAGAGAAAGAAAAATTGGCACAGAAGGAGTCAGGTAGAAAGATTGATGTGAACCTTCATGCACCCGTCATGAGTGAGAGGGAGAGGGAAACTACTCAATTGCAGGCAAGGAAGAGGTTAGTAACGTGCATGCCCTGTCCCTTCTGCATTTATTTTATATGTTGCGAGGAGCGTGTGGAGGGCTGTTGAGGACATACATGAACAGTAACTATACTGTATGGCATATATATTGATACTGATTGTACTATATTGCATGCCATAAAACAACTCAATTTCTCTTAGTGTTGACTGTAGCAGGAAATATGACGTGGCTTCTGAATTTGGTTCTCAACATGCCCTTCAAGTTTTGGCGTTGTATTGTACATTTTTCCCTTGCACTTCTGCAGAAAATAACTTTGTCAATTTTTAATGTAGGTTGAGACATTTGCAGAGAAAAACTAAAAATGAGAACTTGAATAAAGAATTAAGTAAGTATCCAACCCGAGGCCCTAGTCTACACAAATTAGTACAAATGACAAAGATAGTAGTATAAGTATGCAGTCTTTCATGCTTCTCATTGACAAAACATCAATAAATGGATATTCTCCTTCGTCTGCTCAGGCCTCAAAAATAAAACCTCCGTCAGGCAGTCAAAACAGATTCCCTACATCAATGATGAGCCTCACATTCCTCGGAATAATATCAGATCTACACTACAAGAGGAGACAGATGGTGAGCCAAAGGTATGTTTGAAGATATGTTTTCAAAATGGCTTTGTTGTTGCCATGGCCTCTCTTATATAAGAATAATTGCTTTATCGTCAGTGTATTTACCAGAAAAGTTATAAATAACTTGACTATTTTGTGTCACAACTCAAGGAAGCAATTAAGAAGTTCTACAAAAGTGGGAAATGTTTTCTCACCTTATATCCAGACGGAACAGGTAATGTTTTGTATCCTTTTAAGCAGTGCATAAAGTGGAAGATCAAGGACAAGGTCAGAGTACTTAATGAGAGGGTACACATTTGTTCCCTTTGATAAAAGGTTTGTACAGTGTTAATGATCCTTAATAGACAAAGTTATCCTTCTGGGAAAGCAGCCATTATAATATCCTCTGCAGAAGCTGATGACTTCACTTACATAATCTTGGAGGACAGGGACATAGCACCCAGCATCAAAGGCATTTTCACAAATAAAGGCCACTCCACATGCTACCATCCCAATGGAATGATATGGTAATTGTTACCATAATAACTGTTATTATAATAATTGAAACAAAGTTCTTACCAAAATAAGGCCTTAAAGGAATAGTTCCACATTTTGGGAAATATGCTTATTCACTTTCTGGTGGAGAGTTAAATGAAGTTGATTGATACCACTCTCATATCTTATCAGTAAATGAAGCTACAACCAGCCGCTGCTTAGCTTAGCTTAGCATAAAGACTGGAAACTAGGGAACTGTGTCTGAAGGTACCAAAACCGTTAAAAACACCAATTTGCTGCCAAATTAACCAGCAGAGACTCCAGGAAGTTACTGGTCCCAGACAAAAGTAGTCTTTAACATGTTAATTAGTGAGTTTTAGAGATGCTGGTAGGTGTATTTTGTTATCTTCAGACACAGGCTAGCTATTTCCCCCTGTTTCCAGTCTTTATGCTAGATAAGCTAACCGGCTACTGGCTGCATAGTGTATTTAACAGATAAATATGAGAGTGTTTCAATGTTCTCATCTAGCTCTTCGCCCGAAAGCAAATAAGCATAGCCTATTTCCAAAAATGCCAAACTATTCCTTAAATTCAATTAGTTAATCAGTAATCAAATATTAATGTTTTATGTGTTTTAGTGTTCTTTTTGACCCGAAATAGCTTTGTGATTAACCTGCTGCTCTCATGCTACAGGTCAGGATGTGCGTGTTGCTAATTTCTGTGGTGTGTCTAAAGGTTGAATCTGACCCCTGTTGGAGGTCTCTGCCTCAGTGAGACAGGAGCTATGAAGAGGCGCTGGAATTGGTTGTATTTTGACCCGCATGTACGTAACCTTCCCTTCCAGCCTCTAACCTTTGCCCTGGGTCCACACATCAGTGTGCGTATACACTCACAAGAACGCATGTACATCACCTTCGCACATCGGCAAAACAGCGTGCGCTTCAGTGTGGGGTCAAAGGTTAAGGTAGGTAATGATAAATGCACCATAAATGCACATGTGGTGATTTACTGTTTCTCTTTGTCTTATACATGAAAAATATAGGAGCCTCCATGTCAACTGCATGCAGCAAAGTACAGCAGCCATTAATGATTTGCAATATGTGCACAGAAAAAAAGAATACATTTGAAAAGGGACAATTTTATTTTTCTTTCAATGCAGCTCATTTATCCAGAGAGCCATGACAAGCTGTGGCAAGACGTTCTGGAGAGATATATCCAAATGAAGAGCTCAGAGATTTACTCTCTGCTTGGCCAGATGCAGACCTGCATGTCCCACCACTCTGCAAATCTGAGCAACATTAAGCCACATTACAGTTTCATTGCCCAGACGCAGCGGCTTAGCAGACAAATGGAAAAGGAGAAGTCACCCGAAAAGATAAAGGAGCATGTAAATTAAGAGAGAAATACAGAATTGGCAAATGCTGATATAATTTGTGGCTGTGTTACAGTTTACAGCCTTGTGTTATTTTAAACCTCTGGAGTATCTGGTGCTTATAGTCATTCACGGTTACATTTAGACTGCAAAGGGCTGGAGCTTTATAGAAAACGATTTATGGAAGATTGGGTCAATTGGTTTGGCAATTCAGAAATTTCTGTAAACAAAGCTGTTCATAGTTAAAATGAACTAAAGGTGAAAATTAAAAAAAATCTTAGGAAAGAAGCCCAGGTTGTCTGTGTTTGAGCCATATTTACAGTATTTAAAAAGACCACTGGGAGCAAATTAGTTTATACCTTCCATAAGATCTGCTGTGATGGATTCAGAGCTAAACTGATTGCTTTTATGAAAGAGAACAGCTACACCACATAATTGAATGATGAATGAGACTGAAAACCTCCAGTTAAATACCTCTCCTAACAGCGTGACCAAGACCTTCAACATTGTTTGGAGACCAGAGTAATATTTCCAACACCTGACTTGTTATTGAAGCTAGTTCTTGTCCTTTCCTAAATAGAAAAACACAAGTTGTACATACATGTCTTCTACTTTATAAGAGCACAAACAGGCCAGCAGGGACAATAAACAGGCAGTAATCCATAAACACACAGAGTTTAACATAAATCCCCCTCATCCCTCTCTTCATCATCCATCTAATCCCACCTCTCGTTTCCGAAAATCATCACATGCCCATTTTCCCAGTTAAAACACTACTTTTCCAAACTAGTGATTACTAGGCATTTTTATGAAAACCAACTACTGGCAAACACCAAACAGTAGTAATAATAACTGTTCATCTGCCCATGAACATGCATGTTATGTTACTGTATTGTAACATAAATAACCATTCAGTCAGACATGTCTCCAATACAAAACCTAATGCGATCCTGGTATTGTGTTACTAAGGTTTTTACAGGCAAAAAGCAAGGCTTCCTTCGGTTCCATTGAGTAAAATGGCATGAGATTAAGTTTTTAATTGGATGTTCAGATTCTGTATATTATTTCTGATTTATTTAGGAAGTAAACATAATGTATTTGCAAATGCTAAATTGCATGCATTAGAGAACAATGCTTTGTGGTGTAAAGCTTACCAATATACAGACATAGTAGAGTCTGAAGCCAATATTAATGAGTGCTACTCTTCTCTGTCTATTGCAGCTTATTTTCATATTGCAGACATAAGTTTTAGTCAAAGTAAACTAACGTGCTGAACTATAGAGGGCGAATGTGGTAAACATTATACCAGCTAAACATCACTATGTTTGCATTTTCATTATGACCTTACAGTCATTGTGAGCATTTTAGTTAGCATTTAGCACAATCAATTTCCTCAACAACTCAAACACCTGATTTTAGTAAACATTCAAGAAGAAGTAAAGGCTGTGAGAGACAGAAAGTATGACAAACTCTACGGTGCAGTTTCGTGGTACACACCATGTCAAAATGAAAAATACCCACGTTAGTAGCATCCCTTATGAAAATAAAACATATATGATGGTGGATATCACATAGGCTCTCCAATCAACATATTCATGCTGTGTCAAAAGGTACCTACAGTTTGTGTAAATTGAAAAGAACACATCTAGGTCTGATCTTCATTTCAATGCATTTTCAGTTTACTAGCTGATGACATTACATCAGCAACATTATTTTAATCTATACTATAACTAGCCTAATCTTACAGTCAATTGCAGACTACTGTAATGATTTATTTCCATTGTCTAATTATGTACAGTACTGCCCAAACACAAGGTTTGCAATTTGAAATTTTTAAGAAAAAATACTATACTACCTAGTATATGATAGAAGCAAAACAAATCATTGAAAACACTAAAAAATATACTGTATATATAAAAGATGAGATGTAATTTAACAATGTAATGTTATGACTTGCACCACCGAATGTAATGGCAATGGTGAGAACTACAGAAGAGATCAAATTAAAGAAGTGGTAGATTTCGAAGAACCTCAGTAGTTTTTTCTCTCTTTTTCTCCCATTTCTGTGTGTATGTGTCTACCATAGAAACAGTTGCTTTTTGTTCTATGGTTGCTATGGTACACTATAGGAGCAAAACATGCTGTTTTTATTTGGCAAATCTGTATTTGATTCAAAATGTTTGGGGTTTTTTTTATTTGTGGTTTCTCTGCTCACCTGTTTCACAATTAATCAAGAATATCACAAAGGTGAAGATGCAAACACTTAACCCACTGGGCAATTCAGCTGAGATGGATTCAACAACAAATCCTGGACTTGCAAATAAACAGAGGTTAGGAAAGACTTTAGTCAAAAATTCAACTTCAAACAAAGTTGAAACAGCACCTATCTGATTCAGTCTCTAAATATGAACATCATGCTTCCCATACAGTACAGTAGGTATTACTTATTGCAGGGCAGTGGTATTGGATTGTATTATATTGTACAGGTGCTTGAGTTACCCCCTGTACATGTTTGGGCTAATTAAGCTGATAATGAAGAACTGGTTCCAGTGTAAGCTCATGTGAATATCTGACGATCCACACGTTTGACGGGAGAGTTGTCACCAGAATCAGCGTTGGTACACAGACTGACTGGAGACAAGAGGAAGAGTGCAGTCAAGGTACGGTTTCTTCACATTTCATGCTAATTATGAATCTCTGACCTCGGTTGATAAATGGCTGTGAATGTCTTAAGATAATTTTGCATTTTCAGACTATAAATACCCAAACCAAGAAACATCGAAAGCTCCTCAAAAGAATGTGGGGTTGACATCTGAGCAGATGAGCGTGTTACGGTGGGGTAAATACCCAGAAGATGGTTTACGACGACAAACTCACAATGAGGTATTCTAGCTTGTAAACCCCCCCACTCTCAACTGCAGATGATGTCCTTGACAAAATGAAAGCTTTGCTAGGACACTCAGAGAGAGGTTTCTCTGAACTTGATTGAGTATTTTCATGTCATTAAACTAACATTTGAAATGCACTTTGTGAGGGGACCTTAGACAAATAGTGAATAGCTGAAATTAGCATATATAAGGTCTTTTTGTGTGTTTTAGAGATATATTTACAATTGGCAAAGAAATACTGAATTTGAGTTTTCATAGCCTTGTCTATCCTTGTCACAGTGTCAGTTTTATCTTGTGAAAGATGATATGACATGGTATCCAGAGACATGGAGTTTCACGGTTTTGATTTATTCATGAAGCACAAGTTTAAGACCTCAAAGAATTTAATAAATTATGAAGTGTCTGTTTTTTCTTCTCAGAGCTTCCCTAAAAACATGAAGTCTGAGTTGGAGATATCCCCAGATAATGAAGTGTTGGATTCACTCAGCAAGGAAACTCCCCAAACTCCTGCAGCCTGTCAAGGTGAAACTGAGGAGTCTTTAACTAATCTGGACAAGGTATGGGGGGGGAAATGCCACTTTTAAACCGCTCCTTCCCCTCTTCTCATATAAATGACTTCATTTACGGGACATGCAATTAGTCTACGTTTGTCTCGTATCAAAACTTACCTGTCCTTGTTTTAAAATATGCCAGACTGTAACATGCTTTTTGAGTACCTCATTACCTGGAATATTTGGACACTATGTATTTGTGACACTTTTTGAGAAAGAAAATATGAATTAAAAAAACTAAGAAATAAGTGTCTACTCCAAAAACGTTTTCAGATACCAACCTCAAGTGGATCAGAATCATCAGAGGAGTCGCTGCAGACTGTGTCGAACATTTACTGTGTGCACTGCCAGCAGCTGAAGAAACCGCCACTGACCAGTGATCAGATAGCTAACAGCATTGACCCAAAAGAGGTGAGAGAGTGAGTGTGCAGCTAACACTGCTGTCAATATGGTGACATACTCACGTTAAATAAACACTGACTGAACTGAAAAAAAAGAGTGATTTTGCTCATTTTGACGTTTGCTGTATTCAGTGTTAATGTGTGCAGCTTGGAGTTGAGATTATTATGGAAACAAATAATAGCCATAACAATCTGAATCCTATAAGCAACCTAACACCTTACTTACAACACAGACCATCTGAATTTAAGAGGTGATATTTCCAGGTTGTAATTTCAAGTAGCGCAATTTCAAAAACTTGATTAAGTATTTTTGGTCATGCTAACAGCAATGCCTCAACAACTACTGGGTGGTTGCCAGGACATTTTGTATACATATTCATGGTCCCCAGAGAACGAAGCTTACTGACTTTCTCTTTATTGCCATAATGAGGTTGACATTCGTGGTTTAGAGTGAAATATCTTGATACAACTGGACGGACTGCTGTGAAATTTAGTGCACAAAAGATAAATCCTAATTACTTTGGTGATCTTCTGACTTTCTAAGTCCTTTCTAATTTGTCCAATATTTTTGTTTAAGTATCCTTGGTAGCACAAATGGTGTCTGATTTTCTGATTATTTGACTTCACTTAGATTCTTAAATCAGAATTTGACTCATTGAGCAATTTGAATATTTATCTTTTGGGCACTTGAATTTCCTGTCTGCATTCATGAACTCTTTGTAAAATAAAGTTTTCAAGAACCACTTAAAAACACCTTTCAAAGGGGAATTCAAACCACATGAATTAAGATACATTTCAAAGTGAACTATTTCAATGCTATTAATTATGATATGGTATTTGATTGTTAACATTATGTATTCATGAATGGTTGGATTTTACAATTTGCTTTGCTTCAATAGGAGATGAGTAATAATAAATGTTAATAAACAATAATTGCAAATTTGCAACCAGAGTGTATGATTTTTGTAGCATTTCTAGATTTACTAGTATTTTTTCTCTCTTTGTTTCAGTTTTTCTGCTGTGAGAAGGCATGGAAATTATCAGAGATTTTGCAGAAGGGTGCAGCGGTTATCACTGAAGAAACCGTGACTGATATGGACCCAGCGATGCAGACAGATCAAAGGTCAGGATTGCTCTTGTCCATTATTGGCTTCCACCATTAAATGGTTTTCAAATTAAATTTCCATGCCATTGAATCCTTGGTGCTACATTTTCCATGATACACCACAGGTTGAAAGGTTTGGAATTTGAAAGGAGCTCAGATCATCAGACACCTAAAGCAGGTTACACTTACACACACACCATCCACCACAGTCAGTTATCTTGTGCAGATTAAATTTACTTATCTTTCCCTTTTGTTCATCCATGCCATGACACCTTTAACTACATTACAGGACACACACAACAAGTATCTGCCACCCTACACAATCAACTCTCAGATGATGCTTGGACTGCAGAGAAGGACATTTCATTCCCTGAAGTAGAAATCATGGATTCTGAAAACACTTTCTCTTTCAAAGTAGGACATGCTGGACAGAAGGTATTAGCATATGTTGAAATCACAATTGTTTTTCACAATTGAGGTGAGGCCCTATCATGACTATTGCTGAGAGTATAGAAGCTTACATTAATGAAGAAATCTCTTTGGTTCAACAGAGGACGACAACGCTTGTCAAACACTACAACAATGGTCAAACATTCAGTGTGATTTCACCAGATGGAACCGGGCAGGTGTGGTATCTTTTAAAGTGAATCTAAATGACAATTTACTGCCATGATATCATAAATACTTCATGTTTGATTGCTCACCTTAACCATATTTAAAAGCTATCCTTCTGGAAGGCTCGCTATTCTTGTATCTGCTGCACAATCAGCTGACTGGTCGTGTGTGGTGGTCCTGGAAGACAAACATATGCAGCCTCGCATACAGGCAGTTTTCACCACCAGAGGACAGGGTACCTGTTATCACAACAATGGCTGTATTTGGTATGATTGGTTGTTTAATCATTCCTAATGTTTTATTTCATAGTGTAAATATAACAGCACATTATTTTGTAATTAAAATCTATTTCATTATCATCCGCTCTCTGTAGAAGCATTTCAAGTTTAGTTTATTTTAATTATTGATAAAACTGGCAGAGACAGAAATAACGACCTGTCTGGGTGAGACAATAAAACCCCTGTGGGGCTTATTGTTCACAAGCTGCTTTTCTTTATTAGGGTGAATCTGACTCCATTGGGAGGCACCTACTGCAGTGACACAGGAGATTTGAAGAAACACTGGAGGTGGCTGGACAATAAGCATCATGATCATGTTCCACCCTGGCAGCCCCTCTACCTGACACTGAGCCCTCACCTCAACATCCGCATCCAATCCCAAGAGCACATCTGCATCGCTTTTACCTCTGGCGAACACAGCGTACGGCTTAATGTAGGGACAAAAGTGAAAGTAAGTTAGTGTGGCTTGTGGTATTAATATTCATTTGTAGCAATAGTAGAAATAAAAAGGGATGTGAAGAGTAGATCCAATTTTAGGCCAAATGATTGCTTTACTATATATATTTCCTTGCTGTCGTAGCTGAAGCAAGGCAAAGGTCTAACACTGCCGGGGCCTGACACGCTTCAGAGTTATCTGCAGCAGAAGAGTGCAGAGATCAATGTCCTGCTCCAGAACATCCAGTCCCTCATCACCTATCAAAAGACTGTCAGTCCACGGAAGGTCAAGCCCAAGCAAAGCCTCCTCTCACAGATGGAAAGACGGCGGCTGCCAATGAAACAGCAACAGTCTGCCAAGAAGACCCCCTAAAGCTGATGATGTCCTTGAATGGCAGTTTCTCATTTGTGTGAAGTGACTCGTACTGTAGCGTTCCGAGCATATGATTTCAATGACAAAGTGCTTTCTAGAAATAAAACCAAAGAACATCATTAACCTTTTTTTAATCAGAATGTTCATAAATAGTATAACTGTACATATCATTTTACATGGGACACACCAAAGCAAATGTTATATTGACGTTGTCCTGTTGCTTTTGTTACTCTGTGAGGACCACTAGGAAACATACCCATAAATCATACAGTAAAACTGTCAAGGTCAACGGTCCATTATTTTGTCAGAGTAAAAGTATATTAGTTTCAATCAACTTATGTATAAAAAGAAAAAAGTATAAAACATAAGATTTAATTGTATTTGTACATATTTGCACCAGAATAACAAAAATGTGATTTTGCTCTGAGGGGAAAACCTGTTGGACCTGAGTGTCCTGTAGCACATCAGGCCACCATAGAGTTCTACTAAATGTTACAAAGACTGTTACATTTTAAAATAGAGGAATAAAATATTTTTCAGCATTTTTCTCATTATCCTTCCAAACCCATTGAGGGAATCCAGGCATCAGAATGCAAGCCCCCTTTACTGGCCATTAGCTACCTGGCTGATGAACAACCCTTTAGTGCCTCTATTTGCACACCCCAAGTGTCCTTGTCTGAACACTCTTAATACAATTCACCCCCACCCTCAGATAGTGAAAAATTATTTGTATTCAAAACAATTTGGTGTATTTGGTGTTAAGAGAGATGCTGTGACTGTGATAACAAATCCACCCATGTCAAAATGGATTTCTCCTACATGAAAACAACGCTAAACACAACACCACCTTCAATTTTTGTCAAACTAAATTATTAACTCTGTACCCAAAATAATACCTTCCACTTCCCGTTTGTTATGGACTGCAAGATGAATACCTGAACCTCGACATACTTGTAGCTACTTGAGCCTCTTTGGCCTTGTGCAGGATTTTGTTTTTGCCATCAGTTCAGTGCTCCCGGTCCAGCTTGCAGCTCAGGTGCAGTTCTCTGGTCATCTCGCCTACTCAGCCTCACAGCTCCTGGTCATGGCTGGAGTTGCAACATCCTATATATCCAGAGGGTGTTCACCAGCATCTCCACACCGAACTTGGACATTACTTATTCACAGACAGCAGCAGGTTAATCTGAAAGAGCCGTAAAAAATGATGAGTGCTCACCGTGACTTAGCTGGCACACGTTATCAAACGTTTCTCCACTGAAGTTGCTCTCAGCAGTTTTGGATGTTGCAGCGTTATTATTAAAACTATGTTAGGTGCCTTTGGGTTGTGTTAATCCCACTGTACTGTACCTGCTCCATAGATGGACATGCAATGATTTGAAGGTCTTCTCCGCTGTATTCCTCCTGGAGCAAGGCGTGCAGCCTTTGGAATACTTGCTGGATGTTATTCTGTGGGAAAAGCCATCCTATTACTGAGTGCTGGAGGGAAATTAATATTACATTTCCATCTGGCCTACGTCTCCTCACTATCTTGTTTCCATGTCAACCGCAGAATTTTGTTTCTCTCTCATTCAGCTTCACCTGGCACCTTGATGAACAGTACACAGGCAGCACAAAGATTTCTCTATTAGAGTTCAATCACAGCTAAAGGCACAGTCTCCAAGCCAAATTTTAAAAAAAGGCTCATGACTAGAATTCAAACACAGGATTGTTATCTGTGTCTCTCCAAAATTGATTGACAGGCCTTTTACTACAGTGACTAACCCTCGCTAATGAATAAATGTAATTCATGAATGATTTCTGATGCTGTGAGAGGTTTGTTCACATGGTAATGTCTGCACACACCGCTGCACAATATACCTATAATTTCAATATCTATGAGGAGAGAAACAAAAATGCCTTTCTATCTATGAGTTGAACTCTTCAGTGATACATGTGCATAATCTCTAATTTATATTATTTCAAAACATTACTGATTGGACTTTTGAGTGCAAGCAAATGGTATTCCTGCTTTGTAAATACTTTAGTAAAGGATTTTTTGAGATTTAACAATGACTTGAAAAGGAATTGACTCATGCAGTACATGCTACACCCTAGCATTCCTGCCACCCACCCGGACAGGCTTGAAAAGGATGAACTCTGTGTCTCTATTGGCTAAGTACAAGGACATGCTCTGTAAAGTGCTTGGCAGCTTGCTCTTCATCACCCGGTAGGTAGCCATCACTATATCGTTGATCTTAGCTGAAAAGAGAAAAAAAATAAAGTACTGAGGAAAAAAAAAAGACAAAAAAAAAACATTGACATGCCCTCTAGCATTCACTATAAAAGTTTTGATGAATTACAGTGTGATGCCAGTGGCGTTTCCTGAGACAAATCTTACCTGGCTGTGCCCAAGGTTGCCGAGACAGACTGTATGTGGGACCACCTTGGATAGCCATAGTTTTAAGAGCCGCAACCTGAGCGCAGACACAGTCAAAACAAAACATTACAATTTGAAAAGACTTAATTTGCACCGGTATTACAGTAAGCCATGCAAACAAGAACAAGAAGCTGTGCTGCCAATTGGGCCAATTCAACTTAGACAAAAGAGTGGTATTTACTTAAATGACAATAGAAAACTGAGTGGTGAATAGAAAAAAACAGCAACAAATTATTGCAGCACAATTACTGCATCGAAAGATTTCAGAACACAATAAAATATCAAAACATGTGCATATAAACACACTAATACCTAGTAAACAGAATTAAATATCCTAGATGTTAAAAAAAAAAAGAAAGACATTTTATCTTCAGTGACAATATATTTCAGTAAAGTGTCAAGACCTTCAGTCATCAGTGAATAAGCAAATCATTTTTTTGAAAAAATGAAGGTCAGGATGAGCCGTCGCTGCCTGAAGCTAAGTCTGTCTTCGCTCTAACAATTACCTTGGTGAGAAACTCCTCAGGGTTCCCCACAAAGATCTGAGTCTGCTGCTGGATGAACTGCTCACAGCTGAACTTCAGGTGTCGGTCCACTTCCTTCTTAGAGTCAATGTAGTGCTCCTTTATCTCTGGTGTTCCCTGGGAACCACAGAGACAAAGGGTTTAGCACTATCAAGTGGTGTTTCCCTAAGGCAGGGTGCTATCAAAGTACAAGTGTATGGTACGTTTCATAGAATAGGCAAAAAATAAAATAAAAACACTACCTCCAACAGGAATTCAAGTATGGCGTTGTGACTGTTTAGTCGGAAGAATTTGGGAACAGCCTTAGGGTTCAGGATTTTGAAGGCAGCATCTTAACACAAAGCAGAGATTAAATCTGGGCTGGTGTAGAATTAGAGTGCCCTCTAGTGCTACAAAGTTAATATGACCTTGACTGAGATAAGGGTGATAGGAGGAGTGAATCTGCCCTGTGAGCCATCAGTTAATGTACATTATGATGTTGGATTACACTGTAATTTCCACATTAATTGTTGCCACTGGTGCATGTGATAGGCACAAGTTGCTTAATGAGCATAAGAATGTAATGACTGGCTTTATGGAGCTGAACACCAATGTTCCCTCCACCTTTAATTATCTTACCTCGTGTTTTCTTCAGGTCCAGTGAGATTTCCTTGATGGCAAAATCGGTGTGAAATGGGGCAATCTGTTCACGCATTATCAGCAGGTGCTTGATCAGGAAAAGTTGCCCATCTATTTGTGTCTACAGAAAGTGATAGCACACTGTTAAATCCACACTGCAGGCTGCCAACACAAAAGGGCATCTGCTGACTAGCCAAGCTACAGAGAACATAAAAAGCACAGGCTCAGAGACGATAAGAGAATGTGTCTAATTAATAACTGTTGATTAGCCATAGCTGGAAAGGGACATATTACTGTGACAAAAAAAAGGCAGCTGAAACCATTTATTGCTCATCTAGCAACTAAAACATTGGAAAAAGACATCATCAACATTGGGTGGGAACACGTACTCTGAGATTGATGCCACTGCTTTAATTTGAAGTGTTAGGTTGAAACGGGCCAGTTAGCAACAGACAGACAGCAAATTTGAAGGTGAGAGAAGCCCATAAATAAAGGATGGTCTGCTGAACACTCTGTAGAGCATAATAAACCCACCCATTAATAAACTTTAAATGACATCCCAGCTGCTTTAGTTAAGGATACTGCAGCCGGAAGGAATTTGAATAACAGAGCACATTATCTAAGAGGGAACTGATCTTATTTACTATGTCAAAAGAAAGGCACATTTCCAGCTATTTTGAGAATAATAAAAATCTTAAAAGTTTAGTAAAAATACAAAACCATACTCCATTCCATGTGTGCCAACCTTGTTTTTAAGGATGATATCTGAAGCTTTAAGCAGGGATTGAATGCAGGCAGATAAGGCTTCTTGAGATAAACCCTGGAAGACTGCTCTCTGGAAAAAGACCAAGTCACAGCAAGAAACACAGGAATAAGAAATGCAGAAGTGGAAAAACTATATACCACACATCCTACCATATTTTGGGATAGGAGATTAGAAATTAGCGACAAAACAAAATTGAAGACTCACATCTATACATCTGTAGAGCTTGGACAGACAAACCAGTGTTCGTCTGACAGTCGGGTACCACATGCCGTGCAGATCAGCAGGAGAGATAGATGTCTGTAGGCTTGATGCTTCTACACTCCCTGGATTCATTGTAAAAAAAGGCGGAAGAGCCATCAGGCAAATGACAATAAAACCAAAAGTTGGAAAAAAGCAAGTGTCACAATCTGGACACACAAACCAGCATTGCTATTTCTTCTACCATCAGGATCCTCAAGCTGAACATCAGAAAACATGGACTCTTGTGACATCTGCTTCATCTGCTCTTCCTTCAAGCTCTGAGCAATTCTCTATTGATGATAGAAAAGGAAAGGATAGAGTTAGTAGATAGACAGTGTTAGATTCTGGAAAGTCACGTTTTTCCATTTGCTTCAACAACAGGTTTTTTTAAGGCTAAATGAACATAAGATAAAATTCAACTTGCAAAACAAGTCGTAAGACAGACAGAAAATATCTGTTAGAAATGTCAGATTTCATAGTTTGAAATAGTGTAGATGCAACACATTAAAGAGTTGTTAAATTTAAGTTAGGTCTCAAAGGCATATTTAACAAGGTGCAGATATTCATATGTCCAAAGACCTTCCATGGCTTTAAATTTGCATAATTCAACTTAAAGCATTATGATTTTTCAAGGACCTCTAGATAGAGTGTTACATGTTGGAAAGTCTACAGGTTTTTAAAAGTTTAACATAAAATAAAATTAAACTTGCTTAAAAAAATTTAAAAAAAAACTTTAAAGACAGACAACAGACAGATAAATATCTAAAGAAATACCAGAGCATATGCCTGCACTACAGATGTGAACAAATTTAAGAGCTTTAAAACATTAGTCAAGACTTAAAGGCATATTTAACTGCATGTGCCGACATTCACAAGCCCAAAGACCTTACAAGGCTTACATTTACATACAATTCTTAAAACATTAAGACTTTTCAAGGACCTGCAAACAGTTATTCTTGTTATATCAGACATAACAAGCATTTTGAAAACCATTATCTTAGGCTCTGGGAACTTCTGATGTTTTTGACATTTTATAGACAAACTATTCATCAAAAAACATACATTAACATCGATACAATAACAACTAATGAAAATATTCATTAGTTGCTGTAATTACATCCATGTTGTGTAAAGCTGGTTGGGTAGAACTGATTACAATCAGTGGAGGTTTGTTTCTGAAGATGTTACAAAAAGGAAAAAATACATTCTTTTCAGCACACAAGACTTACCTCCATCATCTCCAGTTTCTCAGGATAGGCCAGATCCCCTGGAGCTGGGTTGTAGCCTGTGATATCAGTCTGAATGTAAATGTGAGTCCTGTAGACCAGCCTCTCCTGGACATCCTCCAGCATCTGCTTCACTACTGCATCAAAGGCCCCCAACTGAGCAGCTACATAAAAGCACACAGAGGTCAGTTTACAGTCGAACCATTATCAAAATCACAACAAACTCTAGTCCAACACTTTGCTGTGAATAGATACATCAGATACAAGACATATAGGGTCTTGAGTATAAAGTTCATGTATAGTGCTGGGAATGGGTGAATGAGAAGTGAATAAGAACCAAAAAGCAAGGTATGTTTCAAAGGAAAAAAAAATCATTTTCCCTCGTTTTTTCCCCCAAAATTGTATGCTTTCACTATAGTTTGTGTTCTCAGATACCAACCCACTTAAATGAACTGTCAACTTCACAAAACCCCTGTGTAATTTTTGATAAACTTAAAGGAAAGGTTCGACATTTTGGAAATAAGCTTTCTTGCCGAGAGTTAGATGAGAAGATGGATACCACTCTCAAGTCTGTCCGCTAAATATGTGGCTACTGCCAGCAGCCGGCTAACTTAGGTTAGTACAAAGACTAGAAACAGGGGGAAAAGGCTAGCCTGGCTCTGTCCAAGGCAACAAAATCAGCCTACCAGCACATCTAAAGCTCATTAATTAACACGGTGTATCTTGTTTGTTTAATCCACACAAAAAGTGTAGAAACTATAACTATAAACTATAACTGCCATTATCCGGGGGATTATGCGCCAGACTATTTCTTGGTCGGGAGTAGTAACTTCCTGGAGTCTCCATTGGTTGCGGGGCAACTGGTCGCGACCAAGAAGTAGTCCGGTACATAACCCCACGTAAAAAGGCAATTTGAAGTTTGTTTTTGCACGCTTCATACATATTTAGCGATTCCAGGCAAAAAGTTCAAATGATTTTATTCGAAAGATAATTTTGTAGCACAACAAACTGTGCCCAAAGTCCAGAGGTGTGCAAACTTTCCTATAACTCAATACTTGTGACCCCATGTGACAAGTGAGAAGCTCTGAGGAGAACAAAAGTTCTAACCTACCATTGTTATGAACGTGGTCTTCCAGCATCTCATTCTTGAGGATACTGCAGAGCTCGGACAGGGTTTCCAGGTGTACGATGTGGATGATTAGAGGCCGGAGGACATCATACAGGGACACACATAACTTCTCTAGCAGCTCGCTGTCAGAGATTAAACATCATTTAATTGCTTTATACAACTGAGAGAAGTCTAAAATTACACTTTCTGTTCATTTCAAGCTTCGAGTTTTCCTTCAAGTTAAGGAATAAAGTAATGACTAAAAATAATTATGCAATTTTTTTTTAAAACACATCAAATACTAAACATAAAGCAAAACTTTAAATCACTCTCTGTGTGTTCAGTGATCGTGTTAGCAGTGAGGCGGCTGCTACTCACTCTAGTTTAGGTGTAGGTTTAGAGAAGAACTCATTGTACAGTTGGTGTTCATCCTGGCACACGTGAACCATAAAAGCACAGCCACTGCGAACCTGTACAAATACACATAATGATCACCTGCTGCAGTGCCTACCAATACTTTGCTTTGGCTCCACTTCAAACAAGCAAACACATCCTCCCACATAAATGATGCAGACACCCATTACAGCAATAATTAACAAGACGCATAACCTTTCGAGTTTCATTAAAAGAAAAATCTCGGACAGGTGGTGCGGCTGTTATGACGTTTGCTGCGTGAAATTCTGACCTTTAATTATAGCATCCCCATCAAGCCAATTAGTGAAGTGCTTTTAAAATGCCACAACAGCGTCAAAATACATAGTCTGTCCAGGTGCCAAAATCTCATCAGTTATGTCTGAGGTATCAAATTAGAATAAAAATATTTAAGCATGAATTAATGTGCCAACCTTTAGGTCAGTTAAATTTTTTAACACTAGAGGAACACAGCATAATAGTCACTGCTTTATAGAGGAGGTATTACAGATTATACAAACAACACTGCACAGTGAACAAAACAGGAGTGAGCTTTGGATGCCCGCTGCACACAATCTCAGGTTATACTCATTTATCATGTGCACAGCTTTGTGTCTGTACCAAACACTCCAGAAAATATCCCAGAGGGGTCATACTGTGCATTCTTTGCAAACTCAAATGTCACCTTACTATATCTAAAGGGCATTTCCGCTGTGAACTAGTCATGCCTTACCAGAGCACAGTGGTCTTTGCTGTTTTGGTTGGTCAGGTCAGTAATGGTGGATCTAATGCTGGGACTGAGGAGCTGCTCTCTCTGGTCATGGTAGCACTGATGGATTTCATCTAGGAGCTGGTGATATCTGCTCACATCAATATAAGGAGGGATGAGTTAATTTAGCACATGAACTATAGAAAAAAAATATATAACAGGAATGCTAATGCTGCTACTTTATTCTGGAGAAATGCTAATACTCACTCTGGAATCTTCTCTGCTCGCTGTTCTATCTGTTCAATCAGTGACTGGAAGAAAAGAAATGTAAATGAAAATTTTTATTTTATTTTAGAATAATTATCCATGCATAATTTCAGTCGGTAATAAAAACATTATACTCACTCTAACTTTAGGTGCAACTGCTCTGAACTTAACATAGTAAAGAGTAAAGGCATTGTCTGCGTTGGTCAAGCCCATTGGATCCTGGGGGAGACAAAAAATCATGATATCATGATCCATTGATATTGGACTAGGCACATACAGTATCAATGCATCTATACACTGTTGTTGATTGTGTAGGAGGAGGAAATATAACTTTTTCTTACCCTTTTCGTTAACTGGCTTGTGAGATTCTGCATAGTGTTTACAATGTGGATCTTCATGAAGTGCATAGCTTTAGAAAGACATTGTTTAAACTTGGCCAAATAAACTGGATAGTCCTTGAAATTGGGCTGCAACCAATAGAGATAAGCAAGTGTTAGACAGCTTTAATTGTGATCACCATTTACTGCAATGCATATGTCATACTACAAAGGTAGCACAGTTCTGCATTTATAACAAGTCAACAGTATATTGTCAAGGCCTTGGTTTAAATTTCCCACTGGAAAAAACCCAGAATACTCTCTGTAGCACAGAGGCCATAAATATGCACTAATTACATAGAAGGCTTTCAAACACATTTACTGCTCAAAAACATGATCTAGTGTTCAATTATTCTATTACTGGTAATAAAATGAGATCTGCACAGACAGAACAGAAAAATTGTCGAGAGTGCAAGCTACTTACATGTGAAGAAACATATTCAATGCAGTCATCCAATTTCGACAGCATCGGTATAAAGCCTTCGCTATTTACAGACAAGGTTGGTGAGTTCAGTTTCTGTAAAGACAAAGAAAAAGCTAGGTTTTGAAGTAATTCCAAACTTAAACAATTATAATCTTCCAGCTCTTGGTCTTCATAATCAAAACACTACTGTCACCACTGCCAGAAATGTTTTGTTTTTACTATGAAACCAGGCCACAGTAAAATCTATTAAACCAGTTCTACAGATTTTACTTTAATATTTCAAATGTTTAGAAGGTGAAACAAAAATCACATTTTAAGAAATAAATAATTACGTAGGAAATGTAGCTGACATCCAAGTTCTTCAGAATAATGCTGTTAATCTGGGACATAACTGCTGATCTTTAACAATAATTAAATCTAATCTAATGAGCAATTAACAAACACACAATTCAAAATGCATACATGTAGTTATCAAATGTTTCAAGATGTAGACAACAAAAAACCCAGCCTACCGTGTTTATGTTTTCTAACTCATTAAAATATGACAGTTTCTGCTGTATGCTCTCTGCCAGGTCAACAAGCTCTGACTGCAAAGAGAGAAAACAACAAACTCCAGTTGACACAATACGGCATGACAGTTTAATTTCAGTTCAAGTTCAGTTCAACTCGAATGGTCCAATCTACATATATTTGTGAACATAAGCAGCTATCTGCGAAACTGCAGCGTCAATAAGATATTAAATATGCCACAGAAAGAATGAGCAGCAGACTGATTTGTTTTGACCTGCAGAATGCTTGCTTGCAAGTTTATATGCAGACAAGCTTTTATCTATGACATGCTGTTCTGAACTAGGTAGTGTACGGTATTTCCCCAATTTCCTAATTTAGAACAGCTCCAGAGTTTAGACCATACAGACATTACAGCTAATGCAGTTTATGGTTTGGGAGTGATGTTCAAGTTTGCAAATGCTAAATACTCAGCCTGTCCTAGACAATATAAGAAAAATACATATATTACAATTTAAACATTCTCTACTCAAGTCTCAGCAATCCACTTATCATGTAGCTTGGGTTAATGGGTTAATAGATGGATAGAACAACTTACCTGCTCCTTTAGGAGCTGTTCACAGGCCTCATGCAAGGTGCCAGTCTTATTGGACACAAACAGATACTGTTTCTGAAGGGAGTCCAAATGCTCCAGAGCAGCACTGACATCTTTCAGAATAGCATCGCATTGTTCCTGGTAGCAGTTTAGATCATCTCTAGTTTTCCTGAAAGGAAGGTAAACATTATCTGTTTGCTTACTGAAAGACAAGACAATGCAGTAAAGCTACCTATTGGTTTGCATGGCAATTTGACAATATTTTAACACTGAGCAGAAAACTGGATGCACTGTTCTTTATGGGTTGAAACTTTCAAGCATGCTGGACTTCTGTGCAACACACAGCCTGATGACCAGAGATCTGTCACAACTATGGCCACTTTTCAAAGCAAACTTGTTGGCTCTGCTTATGATTAGTTACCGTATGTCTGTGTCTGTGGTTTATGTCTAGCCTGATAATCAGACTGAACTGCCATTTCATTCAACTTAATTCATTTGAATCGCAGAACAAATCAGAGATATGAGCAGCGATTCAGAGGTCTGAAACCAGGCTAGATTATGATGTGTGGAGTGGATGTGGGTGTATGAGATGAACAAACATTTGAATGTAAAGCACATTGAGTTTACTTGTCATGAAATGCTGCTATCAACTGTAAATAACACAGTTTTGCATTGTCTAAGGGGTTTGTTTCTGATTAATCCTTTCAAGAAACTATACTCTATGCCTGCCCTCCTCGAAACAAGCATATGGCCAATACATTCAGTATGACACCACAGTGTAGGCATGTAAAGCACTTTAACATTTATGTACCTGTATTTTATGCTGTCATCCTGGTCCATGTTTGACTGTAACTTGGCAAACCAGGAAAAAAACTGCAACACAAATTGCCATTTTATTAAAACCATGCATCTTATTATGGTACAGTATGACTGACTGGCTACAGCACTGTTTACTGCTAGCAAAGACAAGTCACCTGTTGTGCAGTTTCTATCCTGTCATTCTCCATATCAAGCGTCTGGAAACCCTTGAGCAGGACGTCCTCTGTTGAAGCGGGCACAGTCGCTGTGAAGGCGGGCTGCAAGGACCGCGACGAAAGGCTGCACAAGTCCTCAATGGGCAACTGCAAAAGAAA
This sequence comes from Siniperca chuatsi, assembly GCF_020085105.1. Classification (NCBI taxonomy): domain Eukaryota; kingdom Metazoa; phylum Chordata; class Actinopteri; order Centrarchiformes; family Sinipercidae; genus Siniperca; species Siniperca chuatsi. Next base: position 16,387,390 of record NC_058053.1, read on the forward strand.
GCAGGACTCTCTGTTTCTAAACATACCCAACAAGCCTTCATACGAAGCTAGCTGGACGACTTGACGTGGCGTGAGTGCAAGTGGAAGCCCGTAGTTAGCCTACAAGCTAACATTCCGTGACATATTAACTTTAATATCCTGTTTACATGGCAGAGAGATAAACTAAGTTCATACATAGGAAGCTTCAGGGTTTGGTTAACCTCACTGACGTTTAAAAAGTAACTTAGCAACCTTGTTAGCTAGCTAGCTGGCTCTGGAGTCACATCTCACCTCTGACGGGATAGAGAGCGTTTCAGCTGCGGCTCGGATCTCCAGGACAGAGTCCATTTGTTTCTCCGTGAGGGGAGCCATGGCATCGGTGCGACGATCCCATAATGACAGTTTCTCTCGAGTTTCTTTATCTGTTAGCTCCAGGAGAGACTGATCTGTGAACGCCATCGTCACTTTGTATAGCACCAACGTCAGCAGCAACGCGCAGGTACTTCCTGTTCCGGGAGTGTGGGCGGGGCCTGGTGAAGTGGCTGATCCAGCTACAATGCTGTGTTTAATCACATCTCGAAAACAGTTACATTTACACAAGGATATTTTAATGACTACTTTTCATCAGTGGTGGCGGAAGTACTCAGATCTTTTACTTAAGTAAAAATACCAATACCACAAAGAAAAAAATACTTATGTGTATGTTGGTTATAACTCATTCAAATCAAATCAGATCAGTCACTTCATAATTAACTGTCCATGCATAAATAGATTTAGCAGGTTTCAATTGTAACACATAAATAAATAAATAAACAATTAAAAGATAGATAAGTGCTGGAACAAATTTGTTTTAAAAGTTGTATAATCTTTATTTATAATTCATATAGTAGTATATCATGATAAGTTACTCACTTCACATTAGTCTTATTTTGACTGTTCCCGATCAAGTGCTATTCTGTATTTGCCTTGAACTAAATTTGCCTCAGATATCACCTGGATGACAGCTGAAGCCCATAATATAACTATAAACTATCACCCCAAGACAAATAGACCAACATGATAGATGGGATTTCTGGGTGGGACAGATATGGCCTCTGGCAGCATAATAATTTATCACAGAAAATACAAAACCAGCAGGTGGAGCCCTGGGGCACATCTTTAATACTTCAACTTAACACTTTTTCATTGTGTCTGCAATTTTGTTTATTTTATAGTACTCACTCAGAGTAAAGCATTTGATCAGACTCTGTGTAAGTCACATATGTAAATATAATGTGTCTTATTCCCCCACATACAGAGCCTTTAATGTCTGCCAGACTATGTCTGTCTTTTTTTTAGGCATGTAGAAGACAAAAGCACAGAAGAAAATAGTGTCTTTGTCTATTTGTGTTCTTTGCCACAAGGTCTTATTTTTAATCTCATAATGGAAAGCAGACACTGGACAAATATGTTTACAGTTTTTTTTGTTTCAATATACTGTAAGTGATTAAATCTTTGCAAGACCTCACAATCAATGGTTCATTGTCTTGAGAAAAACATTTATATTTTACATCTTTTCTACAACATGTATGTGATAAAATGATACTAAACAGAATTGTAATCTTTTGCATTATGCTTCTATGGTCTTAGGGCATTTTTTATTAACCAAATTATATATTAACTTATGCACACCAACTGATCCCTACATTAGGAAAACATTTTATTACCTAATTAAAAATTAGATAATTAAAAATACTTTTTAGGTTTAATCTTTTTACAAAATCGTTTCTATATGAAACTGTTAATGACACATTTTTAAAAAAGTTTATTAAAACTTTTTAAAAATAGGTTATAATTTTTATTTTTCACTTAAAGAGCTAAAATTATAGCAAAACCAGAACTATGTAGAGATTAATTATGATTACACAAATGGCTTCCAGTATTTCTTTACACACAAAAATGTACACATCTCAAAATCCGACAAAATCCTGGTGGCATTACAAGGAGGAGGTCGTGTTCACCTTTAACAGCTATGTCTGCAGGGTGTCTCACAGAGAGGTCACACAGAGTTCAGATTTTTTTTTCTTTTTGCTCTTGTCTACTTTAGTTGAAAGGAGATGCTGCAGAATTCAAGCCACGTTACTCCAGAACAAAAAGAGATGTCAGAGCAAATCTTGTCAGAAGTTGTATTTTGGCTCAGTGTGGGTCAGAGTGAGTCCTGTAAAGCACGACTGACACTTCTCTCTATGGTGGTGGTGTTTTCTTTTCACTGTGGTGTTGTGAGAGCTTGTTCGAGCTTTAATGAGATCAAGTATAAATGAGTATAAACAACAAGTGTACAGTGTATTAAATTATCATCTCACTGAGATCACTGGCATTCAGTATGTCTTAAAATGAGGAGGACAAGTCACACAGATAATCAAATGAAGTCACTTTTATTACATCTTGTCAGAGAGAAACTTAAATGTAAAAATTGTGATGAAGAGCTCTTTTGAAGGTGAATGATCTTATAATGCTGAACTGTACTCAAGCATTTACAGACAATAAATATTTGAAAATCGCTAAATTGATTTCACATAAAAATTTCTAAGTGAAACTGTTGTTAACTGTTGTTATCTATTTAAGTGTTTTTTCCTTACAAAACAATGACAAGGACACGTTTGCATTATGGTACAAGTGGCTTAGAAATACATTTTATAGGGACAGCTTTGTCCTCTCAAAGTGCTATGACTTAAAAAAATCTTTCAAAAAAACATTACATTTAAAATAGCCTATAATACAACCTTCCAGAAACATTAGAGTCAGAGAATCCACATGTCACTTGCACTTAAAGGTTTATAATCATACTTAACAACACATGAACGCATGTAATATAAATTTGGAAATAAAAAAAGCCTATTTGAAAATATCTCCATGAATTTCAAACTGTAAGCAAACCCTTTAAACCATCCAGCAGTGTAATGTATATACATGTGCAAAGCAAAGAAATACATCTACTTATGCTTGTAAACAATGAGGTGCAGGCAGTCTGGTCTCTTTTTGGGTACACAAAGAAAATCTAGCAGGACAGGTTTTGTCAGTTGGTGTAGTCTGTCCCCTCTAAGTGATCTGGGATGGGCAGTCCAGTGAGGACTGTTAAACACCTGTTCCACACGTTGAACACAGGGCAAACGGGCTGAGCAAAGGCAATGTCAAATGTATACAAGTGCTGAGAGCCAACAGCATCGTAGAAAGACAGAGATCCAGAGTCATAGTCCAACAGTACTCCGAGGCGCCGCAGGTGGGGTGAAGGCTCAATGGGCATCTCCTTACTGTTGTGACGCACCACCCACGAGTTGTTGCATCGAGACAGTACCCAGGAGGCGGAGTTTTTGCCAACCCACTCATGTTTTGGTGCTGACTTGTATGCAATTCCCACTGCAAACCTGCATGCCCAATGGAAAAAAACCCAATGAGATTTCATAAACACCATTACATGTCTAGCATTGTAAACCTGAAACTTTACTGATACAGAAATAAACAAGACCACAACTTGTCTGTACTTAGGCACAGCGGTGCTTTGAGATAAATGCTAAAGTTAGCATGTCAAAATGCTCACAATGTCAATGTTAACATGCTGATGTTTAGCAGATATAATGTTTACCACTAAACACAAAGTACATCTGAGACTGATGGGAATGTCATTATTTTGCAGGTATTTGATCATAAACCGCAAATATTGGACAAATTAATATTTTGACCTGAAGTTAAGGGTTCACCTAAACTATTACAATTCATTCTGTGGGGAATATGAATGTCTGTACCAAATTTCATGTTTCTTCTTTAGTTCAAAAAGTGTGGATTCTACCTTTTACCATGTACAACATTTCATGGCAATCCATCTAATACTCCAACAATACAATAATAATACAATATTCATTGAAATATGTCAGTCTGGACCAAAGTGGTGGACCGAATAACGACATACATTGCCATCCCAAGAGCCACGGCGCAGCATGGCTGAAAACCGGTAAATGTTTTTACCATGTGCTTCCTCCTATCAGAGCTTCCCAGTAATGGCGGCCGCTGTCGATGTAGACGTTTCCTGTGACACCGTAGCTGCTGTGGCTGGAGAAGCGGTCCTGACTGTGGCTCTTCTTGGATGATGTCTCGTCCCTCTCCACTGTCAGGTTGTCATGGGACACCCGCAGCTTCCGGTGAGCTGACTTGGCGTCCAACTTGAATGGTTGACCTTAAAGAAAGGGCAAACAAAAAATAATGCTGGTTTCTAAAATGCATTACAATTCTCACGGATAATGAATTACAGAATAAATGCTGTACAGTTGCTAAACATGACATACTGTTGGTCTTGAGTTTCCCCGGTTCACTGCTGCGGTTTCCAGCCTGGTTTATGGCCTTCACTATGAAAACATACTTGGTGCCACACTGGAGCCCATGCACAGTGTAGTGATTTTGCTTGATGTTTGGCACAATCATCCAGCTATCAGCAGAGTTACACAAACCTGGAGCCCAGACAGACAGAGAGTCACTGACAAAGAACAATCTTGAAAACTCATGTTGAGTTAAGGCCTCATTCGATGTTTGAAATCAAGAAGTGGGACAATGCAGTGTAATTGCATGCAGTGTTTCAATCTATAGCTTCTACTTTTGACTCATAAAACATAGATGCATTGCCACTCATCCAAGTGTGTTTGAGCATTGAGGCAGATGAGAATAAATTGCTTGATCGAGCATGTTGTGACCTTGTTAGAGCAATCAATTCAAACAGTCTGCTGCTCATTTCAACCCCAAGATAATATCGAGCTTATGATGTGCATCTAGATGTAAATACAGTCTGACTGAGCTGTTTTTTCCCAAATCCCTTCCTAGACACTGCAAAAATTGCAGTGTATTTTGGTAACATCTCATTACCCATAAGAGCCAGGACAGAGCTCTCCTCTCCCGCTGCTACAATATAATATTATGTTTGGATATTGTAACATAGCCCCCAAACAATTTAAAGTCCTTCAGTGAAATCCCTTTAAAATCCCTCCATCACTGTCATGTTTCCCACCACAAACATATATACCGTACTTCCACCAGAGAGCTGCATATAGACTTACTGACAACATTAGATTGGCTGGTGAAGATGGCGTACTGAAGTTCATACGATACAACAGAGAATTCATCATCTGATGTCCAGTGAACTGTGATCGTGTCATATGAAGCTGTACATAATTCCTCACGGATTACTGGTGGATTTGGTGCTGCAATCAGAGAAAAAAAAAAAGAAGACAAATGTTGTTCTAAGACAGTAATAAAAGCTGAGTGGATTCTATTCTGCACACAGCCACATAAAAATAACAAACAAAACAAAAAAAAAAAACCCTCACAATATGTTGCAGAGACCAGTGGTGGTAAATAGCACCATTCATTTATGTTTTAGTGTGATTAAGCTAGATTGCAGTTCCTCCAGCTATTAAAGCTACAGCCCCCATGCAGTTAAATTCACGCTGCACAATGGGCACTGTTCATAAACAATTAAACCTGTTTCATGTAGCCTAACATTTGTGAGCTTTTTAGTTTTCTCGCTAACAGGCACATAGTTGAAATATAAAGTCCCTGCTTCTATCCATGCCAAAGCCTTTAAATTGTATGAATCTATAATTAAAGGATAATGTGAGGATGATTTTAAATGCACTTTGGATAAAGGAACCCAATAAATCATCTAAAATTACCAGCTTCAAGAATTATAGGGTGTGAGTGAAAAACTGCCCAAAAGTTGTGGTGTAACTAAACTCATCTGGCAGTATACGCTGAGCGGGCAATAGATTATGTTAATTCACAGATATGCTTTGTGCCAAACAATAAATACTATTGTGCGCTTAACTTGCAAGACCCCACTCACCTGTGAGGTAATCCAAGCTTTCTAGCATTTTCTTCTCCCTTGTGAAGTCCAAAGCAAAAGTATCAAAGGTGTCATTCAGGTTAATCTCTGGTAACAGGATTTGAGAAGATGCCGTTGCCATACAAACTCTGTAATAAAGAAGTACATTATTAGATAGTGACAGTTGTATACATCATATTTATTGTTTACTGATAGTGTTGGCTTCCTTTGTTCACTCACCTGTCACAGACGCTTTTAGCCGTTTGGAGGAAGCGAGTGTGGTCTGACTCTTTGAGAGTTTGGTCGGCCTGAGTGATGAGGGACGAGGACCTCTCAATGCACTGCTTGCAGCCAGCTATCTGCTGGGCTAGTTTTCTCAGCCGCATAGACTGGGCAGAAAAAAAGACATGTTGATAGATGAAAA